>NW_022196906.1:113145069-113170695 GCF_008632895.1 Mastomys coucha | reverse complement strand
AAAAAAAAAAAAAAAAAGTACACTTGATTAAAAGGTTTTGCATTTAGGGTGTTTTATAATCACCAAGAGAAAGAATAAACCCAGCTTATGATGCAGTCACTTCCACTTATCCTCTCAACTCCTGGCAGCCACCCTTTTCTCTCAGTTTGCATGTTCTGAACATCTTACGTAAAGGAAAGCTGCTAATATGGGTTTTCAATGCAGGACTTCATTAAGTTAGCTTGTTATTTTTTTAGGTTTACCCATGTTTTAGCATGTGCCAGTATTCATTTCTTGGCTTATTGCTGTATCATAAATAGCTGTATTACACACATATATGTGTGTTTTATACACACACACATAACATCTTTATATATATATATAAAATGTGTGTATGTGTGTATATATTCAGATATATTCACATTCTAGCCTTTGCTTGCATTGTCTTGTCTGAGGGAACTCCTGCCTGCCTTTTAATTGCATTGAGCAGCCCAGATAATTCAAAATAATCTTTATCTTTAGATTCCTTCTTTTCTCCCTTCCTTCCATCTGTCTGCCCTTCTTCCTTCCTTCCTTCTTTCCTTCCTCCCTCCCTCCCTCCCTCCCTCCCTCCTTCCCTCCCTCCCTTCCTTTCTTCCTTCCTTCCTTCCTTTGCTTGTTTTGGGGACCAAGGCTCATGCAGTGCGGCTGACCTGGAGCTGACTCTGAACCCTTGGCTTGTGCTGCTGAGTGCTCACTATAGCTGTGCACCTCCATGTTTAGCAGTAGAGCTTTAATTTGGTAATATCTAGCAAGTATTTTTAGTAATATTTTTTATATGTAGATGTTTTCCCTCATGTATGTTTATGTACGTTGGAGGCCAGAAAGCTTTGAATCCCTTGGAATTAGAGGTGATTATATACTACTAAGTAAGTGCTGGGAACTAGCTAGTATTCTTAACCACTGAGCCATCTCTCCAGGTCTAAAAGGTGTGGTGGTGGGGGTGGTGGTGGTGAGGCTGGGGTGGTGGTGGTGATGATGGTGGTGGTGGGGGTGGTGGTGGGGGTGGTGGTGGGGTGGTGGTGGTGATGATGGTGGGGGTGGGGGTGGTAGTGGTGGTGGTAATGATGGTGATGATGATGATATAGGGTAATATGCTTGTAGGTTTTGGAGACTAGAACATTTATGTCTTGGGAGTGAGCGGGGACGTTATTTTATGTATTACATGGAGTGTAGATCCCTTGTTACTCTACTGCTATCTAAGGCTTTTTTCTTCCTCAGACTGTTTTCTTTGTTGTTTAGATGAACTCCTGATCTTGACTCAGAGTTCACAGATTGTCTCCTCTGTGATTTGTCATTGAGCTCTCAGCATGTGCTTTTACTCAGTCATTATCTGTCTCTGCTGTATAGTTCCATTTGGTACTTTAACTTTTGGTGCACATTTCTTTCTTTCTTTTTAAAAAAGATTTATTTATTTTATGTATATGAGTACCCTGTTACTCTCTTCAGAAACACCAGAAGAGAGCATTGGATCCCATTACAGATGGTTGTGAGCCACCATGTGGTTGCTGGGAATTGAACTCAGGACCTCTGAAAGAGCAGTCAGTGCTCTTATCCACCAAGTCATCTCTCCAGCCTTGGGAGTACATTTCATTCTCTTCTTTTCTTCACATCAAGAGAAAGATATCTTTGGTGTGCTAAACAAACCTCTGTAGATAAATCAGCAGTGTAAGCAATTTAGCCACTGCCGCCAGTCACCCTCAGAAGACTGAAAACAAACATGAACGGTCTGGGCTGAGGGTGGCTTGTGTTAGAAGACTGTGCTCAGTATTCACAGGCCCTGTTTTCAGTCTCTAGCACAACCTCCTTTAGACACATTCCTAAATTGTTACATTTATGTGTGTGTGTGTGCATGTATGTGATTGGGTACGTACAGATCACTGTACCATAGTGCCTGTGTGTCTTCCAAGAATCACTTCTTTCCATCATGTAGGTACTGTGGCTGGAACTCAGGTTTTCAGGCTTGGTAGCAAACACCTTTACCCACTGAGGTCCCTGCCCCGGACCCCTGTTTTTTCATTGAGAATTTATTTTTTATTATTGTTTTTTGAGATAGGATCTCATGTCTCATTGTCGTGAAGCCCAGGCTTATCTCCAGCTTGTCATGTAGCCAAGGATGATTTTGGATTGATCCGCCTGCCTGTTTCCTAAGTGCTGGGACATCCTGCATCATGTCATTGATTATATCCTGGACATTTGGGCTATTCTGTTGGCAGATTCTTGATCCTTTTTTAATCTTGTATTTGGCAAGCAGTTACCCCATTTCAGCTTGGTGTGCAGCTTTCTTTCTGTCCTGCTCTTGGATGGCCCCCATGGTGGTTTAGCTTTTGCAGTGGTGCTCAGGACCACTGTGGTCTGTTCCATGTCTGCAGGAGCTGTCCTGGCCCTAAGCTCTGCTAAAGGCTGCTTGGCTGGCACTGCCATAAGGGTGCACGGGGCTGAATCTGCCTGCCACTGTTGAAGATGTAGAGGAGGGACCATTCCATGCTGCTGCTGGGTCATTTGGGCTATCCTTGTCCTGGGTGAGGACTAGGTGATATTTTGACTGAGCTGCCCTTTTTACAGACCTGTAGCCAAAGGGCAGGCTCTTCTAGTTTGTTGGCTTGTCTGTGTAAGTGTCTGTTCTTTCTTGGGAGCTCTGGGGTACAGGCCTCTGCTGTTCAGTATGGGAGAGAGGAGAAGGCAGTGAACTCATCATGGATTTTCCCAGTCCTGCAGTCTCTAGGTCGTCTGCCTCCTTTGTACCTTCCAAAGCCCATTGGTGGTTATTTTTCAGTTGTTTTTATAGTGTTTAGTTATATTTGGAAAAGAACAAATATGGGTCTCTGCTATCATACTTCAGAACTGGAATCCTAATGATTTTCCATTTTTTTACACTGTTCTTTATTGGCTATGGATATGAAATAGCTGAGGCCTTTTTCTTTTAATTCTAAATCACATTTTCTTTGTCTTTTATGTGTGTGTATAAATGTGGGTGCACAAGTCCCATGGTGAGTGTGGAGGTCAGAGGACATCTTGCTACAATTAGGTCTCTCTTTCCACCATGTGGTCCTTGGGTTTGAACTCATGCTGTCAGGCTTGGTGGCGGGTGATGCCTTCTCCTGCTGAGCCACCGTGCCATTCCTGAGGTCTGAAGTTTGTGCTCTCCAGCTCTCTGGAGTGTTTTTCTCGTCCACCGTCCGCTCTGGGATTCTTCATTGTTTAAATTGTGCGGTGATTTGAAACCCATGCTTTATGTGGATAGTTATTTACATATGTGTTTGTTTTCAGGGAGTGGAGCAACTGCCGTGGTCCAAGCAGCTTACTGTGCCCCCAAAAAGGAGAGAGTGGCAATCAAACGGATAAACCTGGAGAAGTGTCAGACTAGCATGGATGAGCTCCTGGTATGCATAGCTTACACTTCCTAAGTGGAGGAGCGTGTTCTTAGAGTTCATGTCGAGAAGAGACAATTTGATATGTTTAGTTTCTCTTGAGAAGGTGACTTGTTTTCATTAATAAATGATTATAAAATTTATCTTATTACTCTGAGGTTAACATTTAATACACACTTTTTAAAAAGACTGAACATTTTAATTTCTTAGCATTTTTGAGATTTTGCTCTTTTTGTGTATTTGCTCTGTACAGGGAATGCTTGTACCACTGTCTGTTTGCTCATGTAGGTTTGGTAAATATGTGTGTACTATCCACTGAATGTACATAGTTTAGAGCATGTGTCCTAGTATTGTATGATTGATGTTTGTTCTTAGTTATATATGGTGGCTATTTAGTTCTCATTTCTTTAAGTAATACTGTGGATTTTTGATTCCTGGGCAAGAAGCTTTTCAAAGATACTGGCCTTAGAGAAACGTAGTATCAGTGTGCACTCTGTACACTGATGTAAGATGAGGAGAGAGAGAACATGCATGGATCCTTTACCTCTACTTATTTTAAAAACTTGTTCTTTTGAGACAAGGTCTCACTATGTACCTCAGGTTACTCTGGAACTCTTAGATTCAGATCATAGATTAGGCAGGCCTTAGACTCTCAGACTCACAGAGATCCACCAGCTTCTACTACCTGAGTGGGTGCTGAGATTAAAGGCATGTGCCACTGTGTTGGTTTAAAGTTTTTTTTTAGAGTTGATTTTGTGGGGAGGGGCACATGGGCATGTTTGTGGGTCTGCAAGTGCATAGGTAGGCCTGAGGTCAGTGCTGGGTGTCTTCCTCAGTCGCTTTCCACCTTACTGTTTGAGGTGAGCTTGGAACGTGCTAGTTGACTTGACTGGCTGACAGTCAGGCTCCGGAGTCTTCCCAGTGCTGGGATTAAAGCGCGTGCTATGCCGTGCTTTAAGTGGGTTCTGGGAATTGAACTTAGATAGGAACAGTGCTGATAAGATATTCTCTGTCCCTGACTTCGAAAAAAAGCAGCCCCACAGGGATTGTTTTGTATTTTTGTTGTATTTTGTTACTGATGATGACCTGAGTTTAACCTCTAGGACCCACAAGGTGAAAGTAAAGAAAAATGGTCCTCTGATGTTTGATGTCTGTCTGTAAACACACCATGGCAACATGCACAGATGCATGTATGCATGCCCTCCCCCCCACTCCCTTCTCTCTGACAACAAAAGGCAAGGATTGCCTGTCTGTCCAGAAGGTTTTTCATTGCCCCCTCCTTTTTATTTATGTGCCAGGCAGCGGACCCAGGCCTTGCCCGCCAGGCAGTGGTCCCAGGCCTTGCCTGCCAGGCAGGGAGCAGACTGCTGAGCTAGCTCTCTGTAGAACACCACAGTCTCAGATTAAGTCGGATGACCATACTAAGTAAGTACAAGGGAATAATTGGAATGAAGGGCAACATAGTAGTGAAGTTCTGCATTAAACTAGAAGCAGTTAAGACAAGTCAATGTCAACTGGAGATGACACATGCATGGAAATAGGCAGTGGGTTGCTATAGTGATCTGGTCACCTCTGGTAAGAAACATAGGTTGGGCTGGGCGGTGGTGGTGCACGCCTTTAATCCCAGCACTTGGGAGGCAGAGACAGGCAGATTTCTGAGTTCGAGGCCAGCCTGGTCTACAGAGTGAGTTCCAGGACAGCCAGGGCTACACAGAGAAACCCTGTCTTGAAAAACCAAAAAAAAAAAAAAAAAAAAAAGAAACATAGGTTGGAGGAGAGGTTTGTAATCCTATTTCAGGATCCTAGGGTAACAGTTGCTCCTAGTACTGTAGAGCACCATTTGAACCTTGGGCCAGCAATGATGATAAAGACAATAGGTGAATTTTGAATTAATTCTGTTAAAATAAAAATATTCCCCCCCCCCCAGTAAAACTGGAATTTAAGAATTCTGATGTGCAGGGGCTGAAGAGATAGCTCAGTAGTTAAGAGCACTAGCTGCTATTTCAGAGGACATAGGTTTAGTTCTCAGCAACCAACATAGTGGTTCACAACCAGCTATAACCCTGAACTGCAGTCCTAGGGGACCTGGTGTCTTTTGGCCTTGAAGGCACCAGGTTCACATGGGGTGTACTAACATATGTGCCCACAAATACTCATACACATTAAAAGCAATATATACCAGTATCCATCTGCCGTTTGCCTTTTTTGGTTGGAGGGTGTTTGTGTACAGTTTGTGTTCTCAATACGTAGAAGGTAGGAGCTGGGGATTAGGAATTCAAGGTCATACTCAGCTACATAGTCACCTTGAGGCTAATCTGGGATATGCAAGATCCTCGACCTGGGTTAGAGCTTCTGTTGCTGTGCATAAGCACTGTGACCATGGCAGCTGTAAAGGGACGCATTTACCTGGGGCTGGCTACAGTGCAGAGGGTCAGCCCATCATCATCATCACGGCAGAAAGCATAGTGCATGCAGGGAGGCATGTGCTGGAGGAGAGCTGAGTGTTCACATCTGGACCAGAGGGCAGCAGCAAGAGAGTGAGACCCTGGGCCTAGCTTGAGCATCTGAAACCACAGTGCCCACCCCAGTGACACACCTACTCCAGTAAGGCCACACTTCTTAATAGTGCGACTTTGGTAGCCAAGCATTCAAATCTATTAGTCTATGGGGACCATTCTTACTCAAACTACCACACCCCCAAAACCCATGTGTTAGTTTTATTTATTTTCAAATTTTTAGGTTGTGTTTTGTTTGATATGATAGATCCCATTGAAAACAAATAGTTTCTGTTTTATAAGCATGTTTTCAAAATGTGGTTACAAGGGGAATAAGTTTTCATACTCTTTGTTGTAGTTAACCTTCCCCCAATCCCTCATTTCTTCCATCCCCCCATCTATGCCCTACTTAAGCCTTTCTACTTAAAAAAGAAAACAAAAACAAAAGGCAAGACTGGTAAGGTGATGGAGCTCAGGAAGTGCATGAAGGCAGGCCGGGGTTTGATCTGGGTGTAAAATTTGTAGGAAAATGGATGGAATTAAAATAACTATATCAAGAGAGGGAGCTCAGTACAGAAAAGCAAATGCTATGTTCTACTTCATACGTGAATCCCCGCTTGACATTTCTAAGTTTGTGTTCAACTTGGAGTACCTGTAGAAACCGGGAAACTAGAAGTTTGTGTGTGTGTGTGTGTGTGTGTAGGTCAGAGGTCAGGCCCGGTGTCTTTCCTTGGCAGCTGTCAGTGGCTTTTGTTTTTGATTTAAAGATCTCAGTCTTTCAAAACTAAGAAAAAAAAAATCTCATGTATATGGTTGTTTTGCGTATATGCTTGTGTACTGTGTGCCTGCCTGGTGCGCTCATAGGCCAGAAGAGATATCATGGGACCCTCTGGGACCGGAGTTACTAAGGTTGTGAGATACCATGGTGGTACAAACCCAAGTCCTTTGAAAGAGCAGCTTGTGCTCTTAACTGCTGAGTGGAATCCCCTAAACATTGTTTTTGTGGCAGAATCTGTCACTGGCATGTAGCTCACAGGATAGGGGAGGTTAGTGAGCTTTAGAGATCCAATTATCTTTTCTTCCTGGTGCTGGGATCATGAGGTCACATGACCAAGCTTTAGGTAAATTCTAGGATTCAACTTAGCACCTCTTCTTTTTAATATCTGTTTTAGGTCAAAAGGCCTATAACCTACTAGGTTTTTGTTTGTTTGCTTGTTTTTTGTTTTTCAAGGTAGGGTTTTTCTGGTTTTTCAGGGTTTTCTAGGGTAACCCTGGCCTATAACCTACTAGGTTTTTGTTTGTTTGCTTGTTTTTTGTTTTTCAAGGTAGGGTTTTTCTGGTTTTTCAGGGTTTTCTAGGGTAACCCTGGCTGTTCTGGAACTTGCTCTGTAGGGCAGACAGGCCTGCAACTCAGAGATCCGCCTGCTTCTCTCTGCCTCTCTAGTGTACCACCTCCTGACTACTGTTTGTTTGTTTTTTTTTTCTTTTTTAAGTTCAATGTTTATATTTTTTGAGGGGGACCTATAAATAATTTACAACTCACAGCTGTTCACTAGACAATACACAGAGACAATGGGGTCCCTATGGTAGGTAGTAATAGTGGCAGAAGAATAAAAGCCTCAAATTTCACAGATGGAGAGTTTGTTAGCATTGGTACGAGAACTTCATGAGGCGTGGTTTATTCTATATGGATGAAGAATTGACTCAGTTGTCTGAATGGGAAGTTGTGTAAATCATAGAAATCAAGGTGAGTTTCATAAGCAAAGAAAAGCCATCATTAAAAAAGAAGTGAGAGCCAGGCAGTGGTGGCACACACCTTTAATACCAGCACTTGGGAGGCAGAGGCAGGCAGATTTCTGAATTTGAGGCCAGCCTGGTCTACAGAGTGAGTTCCAGGACAGCAGGGCTATACAGAGAAACCCTGTCTCGAAAAACCAAAAAAAAAAAAAAAAAAAAAAAAAAAAAAAAAAAAAAAAAAAGTGAGAGGGGCTGGAGAGATGGTTCAGTGGTTAAGAACAGTAGCTGCTCTTCCAGAGGACTCAGGTTCAATTCTCGGAACCCATTTGGCAGCTCATACCTGTCTGTAATCCAAGTTTCGGGTAATCCAACTCTCACATGGACATGAATCCCGGCCAAACACCAGTGCACATAAAAATTAATAAATAAAAATTACCTAAGAAAAAGAGATGGAGTGGGGAAGGTGGTGACTCAGTCTTTTAATCCCAGCAGCACTCAGGAGGCAGAGGCAGGCAGATTTCTGAGTTCAAGGCCAGCCTGGACTACAGAGTGAGTTCCAGGACAGCCAGGGCTACACAGAGAAACCCTGTCTCAAAACAACAGCAACAACAAAACAACAAAAAGGTGGGGTGGGGGACAAATTAAGAGCTAGAGATACGGTACAGTGTTACAGTGCCTGTCTATCACGTGAGGCTCTAGGCTCAACCCTAACCAATAAATAAACTAACTAAAGTAACTAAAGCTGTGCTAGGCGTGGGACTGCATACCGTTGATCCCATATTCAGGAGGTAAAAGCAGGTGGGTCTCACTGAGTTCCAGGCCAGCCTGTCTACAGTTAAGACCCCAGTTTTCAAAAAAGAAAGGAAGGAAGGAAGGAAGAAAAAAGAAGCAAAGAAAGAAAGGAAGGCATTAGCTGACTGCGAAACACTTTGAAGAAGCAGTCTCGTCAGCAAGGGTAGACTTAATAGGTGGAAAGGAGATTGCTGGAAATTTGAGTGAGGATGATACACACTTGCATGGCATTTGTGTTTATTCAGAAGTGGAGGGAGATTCTACGCTGTGAGAGGAGGAGGGTTGTTGAAGAGGCTGTCAGTCTTTATTATCCTTGGTAGTCTCCTGCTAGAAAACTCTAGAAATAAGCAGTTTCTCAGGTTCCAGTCAGAGTGTAGCTATCGCGTAAAGCTGCAGCTTGTCTCCAGGCCTTCACACTGCTTGTCACGGCTGTCCCTTCTCCCACCACCTGCCTCGGCCAGCTACCAAGTCTGTTGTTTACAGTTCCTCTTTACCTTCTGGCCCCTCCCTTTCATCTGTATTGCCTTTTTAACTTTTTGAAACTGGAAATTGAACCTTGGCCTGATGTGTGCTAAGCAGCTCTATCACTGAGCTTTTATAGACAGTTCTAAGCTTGAAGATTTGTAAGAGTCCTGGTGCGCTCTCAACTTTTCTAATATGAATGTAACCAGAGGGCTCTACCTAGTAACGAGCGCTGTGGTTCTTCCGTATCTCTGTGGTTCTCCCCGTATCTCTGTGGTTCTTCCAGTATCTCTGTGGTTCTCCCGTAGCTCTGTGGTTCTCCCAGTAGCTCTGTGGTTCTTCCGTAGCTCTGTGGTTCTCCCAGTAGCTCTGTGGTTCTCCCAGTAGCTCTGTGGTTCTTCCGTATCTCTGTGGTTCTCCCAGTAGCTCTGTGGTTCTCCCAGTAGCTCTGTGGTTCTCCCAGTAGCTCTGTGGTTCTCCCAGTATCTCTGTGGTTCTTCTGTATCTCTGTGGTTCTCCCAGTATCTCTGTGGTTCTCCCAGTATCTCTGTGGTTCTTCTGTATCTCTGTGGTTCTCCCAGTATCTCTGTGGTTCTTCCGTATCTCTGTGGTTCTTCTAGTATCTCTTATTTGTATGGAGAGTAGTTGCCTCTAGTTTTCATTTTCTTCCTAAATTGTAGCCAGAGTGATTTGTGAGAATATGTATAGTTAGACCTTTGGTGTCTTCCCCTGTTTCTTAAGATAAAGGCTCAATTTTTAATATACTCCAAAGGTTCTCTATGATCTGGTTCAGGTAATTAAACAATCAGGAGGGTTTTCACTGTCAGCAGTGGACTTCAGACAGCTTGCTGGTGTGCCTCCTGGTTTTTGTGTCTCTCTAGTGGACTCCTTTGATTTTTATCAAACTATTTTTCTGTTGTCATGGTATTCTTTAACTTCTGTTACAGACTCAGTTTTATGAGGGTTTGTGGTGGTCAGCAGTTGGGCCTGACATAGTTGGTACAGTAGACACTTATTAAGTACATGTATGACCCACTCAATCAAACGTCTTTGCAGGTCACTGTGCTGCCCTTTGCTTCTTTGCTTTTCAGCCAGGGATTCACCAGGTAGCCCTGGCTGGCCTGGACTTCTCTCTGTCTAGACCACATTGACCTTGAACTCAGCAGCTCTCTCTGCTTCCCTTCCATCTGCTGCGATTACAGGCATGTACCATCATGCCTGGCCTGATACCAATTTAAAAAAAATATTTAGTATTTTAATTATGTGTATGTTTGTGCTTCTGTGTGGTGGTGGGTATGTATACACACTTGTGAGTGCCTGCAGAGGTCAGAGATACCAGATCCCTTCGAGTTGGAGTTAATGTCAGTTGTGAGCTGCCCAGTGTACATACTGGGGACAGAGCTCAGGTTCTCTGTAAGAGCAGTCAGTATACATTCATAACTGCTGCCATCTTTCCAGCCCTGATGCTACCAACTTTTACCCCACTGGCTCTAGTTTCCTCTTGAACTTGTGGAATAGGAGGTAAACTTGCAGATCAGCTGCTCTAACTGTTGGGGGCTGGGTCCTTGTAGCTAGATATAAAAGACAGAAGAATGTTAGGCTAAGAAAAGGGAGAAATGAGACTTTCCTGAGTATGGATGACGATTTTCTAAGGAAGTTATTTTCTGTTCCTTTTTATGGTTCTTTCCCAGTGGTTGTCTCAGCCCTGGGTTGGGATGACACTTGACATTTGCATGGGATTATGCTGAAGTTAGAGGGTTATCTTGGCAGTCTTTTGGTAGCCACCTGAGATCCACCCAGCTTTGACTAGAACAGCTCCTGCCTTGCTGGTGTCCTGTCCTCAGAAGTAAAGTGTTTGGCAAGGCCAGCAAGGCAGTACATGAGTAAGGCAGTGTAACAGTTGTGCCTTAAATCTATTTCACATATTTTGTCATACTTAAGTATTACTATGGGGCTGCAAATGTGGCTCAGTTTCTAAACACTAGGGTGGGAGGCCACTTGCCTTTCATTCCATACTACTCTAGTTTCTCAGTCTGTAGGGCTAAACTGAGCCCTAGCTCTTCCCAGAGGATTCATCTGTCACCCTTGCCTGTCTTAGCTTTCTCCTGTTGATTCTTGTAAGTTTTAATATGGCTACGAATTTGCCATGTGCAAGCTGACCTCTGTTCCTTTTTACATGCACGTAATCTTACCTGAAGTCCTGTCTAACTAAACAGGCGAGGGCTCCCTTCTTTTCCTTTCCTATTTACTGAGGTTTAGAAGTTAAGGAGCCTTGCAAAAACCTCTGCTGGTGTTTTTAGGGCTCACAAAATATATACAAGGTCTTTGGTACAAATAAATTTGCCTTTAAGTAGAAAAGAAGAAAAAAATAGAATTTACTGAGCACTTCATTTATTATTTTTAAAGAATGAAAAAAATTCATTCCAAGAATATAAGGCATGTACATGAATAAATGGCAAGCTGTATAAAGCTTCCAGGGAACTGATGCCCTCTTCTGACCTCCACAGGCACCATGCACGCATAGACATACATTCAGGCAAAATGCTCATACTCATAAAGTAAATATTTAAAACAAATTTCTATGGAGCTGAATCTGTCATCATTCCTCTTGCCTTCCCTTCCAGGTGCTAAGACTGCACACATGTGCCATCCCTTGTGGGGGTCTCGTTCCTGCCTTCATGTAGCTCTCAGCCTGGTAGAAGCAGACAGTTAAGCACATAATACATGCACTATGTAGTAGTTATATGCTGTGAGGGGAGAAGGTGCACAAGCAGATGTTTGGAGTTATGGGCTCTTGGGACTTCCAGTCCAAGGCCTCTCCCATCCAGAAAGTAAAGTTGTTACAGTGCCTTTATTTTGATGATGATGATGATGATGATGATGATGATGATGATGATGGAAGCAGCAGCTGCAGCATCACCTGATGACCTCGATGCCCTGGAAAAATGGTAAAAGAGCATTCACTGAAACCAGATTGCTAAGAGAAGACGCAGTGGGAATATATGTGGTAGAGAGGGAACCGTAGGTTCCAGGTCCAGAGACAGAAGCATTAAGTCTGTGTGTCTGCGGCATAGGAGTGGGGTCAGAAGGGACAGGGTAAGAACAGAGGGCTGGTTTTACTCAGGGTTCTTTAAAACATTTCTGATCCTTTGTTCATCTACATTTTATAACCCAACATAGAATTAGGCTTTGGCACAGGGTTCACTACTCTGGATTTAGTTTATAACTGTCCATTTCAGTGTATTTCTCTTTGGTGTAAAAATTGTAAGTCTTCTCACAAAAGTTAGGTGGCCTGATAATTTTTATAAGATAAAACAACCCCCACTGACAGAAATCCTCTTCCTTCTGTTTATTAGTAATTGTTCTCTGTGGGCCTGACCTTCTAAGATGGTTATTCAGGGAGGCCTTGTGTGATAAGCAGTGTGTGCCTGTAGTTTCAGAGATTCTCAGTGCAGTGTGTACAAGGAGTAGAGTCAGAAGTGATGGAGGGAAACCTCAACATTTTCTGGTCTAGCCCTTTTGAGGGGAGGGTGGGGGTTTCCAGGCAGGGTTCTCTGTGTTGCTGTGGCTGTCCTGGAACTCACTCTGTAGACCAGGCTGGCCTTGGACTCAGAGATCTGTCTATCTCTGCCTCCCTAGTGCTGGGATTAAAGGTGTGCATCCTAGCCACCTGGTCTGGTTTAGCCTTTTGAGACAGGCTCTGGCCTCCTGTGCATCTTGGTCAGACTGTCCACTAACTCTCTTCCCTCCTCTCACGTCCTAGGATTAGAGGTGTGTACAGCTTGGCCTGACTCCTGGTTCCAGTGGAGCCATTCATGTAACACACTTCTGGGGTGCTCAGATCTAGATTTGCTTAATTCTAGGGAATGCTTTAAGATGGAATTTAGTCAATGACCATGTACTTTTTTTCTTTGTAGAAAGAAATTCAAGCCATGAGTCAGTGCCATCATCCTAATATTGTGTCCTACTACACGTCTTTTGTGGTCAAAGATGAGCTGTGGCTCGTCATGAAGCTGCTAAGTGGAGGTGAGTAGACTCCAGTAGAATGCTAGTTTCATTAAGTTAAAAATGGAATATTATCCAGTACTCTGGAGGCAGAGGCAGGCAGATCTCTGTGAGTTCAAGGCCAGCCTGATCTACATATCAAGTTCCTGGTCAACCAGAGCTACACATACAATGTGATCCTATCTGACAAAAAAAGTGAATAAAAAGTTTTCTCTTCCTGATAGGGCTTTGTGGATATTTACATTTGAAGAGATACTGAGAATGTAGTTTCCATAAAACCAGTTTAGTCCTTGTTTAAATCGGGTAATTCATTAGAAGTTATTTTTATTACTGTATTGTTTCTTTTGTAAATATAAGCTGATTGTTTTTTAAGATTTCTTTTTCTTTTTTTTTTTAAGATTTATTTTTATTATTATAAATAAGTACACTGTAGCTGTCTTCAGACACAACAGAAGAGGGCATCATACCTCATTACGGATGGTTGTGAGCCACCATATGGTTGCTGGGAATTGAACTCAGGACCTTCAGAAGAACAGTCAGTTCACTTAACCGCTGAGCCATCTCTCTAACCCCTTCTTTCTTTCTTTCTTTCTTTCTTTCTTTCTTTCTTTCTTTCTTTCTTTCTTTTTTTCTTTCTTTCTTTCTTTTTAAAATATGAGTAAACTAGCTGTGTTCATGTACATCAGAATAGGGCATTGGATCCCATTACAGATGGTTGTGAGTAATCATGTGGTTGCTGGGACTTGAACTCAGGACTTCTGGAAGAGTAGTTAGTGTTCTTAATAGCTGAGCCATCTCTCTAGACCCCTGAATTTTTTTTTTTTATTTAATATATGAATGGTCTGCTGCATGTTTGTCCGCCTGCCTGAAGAGGGCATCACATCCCCCTATAGATAGTTGTGAGCCACCGTGTGGTTGCTGGAGATTGAACTCAGAACCTCTGGAAGAGCAGCCAGTGCTCTTAACCACTGAGCCATCTCAGCAGCCCTCCTGTTTTTTGTTTTGTTTTGTTTTTTAAAGAGGAAGCTCACCTTGTTAATTGGGGCTCTTTCATCTCTACTACAGTTCCCATTAAAAAGACTGAGGGCAGGTAAGATGGCGCAGCTGGTGGGACACATGCTGTGAGGTGTAAGCCTAGTGCCTTCTAGGTCTCTGGGACCTGTGTGAAGGCTGGATGGTGGTGCAGCTCCATAAGGGTGTCCTCTGACCACATGTACACTGGAGCATACGGGCTGCCCTCAGGAGCAAAGAAACATTCAAATATATTTTAAGCATTGATTGCTGGCCTAGTGAGCGATGGCTTAGAAGCTAGGAAGCTTGTTGCTGTCACAGAAGACTGAGTTCCATTCCAGCACTTCCGTGGTAGTTACACCCATGGTAGTTACACCCATGGTAGTTACACCCGTGGTAGTTACACCCATGGTAGTTACACCCATCCTTAACTCCAGTTCCTGGAGATCTGGTGCTTCCTGACCTCCAGGGGTGCCGGGCATGGATGCAGTGCATGTAAAACACTCACACAAAAACAAATTTAAAATAACTTTCAAACAATTGATTGTTGAGCTGAGTATGATGGCTCATGCCTGTGATCTTAGCATATGAGCATATAAGAGACCTCGGCAGGAAGATTTCAATTTGGGGCAAGCTTAGAATATAGCTGGCTCCTTGCTGTTTGATTCCCACCCTCTCACTCCTTCTCTTCCTCTCTCTCTGTGTTTGTATGTATTCTGTGTGTATGTTTGAGTGTACATGTGCACATATATGTTGATGATTTTTGTGTGCTTGCGTTTATATCTGCGCAGTAGGTAAGAGGGCAACTTTAATTTTTTATTTTTTAGATGCCCCCCACCTTCCTTGTTTTGAGAGGGGGTCTTTCATTGCCCTGGTCTTTGCCAAGTAGTCTAGGCTGGCTGGCCAGCAAACCACAGGGCTCTTATAATCCCTACCCAGTAATCTCTACTGCACTTGCAATGTCTACCCAGGGCTGGGTTACAAGTGCCGTCACCACATTGAGCCTTTTCTTTGAGGTGGGTTCTGGGAATTGAACTCAGGGCCTGGTGCTTGCTTTTTTACTGGCTGAGCTGTCTTCCCAGCCATATTCAGGGATTTCTCAGGTTCACATTTGTATCCCTTTCTCCTCAGATCTATAGTCAGCCAATATTCTAAGAAGTGTTGTCATTTCTTCTCAAGGTTGGCGTTACACAGCTTAACCTAAATGCTTGGAGTGGCCAGTGCTGTGGCCTCAGCGCTTCTAGAGCTTGAAAATAGTGTGTGCAAATAAATTATAAGTTCACATTAATATTTTCTATTGGATATAATATAAATTTATAAAACCTAATATTATATTTGAATCTGTTTTCTCTTGCATAGAAAATCTTGATTCCTCCAGTATTACAATAATTAGGTATTTTTTTCTTGTGGAATATATGTAATATACACAGATGCATGGACATTGAGCATGTATAGATTGAACATTTTTTATTGTTATCAGAAGACACATGCTATATGTAATGACATATCTGTTTTTCCCCCTTTGGTAAGGCTTGGGTTTGAATAGGACTTGGGAGTAACAGGGCCTCAGCCTCCCACCCTGTGTTGCTTAGTTTCTGTGTGCCTGTGTGGTTTTGTAAGAGAATGTGATTTTCCGTCTTACAGTGTATTGTTGTAGAAGAAAGAATCCACATTTACTTAGTTTGCAGTTTTGGTATGATATTTTACTTCATACTTCCTTAGAGAAACATAGGCTTTAGAATGCAATATACCTTTCTCTTTAGAAAGTCTGTCTCACTGGAAAAGATTTCAGGTCTGAACTATTTTACTTTTTGTTGAATGAGCATGCCTTCCTTTGTTCCTGTGTGTTGGTAAGGGTGACCGGAGATGGTCAAAGTGAGGGTCTCCCTCTGTGCTTTCATGTAGGTGGTGCACAAAGCATCTTAGTTATATTAGGAGCCTGCCCTTGCTGTCTGATGCTTTCAGCGTAGCCAGAATCACCTTTTTGTTTTAATCCCATTAGTGACACACTGGAGAAACTGGATTGCTTTGTTAAAGGCCCGTTTCATATGATGGTTGCTAACACCAACCACCTTTCAAGATGGTGGTCAAGCATGGTTCTTATCAGTATGGACAGATATGGGAGCATTAGGTAATATTGTATCTTTTGTTATTGATCACCTATAGCACAATTGTCTTTATTTATGCTTCATAAATATGTATACTATAGAGTTTTTCATGTTTTGAAAAACAATTTCATGATAAATGGGAATGTCTACTAAATTCTCATCACTTTCCTATGTGCTCCCCCATCTTTTCTACAACTTTATCCTTAACAAGAAACACTAGCTGTCTTGTTAAAGACTCCTTTTCCTCTCTCTATGATCCTGATCACAGGCAGGTTGAATGTGAGAAGGATAAAGTATTTTTTAACTTGCTCGTTGTCTCTCCTTGTCTTAGGTTTCCTGGGTCAGGGTCTGATTTTTCTAACCTAGTACTAGGATACTTCAAAGCATGCCCTAGCCATAACTCTTTATATAATTACATATATTTTTATAAGTCAACATTATTTTAATATATATGTAAGTAGTAAAAGTTCTACATTTTTAAGATGGTGAAATCATTTACTATTATAGAATAAATGTTTAAACTTAATAGGTATATTAAGCAATATTTAGACAACAAAAACTAGAACTATATTCATATTTATACATACACACACATACATACATATACATACATACATATATTTTATGTTAAGGAATTTTATTCTGATATTTCCACAATAAGAAAAAACACTTTATATATTTAATTAAAATGAATTTTTTGTTGGTTTTGTTTTTGAGATACAGCCTCTATATAGTGTTGGCATTTATTAGTATTCTTATAAATCTTTAGAACCATTTTCTGTCCAAATAATTTGTTTCTGCAATTTGTTAGCACCACACTGCAGTGTAAGATCTCCAGAAATCCAGGTAGTTGGGGCTATCAAGTTGTCCTCTGACCTCAACCAACTTGCATGTACCATAATCATACATGTACATAGGCATAAAAGGAATCCACGTCCTTAAGAAAAATTCTGAGAGGCAGGAAAGCAAGAACCTATAGTCACTAAAGGATTGTGTATAGAATTACAAACCCCTGATTTAGATGCCTTTTTCTAGACAGTAAGGCATTTTGTTGTTGGTAATCATCCTTTGTCATATTCTTATAGATGAAAATATGGGTAATCCCCTTTTCTAAGCACACGGTAAAATTCTGATTGATATGCTTTGCATGTTTAACAATAATTTTGAGTTTTTACTTTTTTGACACCTATTGGCTTATAATGGAACACTGAGCTAAACAAACTTTGGGCCCCCTTAAAGCTCAGTGGCTCAGAAACATCTCAGGGGTGGTAGTAGTCATTGGGCTGTGGACATAGTTCAGTGGTAGAATGGTTGTCTAGCATGGACAATGCCATGGTTTCAGTCTCTCACCCCGTAAGAGGAAGAGGAGAGACTAATAGCTAGCTAAATTCTTAAATGTTTAGTTTTGTTTTTAAAATGGATTTTTCCATAAAAGTGAGAGCAACATGTTGATCTGTTCATGTGATTGAGCCAGTTGAACGCACATCCTAGCTCAGCATCTCCTTACTGTTTGTCCATATTGTTATTGTTTTAAAATGTCTTTAACATTTTTACTTTTGTTAGATGTATTTATTTATATGTATGTAGTGTATCATGTGTGTGCAGTGCCACAGAAGTCAGAAGAGGGCATTGGATCCCTTGGAACTGGAGACAGTTGTGAACCATCTTGTGGCTGCTGGGAACTGAACCTAGGTTCTCTGCAAGAGCAGTAAGTGCTCTTAACCACTGAGCTGTGTCTTGTCAACACTATTCTGATAATTAGCATGATTTTCTTAGACAGTTTAGGTTCTGCATTGCTGTCCCTCTGTGCCCAGGTTGTGATGGCACACAAATTATTTGGGGAGTGGAAGAGGTGTATTTTTAACTTTTTACTTTTGTTACAAAATTTGTACTAAATCTCGTTTTTCGGTATTTTGTTTGCTTTATTCTAAAAATGCTTGGGCTTTATTTTTCTTTTGAACATTTCTTTTTGGGGGGAGATTTTTCGAGACAGGTTTTCTCTGTATTTAGCCCTGGCTGTCCTGGAACTCACTCTGTAGACCAGGCTGGCCTCGAACTCAGAAATCCGCCTGCCTCTGCTTCCCAAGTGCTGGGATTAAAGGTGTGCACCACCACCACCCGGCCTTGAACATTTCTTTTTGAGATAGGTTTTTATATAGTATAAAGCTGGCCTCTTCCATCATGGTGTGTAATGAGGCTGACCTGCTGTTCATTTGGTCTCCAATGCTGGGGTTACAGGAGACCCCCATACTTGGTTTATGCATTGCTGCGGATCAAACCCAGACTCATGCCTGCTAGGTGAGCACCTTACCGCCTGAGTGCATTGCAGCCTGCAGCACATGGCGATTGAGTAGCTGTCATCAGAGCTGTCACAGAGCTGTCATGTAGGTTGTTACAGAGTCTGTTGCAATGCAGCTTCTTAGCCTCACATTTATGTAATGACAGTTTACAGAGTCTGGGAGGCCACTCTTTCTCTGTTGTTGTTGTTGTTTGTTTTTTACTAGCTTGCATGTTAAAGTTCAAACACTTGAGTTTTCTCTGTACACTATTCCTTGCAGATTGTGGTTAAGGACAAAATATAGTGCACACTCGTACAGCTGGTTCCCAAATCCCTCCTTTGGTTAACTGGATTAATTGGCCTGCCAGTGATCATCGCTAGACTCTTTTGCTTACCATGTTTACCTTCATCTTTGTTTCAGTTCACACGAAAACTTCCATGTAACTTTAATGTTTGAGGAGAGGAGATTGTAATCACCATCACTGAGTTAAATGCTGAGTTGTTGAATACATCAAGTGGCTAGCTCTGTGTTGTATATGTTCTCACTAGTTTTCATGTCAGCCTGACACATCAGGGTCATCTGGGTAAAAAGGAGTCTCAATCCAGAAAATGTCCATAGGATTGGCCTATTGACAAATATGTGGGGGGGGTGCTCTCTCCTCCCTCCCTCCCCCCACCTCTGATGTTTTGAGATGGAGTTTCTCTGTGTAGCCCTGGTTGTCCTGGAACTAGCTTTGGAGAACAGGCTAGCCTTGAACTTACAGAGTTCTGCATGTTTCTGCCTCCCGAGTGCTGGGATTGAAAGCATACGCAGCCACTGCCAGGCCTGTGGTGCATTTTGATGAATGATGGGAAGGGTCCTTCTCACTGTGGTGGTGCCACCTGTAATAAGTGCTATGAGAAAGCACGCTACATGGCCCCTGTATCAGCTCCTATCCACCCATCCAGCTTCCTGCCCTGTGTGAATTCTTGTCTTGACTTTCCTCAGCAGTGTAGTGTGACTTGAAAGCTGTAAGTTGAAATAATTTCTTTTCCTCATGTTGTTAGTGTGTTTCATCACAGCAGTAGAAATCCTAACCCAAACAATGTATTCTTGTGGTATGTCAGGCAAGTAGCTCCTTGAAGTCAGCAAACATATCAGATCATGTCGTTTTTTTTTTTATTTGTTTGAGATATGGTGTCTGTATGTAGTACTGGCTGTCTTAGAGCTCATGTAGACCAGTCTGGCCCTGAACTCAGAGCTCTGCCTGCTTATGCCTCCCAGGTGTGGGATTAAAGGCCTGTGCCACCGTAGCTGACATATATATTTTATTTTATAACAAGTTCTCGATAATAATATAATAGGACTTCCTTGAAGTTTTCATTTATTTTTTTTGTTTTGTTTTGTTTTGTTTTGCTTTATGGTGTTTTGAGATAGAAGCTCATTGTGGGCTAGGCTAATCTGGATTTCTGTGTATCGTACAGGCTGGCCTTGAACTTATGACAGACCTCCTGCCTGAGCCTTGAGTGCTAGGAATAAAGTGTGGGCAGAATTGTCAAATGAATACATTTTGTTGATTTTAAATTCTATCAGGAGTTTCCCCATTTCCAGTCTTTATTCTAAAAATTCTTAGTTTCAAACATGGGACTTTGTCTTCTCACTAAATAGTTCTTGTGGCCTTTTTGAGAGAACATATGTGGTCATTGATTCGGTCATTTTGCTTCAGGGTTTAACATGTGTTTGATAAACTCAAGGGAACTGAACTTCTCCCTAGGCCCTCTGGATTACAAATTTATAAACTCCAATGTCAAGGAAGGGAAAGTCGTCCTATAATAGTGTGCTAGGAAGTGTTGTGTAGCATTTAGAACCTCTCTGGTTCCTTATCTCTAGACAGAATAAAGTGCCCGTCTCCTGCTGGAAGTCCTGAGTGGTTAGTGGGCTGGCTCCCAGAGGCAGAGTGATGAGACTCTCACTTGCAACCCGTTCTGCCCTCTTCAGTCCTCTTCCCTCCCCTCCCTTCTCTTCATATGGCATGGGTGCTGGAGCTCCAGGTAGGGGTACTTTCTCTTTCCTTTCTTATTGTAAGCCTGTATTACACTGTGTAGCTCTGGCTGGCCTGGAACTCTCTCTCTGTAGACCCTGAACTCTGTGATTCACCTGTCTCTGCCTCCAAGAGCAGCTGGGGAGTCACTTCCCTGTGTTTGTCCTTCAGGCATTGAACTTCAATTTCTCTAGTCTGCTTTCTTTCCGAGGAGGTCGTTTCTCTCCTTTCTATCTCCCGTGTTCTTTCTTCTTGCTTAGTCTGGAAATGTTGCCCACTGAGGCGTCAGGCTTGACCACACCTGTGTCCTATCATAGATGTTGTCTGTGGACTCCTCGAGGCTTAGAGCCTTCCAAGGAGCCTTAGCACAGGAGTCGGTGTCAGTTCTTTTTCTTAAGCACTTGGCTCCTGTTGTGGGGGGTGTTGTTGTTATTGTTGTTGTTGGTGGTGTTGGTGATGGTGATGGTGGTGGTATTGTTATTATTACTAAAGCAGGCATTTTGAGTCATGGGATTCTTTTGTTTGAGCGGGGATGTTTGAGGCCGTAGCTCCTGTAGGAGGGGTTGCTGTTGAGCTCTCTGTTGCTACTGAGCATGGTCTTCAACTCCAGCCCTCCTGCTGTACTTTCCATGAGCTACCACCTGACTCAGGTCATTGGTTCTAAGAGAAGCATAGTACATTTCCAGTGGGACCTAGTGGCTTTATTTTATTGAAGAACATTTTAGAGAATGTAGGTGGTAATAGTGGTGGAGGCCAGTGGAGCCTCTCTGTGCATTTTGAGTCTGTGTGGAGAGTTTTTGAGTGTCAGTAGTCTGGTTGTCGGTGTTGGGTGGTTTTAGCTGCTGTGCTTTTTGAGCAGCGTCTTCACCCTGAGAGGAGCTACACATCTGGGTATTACTTCAGGGAGAGCTGACGTTGCTTTTATTCCTGGCTTTACCTTTGTCTTCCCTGGTGTACTTATGTACTTGATCATTGTATTAGGGTTCTGAGAGTAACACTTACAGAGGGAACCTCTCTCTCTGTACAAAGGGGAGTTGTTAGAATGACTTAGAGGCTGAGGTCCCGCTAACCCAGCAGTGGCTGCCTATGACAGAGGGGCCAAGGATTTGGTAGATGTTCAACCCAGCAGTCTGGATATCTGAGCTGGTTTCCAGAAGTCTGATGCGAGTGAAGGAGTAAGTTTGCTAGTGATGGCAAGGGCAAGCAGGCAGAGTGAAGCTTCCATCTCTTTATGTAGACTTCCAGCAGGAGCTGTGTCCCAGATTAGAGATCTGGGTTACAAGTGGACCTTCCTATTTCAAGTTAAGCAAAAATCCCTTACAGAAATGCCCCTCTATTTTGGGGGTTATAGTTAATTTGGATGTAGTCAAGTTGACAACCAAGAATAGCTTTGATTTTTACTTTCTATGTGTTTCTTCACTGATTTGACTTGTATTTCAGTTATATTTTTACATTCTTACTTATAAAATGCTACACAATATAATCTAGGTTGAAGACTTCTTTGGTTTGTAATATTTTGTATTTGAGTGTTATTGATTGATGTGGTTTACCCAGGGGATTCTTCAGAGATGACTAGAAACTCTTCACTAACCTTTCCAAGTTCTCACTAGAGATCTAAAGGACATGCTGATGTAGCATACCATGGGGGTATTAATTACTCTCTGTTTTAGGTTGGAATTTCCAGTTTGAAGCCTCTGAATTTCCTTGTATTTGCTATTCTTTCCTTCCTTACATAATTTATGTTATGTGAATATTCTAAGTGGTTTGAATTATTGAATGAGTTAAAATTTTTAGATGGCTGTGTTTTCTGTTTTCAGGTTCTGTTCTGGATATTATTAAACACATTGTGGCAAAGGGGGAGCATAAGAGCGGAGTTCTGGACGAGCCGACCATCGCCACGATCCTCCGGGAAGTCTTAGAGGGACTGGAGTACCTGCATAAGAATGGGCAGATTCACAGGTGCGCCAAGATCTCCCTCCCTTGTAGGAGTGCCGGCTCTGCTTTGCCTCATTGAGGGTATTTTCTTTCATTTATGAATTTGTTTTATTTCTGAGCCCGGTACTTTTTTGCATTGCTAGTTTCAGTTTGTTTTGCTTATTACAATGTGAATTATACAACCTATAATTATTAAGAAAAAGTAAAAAACACAAAACAAAAAGTAAGCCAGTCATGGTGGCACATGTCTTTAATCCCAGCATTTGGGATACAGAGGCAGGTGGATGTTTGTTGAGTTCCAGGACAACCTGGTCTACATGCAGGTTTGGGGATAGCCAAGGCTAGATAGTAAGGACCTCTCTCAAAGAACAAACAAAAGTGGTAAGTATTTTAGTAAAGTTGGAAAATGAAAACAAAACAGACAATTTACTTTCTGCCAAGAAGACATGTACTGGTTTGGAAAATTGGTTTCCATTTTCTTTTCTGTTTCTTAAAGTGCTTAAGATAATGGTACTTATATAATTTTGTCTTGCATTTTTAAGGTACTAGGGTTTGAACTCAGGCTCTTGTTCATGTTATACAAGTATTTTACAACAGAGCTATATATTGCTAGCTGTAAAAACAACCCCAGCAAAATGCTACACTAACTTTTTTTTTTAAAGACTTATTTATTTTTATTTTATGTCTGTGAGTACACTGTAGCTGTCTTCAGACATACCAGAAGAGCGCATGGGATCCCATTACAGATGGTTGTGAGCCCCCATGTGGTTGCTGAGAATTGAACTCAGGACCTCTGGAAGAGCAGCCAGTGCTCTTAACCTCTGAGCCATCTCTCCAGCCCCAACACCAACTTTTAAAAGTCTTGCTGACTTGCCCGGGCTGGACCTCAGCTCCTGATCTCTCTGCCTTAACTGTGCAGACCGTGGCGCCACAGGCTTAGGCCACCTTCTCCACACTGTCTATTTCTCTTCTCATTTTACTTTTACATCTTTTTAAAATTAACTAATTTGTTTATTTTATTTATGTGAGTATAGTGCCACTGTCTTCAGACACACCAGAAGAGGGCATTGGATCCCATTACAGGTAGTTGTGAGCCCCCATGTGGTTGCTGGGAATTGAACTCAGGACCTCTGGAAGAGCAGCCAGTGCTCTTAACCACTGAGCCATCTCTCTAGCCCTATATTTATATCTTAAATATTTTTCTAAATTATTGAAAAGTTCTTTGTAAAGGAATACTTTTTAGTTAAAGCTTTATTTTTTTTTTCTTTTTCTATAGTTGAACACAGTCTAGACGTTGGCTGCTGCCTGGGAACTGAGTGCTAGGCATTGGGCATGTGGTCTGCGAGCCTCTCCTCCTTGTGCAGGCTGCTGCCTGGTTTGGGGCAGTTGGTACTGCTTTTGGAAGTGGAAGGCTTTTTCTCTAAGCCATCTTTTGCTGCTTGGTAGGGAATTGGCACACACAGGTCCTATGGAGGGTTAGGATTTTTTAGTAGCACTTTGAAAATTTTTATAAAGTATACTTCTATACGTTGTCTCCTATTTCTCTATCACTAAATGATCAAGCAGACAAACAAATAAAATCCCATTTCTAATGTATTATGTATTTGAGTAAATAACTTTGTAATCATAAATGTCACATGTATGCTGGTTTGTAGCTGACAATAACCAACCATCTGGACTTCAGATACCAGAGAAGAGCAGCAGAAGCAGTCACAGGATGTGTTCTATTGTCAGGTCTGCCAGGGACAGCCGCAGAGAAGCAGATTGTCAGGTCCACTTGGAACAGTTGAGATCCTTTGGGAAAACATTTTATTCTTTATTTAATATTTATTCTTCCACAGTTTAATACATGTGTGCTCTTCCTGCCCCATTGTCTGCTCACCCCTTTCACTTCACCACTTTCACTTGACCCCTGCTTTTTGGGGCTAGTTACAGGGTTACTTGATGGGAGCCGGTTAGCAGTGGCTACACCATTTAGGAATGCAACCTTGCCTCTCTCTGGAATCAAATTGCTCGTAGCCCATCAAGGAGGCCTTATGAACCCTTCTCCAACCACGAGGGAATGTTGAGGGGACCTAGTCTTGTGCAGATAGCTGCTTCTGCTGTGAATTCATAGGTACAGCAGTAGGTGTAGAGTATAATGTGTGGCAACACCGTGACTCTTACGTTCTTCCCTTCCGCTTCCTGAATCTTCCCAGAGTCTTGGAGAGGGCAATACGGGTCTCTCTTAGAGCTGAGGCCTTGCAGTCACTGATCTTCAGCATTTTGACCAGTTAAGCAGTTTCTCTATTAACAATAATACACTGCAGCCGGAAGCTTCTTCAACATGGCTCAGAATATCAATTTGTGGGTATAAACAAGTACCTAGAAAACAGTTTGACATCGTGTCCGTTTAGGAAAGTGAGGGTCCTGTTTAGGGCCTACGGCTGAACCATGGACTTTCGACCAGGTAGAGTCCCAGGCATGAATTCCTCCTGTGGAGAGGGGATCAAGTCCAGTGAGACAGTGATTGCTTACTTCTGTGGCAGTCATGGATCAGTTGACAGATGTTGCCTGGCAGGTTGACATTGAACCTGAAAGAGTACGTAGCTGAGTAAGGCAGTAAGACTGTTGAATTTTTTTCTGTGTTTTCTGTTGCTTTCTGTTGCTGTGATTAATGCCATGACTAAAAGCAGCTTGGAGTGAGGTGGGGTTTATTCAACTTACAGATCAGTGCATAGATTTTAAGTGGTAGATAGCTGTGAAGGAATGCGGCTTTATTGGTTTGCTCTGGTAGCTTTTTTGTACTGCCCAGGCTACCTGCCTCGGGATGGCACTGCTCACCGTTGGCTAGACCCTCCCATATCAATTAGGAAGTAATAAAAGCACTTACAGATGTGACCTCAGGCAATTCTTGGGTTGAGGTTCATTTTCTCAGTTGACTGTAGTGTGTGTCAGGTTGACACCTGCATCATGATTGTCTCCCAGCAGCCTGCGTATATGTGTTCTGTCACTCTGGTAGCTGTCCAGCAGGAAGGAGGCTTGTGGCCCAGTTCCAGCTCCCTCTCTACTGCATCTATTGCCTCAGCAATCGGGTTTTAAAAACATGCTTATGTGTATCTATGAGCGTCGGCACTTAGCGTTTATCCATCGTGTGCATGTTTGGTGTGTGCAGAGGATGTCATAGTCCCTGCTTGGTGTGTGCAGAGGATGTCATAGTTCCTGCTTGGTGTGTGCAGAGGATGTCATAGTCCCTGCTTGGTGTGTGCAGAGGATGTCATCGTCCCTGCTTGGTGTGTGCAGAGGATGTCATAGTCCCTGCTTGGTGTGTGCAGAGGATGTCATTGTCCCTGCTTGGTGTGTGCAGAGGATGTCATAGTCCCTGCTTGGTGTGTGCAGAGGATGTCATAGTCC
>NW_022196906.1:113144437-113144585 GCF_008632895.1 Mastomys coucha | reverse complement strand
GTCCCTGCTTGGTGTGTGCAGAGGATGTCATAGTCCCTGCTTGGTGTGTGCAGAGGATGTCATAGTCCTGGTGTGTGCAAAGGATGTCATAGTCCCTGCTTGGTGTGTGCAGAGGATGTCATAGTCCCTGCTTGGTGTGTGCAGAGGA
>NW_022196906.1:113138653-113144354 GCF_008632895.1 Mastomys coucha | reverse complement strand
CTGCTTGGTGTGTGCAGAGGATGTCATAGTCCCTGCAACTGGAGTTTCGGGTTTTTGAGAGTAGCCTGACTGTAGTGCTGGTGACCAAGCTTGGGCCCTCTCCCAAAGTAGAGCGCGCTCTACATTGAGCCAGCTCTCAATTCAGTACTTCGGCTGTATCTCATTAACTTGTGGCCACCATTGTGCCAGTGTTAAGTCCGAGTTAGCTGTGTAGCTCCCATGCCCTTCGGAGTGCTTTCTGTCTCACTGCTCTCAGCATGTCCCCCTCTGGGTTGGGTTTAACAGTCCCACTGTATCGCTGTGGGGTTCCTCCCTCCCTGCTTTTGTTTTGAATCTGTAGATTATTTCTGTCTCCTTGGCTGGCTGTCTTTTCATGGATGATAACATTTTTGCTCTTGACTCAGATTTCTGAAAACACTCTTGTTTTTTTTTCCTTGTCTGTCCTTTAGGTTAATAATTCTGTTCTGAAATTAAAAATTGTTCTACTATCATAAATCTGCTTCTAGTAGGGTGAATCTCCCAGTAGAATTTTCAGTAATTCTTCCATCCTTTCTCCCTCTCTCCTTTCTTCTCCCTTCACTTGCCTGTCCTCTCCCTCTCCCTCTGCTCTGTCTTCCCAGCCTCCTCCCTCTCCCTCTCCCCCTGCTCTGTCTTCCTCAGCCTCCTCCCTCTCCCTCTCCCTCTCTCTCTCCCCCTGCTTCTGTCTTCCCAGCCTCCTCTTGTAGTATGTGGTCACTGTCTGCTTCTCCACTACTTTGCTTACATTCTTTTTATTTTGAAGTCTGATGAATGAGTAGAGGCGTGCTCATGTGGCACTAGCCGCTGGCTTCTTGTGTCTGGATGCCAGGGTGTTTCTTTGCCCAAGCTGGAGTGGTGGTTCTGCAGTCCAGCACTTTTTGACCCGGCTCTTTTGAAGTCTCCTCTGCTCTTTGTACACAGCCTTCTGGTGGGCAGAAGTGTAGTGGTAGCAAAGGCCTCTGTGTCAGTTGAGCAAGTTTGTCTTCAGACTTTGTATCTAGTTGTACTACAACCACAGATGATAGAGTCAATCTTTATCTTTCTCCATGCAGTCCTCAGAAGGTGGATTTTGTTGCCAGTGTCACTGTGCAGATGTTGCTCACCACTTCTAACCTTTGACGAGAGGTGTGTTGCTCATCAGGATGTAGACAAAAAAATAGCCCTTGCCTTAAAGGGATGAAGAACTGTTTATTCTCGAGCCAAATGTGAGTGCTCATGGCCTGGAAACACAGAATTAGGTTACCTTACATGTCATGTTCCAATGAGGTAGCAATTTCATTAGTCTTCATAGACCAAGACACTTTTCGAATGCAGTGGTAGAAACGTGAGGTAGGTGTTTCTAGCAGAGGAGGAAACCTCATTTCCAGTCTTTGAGTCTCAGATGCTGTCTGATAAATTCTTAGGTTTGCTCTGCTAAGTCAGTAGAGTTCAAAAGGTCTTGCGAGATAGTTTCAAACATGTGAGAGTAAGCAGGATGAGGGGGGGGCTAAAGATAGCTCTGGATAAATTTGAATCAGGCTCTGGGCCTGCAATATTCTAACCTCTCCAGTTTTTGAAGTTGTAATCAGATAATCAATCAGCTTTGTAGAAACTTGATACAGGAAGGAGCTTCTTTCTGGGAGATTTCATCCACAGTGGCTGCCCACCCTAGCAGACCTGGGGGTCTCAGAAGTACTTAGAACATTTTTTGCAAAAGCTCTACTGATTACAGATTTTCTTAATTTTGAGATTTAAAAATTTTGAAAAAAAATCTTTTATTTTTTTCTTCACTTTTAAAGGATAATCTCAAAAGATAAGAGACTAAATTTATCCAACAAATTTCTCTGTTTTTCTTTGTATCTGTTTGTCTTTCTGTCTGTCTCTTCCTCCCCTGTGCCTATTACACAGACACCTATATGCATGTGACTGTCCTAGGAAAGGGTGTCTTTGGAACAAGGCCTCTGCTAAGCTGACAGATGTTCCTGTGTTCTGGTGTATAGCTTTCCATGTTTGGAGTGATTTCCCCCCATATATACTGTAAATCAGACTGTTAAATTCTTTTAAAGAATGTTTTAATGATTATTTTTGTTTGTGTGTCTGACGTGTGTATGAGGCAGCCAGAAGAGGGCCTTGGATCCCTGGAGCTAAAGTTAGAGGCTGTTGTGAGCTGCCTGATGTGGGTGCTGGGAACTTAGTCTTCTGGAAGATTAGTAAGTGCTCTTAATAGCTGAGCCATTTCTCCAGTCCTGACTCAACTTTAAGACATAGCAGAATCACGTGGGAGACTCTTAAGTATTGCCTCCTGGGTCTTATGCCAGAAATTTATTTAAGTTTAGAATAAAGCCTTGGAACAAACTGGTCGATGGTGTTTGCATGTTTAATCCCATCTCTCTGAAGGCAGGAGCAGGGGCAACTTTGTGAGTTCAAGGCCAGTTTGGTATATAGAGTAAGTTCCAGAACAGCAGAGTGGCTACACAGAGAAACCCTGTCTCAAGAAACAAAACAAAACAAAACAGAACAGAAAGCCCGAGCAGGCTTTCCAGGTGATTGTGAGTGCGGCCAGAACAAGATGTCCCACGTAGCTTAGATTTCAGAGGAGCTCTGAAATGCACTAACTTCTAATCAGGTCCGGGAGAAAGCTGAATTGAGAAGCAGAAATGAATGTTTAGAAGGTTCATAGGTTTTCTCCGCTGAAGAAATAAGCCAGTTGTAGCCAAATTAAAAGAAAGGCAGATTTCTCCGGGCACTGGTGGCGCACGCCTTTAATCCTAGCGCTTGGGAGGCAGAGGCAGGCAGATTTCTGAGTTTGAGTCCAGCCTGGTCTACAGAGTGAGTTCCAGGACAGCCAGGGCTATACGGAGAAACCCTGTCTTGGAAAAAACAAAAATAACAAAGAAGAAAGAAAGAAAGTCAGGTTTCTTTGGAATGGGCTGCCAGGCGAGTTCTCCAGCTTTGGGCAGATGATGTTGGGAAGTTTTTTTAAAATAGATTATAGGTGAAGGAAAAAGGAAGTCTGCCGCTCACTTGGCTTGTGGTAGGGAGCAGGGGTCTTGTGTGGCTGGTGACTTCTGGCTTGGGGACTTGGGGCAGGTGGCAGTAATATGGAGCTGGGACAGGTGGCAGTAATATGGAGCTGGGACAGGTGGCAGTAATGTGGGGCTGGGACAGGTGACAGTAATGTGGGCCTGGGACAGGTGACAGTAATGTGGGACTGGATTTTTTGGCCTTTTCTGTTTGGAGGCTTTGTGCGTGGGTGGGGTTGGACAGAGAGGAGACTTTTGAGGTTTTTGTTTTTGTTTTCATTGAGACAGGATCTCAGTACATAGCTGTGGCTGGCCTGGAACTTGTTAGTTAGAGCTGGTAATCTTGAACTCACAGACATTGCCTGCCTTTGCCTCCTGATGGCTACGATGGAAGATGTCCGATCTCCTGCTCAGGCTGACTGAAGGGTTCTGTGATGGAGAGTATCGTGGTGATAGGACCAAAGGTTTGCCATAAAACCCACACGTAATGGCAGGTTTATAGGGGTATAGAGCACACGCATAGGGAAATACAGCAGGCTACAGTGGAAACTTGGCATTGGCTGTTAGTAATGACTGGGCTGGCCATAGGCCCTGAGTCACTAAGGGTGGGGCTGAGCCTGGTCCCGGAATGTGGGCTCTTAGTTGACTAGCACTGACTTCAGAGATTCTGATTAGGATGAACATGTTCTAGTCTTTTCTCTCAGTGTGCTCTAGTGCTTTTCCTGGCGAAGAGATGAGCTTTAACAAGTGCCGGGCATATTTAAGTTGCCAGTCTAGTGTAATCTAGCTTTCCATTGTGAATCCTTGCTCCCTGTACTCTCTTTTCTCTAAACTGGAGAAAGTCAAGTATGTCGGTTGCATTCCTTTCATTTTTTGGGTGGAACCTGTAACTGGCCTGTGAGAAACTCATGTGAGCAGTGAGAACAGCTGCGTGCTGCTGTGAGGCAGTAAGCAGGGCCAGCCCTCAGGCCTGCAGAGTTGCTTGGGATTGTTTGGGACAGAGTAAAACAAATTCTTTACTCTGGTGATGTTGGCCCACAGCACTCAGGAGGCAGAGGCAGGGGGGTCTCTGAACTCAAGACCCCCCGGTCTACAGAGTTCCAGGACAGCCAGGGCTACACAGAAAGACCCTGTCTTGGGGATGCTTGTATGGGATGGGGGACAAAACAACAAAACAAGTTCTTCAGCTGACAGCTGTATTTGGCATCCTGAAAGGTCCCTTGTCCTGTTGCATGTGAGGCCTGCCCGATATCCTAGAGTGCTTAGTGAGCCCTGCCATTCCTTTGCTTTTACCTCTGAAGCTGCTCCTACAGATTACATGTTTAGTTTGAAAGGGAAAAACAAGACTATCTGGCAAATTAATCAAGAAAAGTAGTTGCACCGAATCTAATAGAAGAGAAAGTGGGGAAAAGCCTGGAGCACGTGGCACAAGGGACGTTCCTGAGCAGAGCCCCAGTGGCTTAAGATCAAGAAACGACAGTGAGACCTCATAAAATTGCAAAGCTTCTGTAAGGCAAAGAACACTGTCAATAGGACAAAATGACAACAGATTGGGAAAAGATCTCTACCAATCCTACACACGATAGAGGGCTAATATCCAATATATACAAAGAACTCAAGAAGTTAGACTCCAAAGAACAAAATAACCCTATTAAAAATGGGGTACAGAGCTAAACAAAGAACTTTCAACTGAGGAACTCGAATGTCAGAGAAGCATCTAAAGAAATGTTCAACATCCTTAGTCATCAGGGAAATGCAAATCAAAATGACCCTGAGATTCCACCTCACTCCAGACAGAATGGCTAAGATCAAAAACTCAGGTGACAGCAGATGCTGGAGAGGATGTGGAGAAAGAGGAACACTCCTCCATTGCTATTGGGATTGCAAGCTGGTACAACCATTCTGGAAATCAGTCTGGTGGTTCCTCAGAAAATTGGACATAGTACTACCTGAGGACCCAGCTATACCACTCCTGGGCATATACCCAGAAGATGCTCCAACATGTAATAAGGACACATGCTCTACTATGTTCATAGCAGCCTTATTTATAATAGCCAGAAGCTGGAAACAACCCAGATGTCCTTCAACAGAGAAATAGATACAGAAAATGTGGTACATTTACACAATGGAGTACTACTCAACTATTAAAAACAATGACTTGATGAAATTTGCAGGCAAATGGATAGAACTAGAAAATATCATCCTGAGTGAAGTAACCCAGTCACAAAAGAACACATACAGTATGCACTCACTGATAAGTGGATATTAACCCAGAAGCTCAGAATACCCAAGATACAATTCGTAGACCATATGAAGCCCAAGAAGAAGGAAGACCAAAGTATGGATGTTTCAGTGCTTCTTAGAAAGAGGAACAAAATGCTCACAGGAGGAAATATGGAGACAAAGTGTGGAGCAGAGACTGAAGGAAAGGCTATCCAGAGACTGCCCCACCTGGGGATCCATCCCATATACAGTTGCCAAACCAGGATGCTATTGTGGATGCCTGGAAGTACATGCTGACAGGAGACTGATATGGCTGTCTCCTGAGAGGCCATGCCAGAGCCTGGCAAATACAGAACCCATTCATAGCCAACCATTGGACTGAGCTTGGGGGTCCCTTATACAGGAGTTGGAGAAGAGACTGAAGGAGCTGAGGGGGTTTGCAGCCCCATGGGGGGGGG
>NW_022196906.1:113131194-113138643 GCF_008632895.1 Mastomys coucha | reverse complement strand
CCCAGGGGGGGGGGGGTGCGGATAACAGTATAAACCAGCCAGACTCCCTGGAGCTCCCAGGGACTAGACCACCAACCAAAGCTCCAGCTGCATATGTGGCAGAGGATGGCCTTATTGGATATCAGTGGGAGGAGTGGCCCTTGGGCCTGAGGGTGTTTGATGCCCCAGTGTAGAGGAATGCCAGGGCCAGAAGACAGGAATAGGTGGGTGGGTTGGGTAGCACCCTCATAGAGGCAGGGGGTGGGGAATGGGATAGGGGCTTTCTGAAGGGGAGACTGGGAAAGGGGAAAATATTTGAAATGTAAATAAAATATCCAGTTTTAAAAAAAAGAAATAACCAATGGGGAGGGGGGGGAATAAAATGAGGAACAAAAGAGAAAAGAAAAGGAAGAAACAAAAAAAAAAAAGAGGAAAAGCCAGTGTATGTTTTGTAGAGCAAGGTATGGTAAGGTGGGAGGGGTGTCTAGGTAGGCCCACGCTGAGGCATCCCTTCCCCATGAGATACCAGCCATATGATGGGTATGGTATAGAAGAGTTTATTTAGGCCATGGGAAGGGGAGTTGAGAAGGAAGTATAGGCAGAGAGAAGGGATGAGGGAGAGGGAGAGAGACACACACACAAACACGAGGAGAAGCTGACCAGGAACACATGGGGTGGGGAAGGGGAGAGAGGGAGAGAGAGAGAAAGGGGTTAGGGGAGAAAGGGCAGAGAGAGTAAGAGAGCGAGTAGGGGCAAGCAACCCCTTTATAGTAAGCCAGGCCTACCTGGCCATTGCCAGATGACTATTGGACGGAGCCTAGAAGGAGTGCTAAAATTTAAAAAAGTATTGGCATTAATATTCTTTAATATAAAACTATTTAAATATTGCTAATGTTTTATAAACAAACAGTTGTTTAAATTTTGCCATTCTAAAGAACAAATGTTTGATGGTGTTTTTTTCTTTGAAGAGATGTGAAAGCTGGAAACATTCTTCTAGGAGAAGACGGCTCTGTGCAGATTGCAGGTAACGACCAGCAGGGCCGTGCTTTGGGGTGAGTGTGTGTGTGTGTGTGTGTGTGTGTGTGTGTGTGTGTGTGTGTGTGTGAGAGTGAGAGACTGTGTGTGTGTCTGTGCGTGTGTGTGTGTGTGTGTGTGTGTCTGTGCATGTGTGTGTGTGAGAGAGAGAGCGAGAGACTGTGTGTGTGTCTGTGCGCGTGTGTGTGTGTGTGTGTGTGTCTGTGCGTGTGTGTATGTGTGTGTGTATGTGCGTGTGTGTATGTGCGTGTGTGTATGTGTGTGTATGTGTGTGTATGTGTGTGTGTATGTGTGTGTGTGTGTGTGTGTGTGAGAGAGAGAGAGCGAGAGACTGTGTGTGTGTCTGTGCGTGTGTGTGTGTGTGTGTGTGTGTGTGTGTGAGAGAGAGAGAGAGAGCGAGAGACTGTGTGTGTGTCTGTGCATGTGTGTGTGTGAGTGAGTGCACAACTGTGTGTGTGTGTGCATGTATATGTGCACAACTTTGTGTGAGTGTGTGTGAGAGTGAGTATATGTATGTGTGTGGGTATGTCACACATGATGTATGCGTGTGCTTTCACATTTGCCTCAGAACATCCTGAGCATGCATTATGAGTAGTTCCCATGTCTGCCTAACGTGTGTGGGTGCTGATGATCCAGACCTAGATCCTCGTGCTTGTGTGGAAAGGACTTTACCCACTGAACCTCCACCCCAGTTCACAGTATTTCTTTTTATTTTGATAAAATAGCCAGCAGAACCACATTATTTGTCTTATGTTTTCTCAGTATCTGATGATTCTGTTCTCAGGAAATCTTTCTGTGTAAGCACCCTCTAAAGATGGCCTCTCCCACTGGTAGGTATTTTCCTGGCCATTACTCATTGCTTCCTATTTTCCCACTCCTCACCTTCATTAGGTGTAAGGTCTTCTGATAGGGTTCTGTCTCAGAACAGTCATGCTCATTTAAAGGAGAAACAGTTAGGAATACTCTGGTGAGAGGTGATACACGTGATGGTTGGTTTTAATTGTCAACTTACTCTAGAGCCTGGGACAGATGTCTCCATAAGTAATTGTATAGATCAGGCTGGCCTATGTGATGTGTTTATAAAAAGATAAAGAGAAGGGGGATGTGTTCTATGGAGGTGTAGTCAGGTGTGGGGGAGGGGGTACCTCAGTGGCCCCATGCCGAGGCATGTCTCCCCTCCCTCCCCTGCCCCCAAACCCCTCGAGGGACCAGCCACATGATGGTATAGTATAGAATAGAGTTCACTCAGGGCATAGGGAGGGGAGTTAAGAGGGCAGTAGAGGCAGGGGGAGGGGAAGAGAGGAGGGGAGAAGAGGAGTAGAGGAGAAGCCAGCCATGAGCATGGGGAGGGAGAGGGGAAAGGGAATGAGGGTGGGAAGGAAGGACAAGAGCAAGAGAAAGCAAGAGAGCAAGACAGCCAGGAGGGGCGAGCAGCCCCTTCCTTCTGTAGTGGGTTAGGCCTAGCTGGCTGTTGCCAGGTAACTGGGGTGCAGCTTAGGCAGAATGCTAACACTGTAGGCTTGTGGGGGATTTTCTGAATTAGGTTAATTGCACTGGGCTGACTCACCATGAATGTGGGTATCACCATTGTATGCTCTAGCAGCTGTGCTGAATGAAAGGAGAGGCAGCTGAACACTAGCGTGAGCATGTACATCGCTGGCCTGCTGGTCTTGACTGGAAACTCAGTGTGGTCAGCTATTTCAGCTTCCTGTCACCTTGACTCCTAAATATGAGTGAGCTCTATAACCTAGAGTCATAAGCCAGGTATACCCCTGTCCCCTTGAGTGGCTTTTTAAAATCACAGCAATAAGAAGGGATAGCACAAGGGTGACATGGAGTCTCTGCCTCTTAGGGAGCACAGCTCTGGTAGTTGTAGAGCTTAGGGATGAAGCTGGAATTCGTGTCTCCCACAGATGGCTGTTTTGACCAAGCATTCTCCTTCTGTTTGGTCCCAGACTGCTACAGTAATCAAGTGAGTCAGGACAATATAAGTTAGGCAAGTACCTTTAAGTAAGATAATAATTTTATCCAATATAAAGTTGATTCCTTTAACATAAACTCTTTTTGTCAAAAGAGACACTTTTCACTGACGTGATAGAGTAGGGTAATTCAGCATTAATACACATGCAGCGGCCTGTGTCTGAACCTGACTAGAGGAGTAGAGGAGAGAGAGGAGGCTTTCAAGGCTTGCCAGCTAGCTAATGTATTCCAAACCAATGAGATGGATACACACACACAAATTAGCGTAGTGATGGAGGACTATATCCTACATCACAAACATGCACAGGTGAGCACCCTTTCATGTGCACACACATGTATGTGCTACACATGCAGATGGAAAAGATGCAAAGCAAAGACACGTGAAGCCTTCCAGTGTAAAGCACTGAACATAGGCAGTTACTAAACACTACGTGACTGGCTCGGCCAGAACACCCGACGGAACCACTGATGGGTGCAGAGCCAGAGTACAGCAGCAGATGGTGGGAGAAGTAAGCGTGAGTCGCTGTGCTGGCTTCATTAACGTGAGGATGTGCAGATGCAGAGCTGGAGCTTCTGTGCAGGCTAGAGAGACTCCTCCTCACACGGGCGGCACTCATCTTAGTCATGAGTTCAGACATTCCTGATGCCTTTTACTAGGAGACAGTGGACATACATTGTGGCTGGTTTTCACCCCAGCATACCACATGATGAAAAGTTATACAGCCATAGTCACCTAAAAAGCAGTAAGAAGTCCTGCAATTATGATATGGGAAGGCTGCTGACCATGAGGCCTTGTCCAGCTGTCTGTCCAGCGAGCAGAGCTCTGCTCACTCTTCTCTTTCCCATCCCCTTCCCATTCCTTAGCTAACTTTCAATAATTTTACTTAGTTTTTTGTTGTGTTGTAAGAGAAAATTTACCAGTGTTAACCATTCTTAAGTTTAAGGTTCTGTGGCTGTAAGAGATTGTGTATACCTAAAAATACAACCCATAGATTCACATACATCACATTTTTTACACATTGTAAAAATCAGTGAATTGTCAAATTGTATATCTTTTTGTTTATTTTGAAAAGTGTGTTATAAACTGTGCGTAACTATCTCAGCTCCTGTTCCTTCTCCCCCTCTCCCTTCTTCCTCTTTACTTCCCTCTTATTTTATGTAGCCCAGGTTAACTTGAACTTCTGACTCCCCCATCTTCTGTGCTAGGACTGTAACCATGTGTTACCATGCCTGGCTTATTTTCTTCTGCGTATATCTTCTTAGAATTGGTGGATCATATGATGATTTTACATTAACTTTTTAAAAAAGCATTGCCCTATAGTAGTTGTATTTTCATTTGTATCTGTAATTCATGAGGGCTTCAGTTTCTCAATATCTATAACAATACTAATATTCTAGGTTTTAAATTTTTTTTTTTTTAAGACAGGGTCTTTTTTTCACTATATAGCTAGCCCTAGCTAACCTGGAACTCAGTATATAGACCAGGATAGTCTGGGACTCAGAGGTCAGCTTTCCTCTGCTGGAATTAAAGTTGTATGCCACTGTGTCTAGATTCTAGGATTTTTTGTCATCTAATTTATGTCAATCTTATGGTTTTGGCCTGTTCTTTTAATTGTGTTTTTTTTGCTGCTGCTGAATTGTAGACTTTTTTCCTCCCCTCCCCCCGCCCTTTTTTAAGGACAGAATCTCACTTTGTAGCCCATATTGGCTTCTGACTCTTTAGCACTGGAATATAATTATTCTTTGTATATTCTGCATATTAATACTTTTCCAGTTGTGATTTTTAAGTATATTCTCCGATTCTGTAGATTTTTGTATGTGTGTGTTGCATGGGGGGTGGGGAGGTCTTTTGGTTTTGTATGTTTTAGTCCAGGGCTAACTAGATCCATTGATTTGGATGGTAACTCTAACCCTGAGGGAAGCAGAATGAGAGCATCGTGAGAGTGTTTGGGAGATGGAAGCTGTGCGTGACTGTGGAAGCTGAGAGCAGTAAGAAGGGGCCTACAGCCTAGGGTCTTTCCAGAGCAGTGGCCACTCTTCTCCCAGTAGGCCCCATCTCCTCACCCTCTCCCCAGCTGCTGTTATCTTCTGACTCTGTGCAGGGTTCCATCCATTGACACACACACATATGTCAGACAGAACTCTGTGCAGGGATCCATCCATTGACACACACACATATGTGAGACAGAACTCTGTGCAGGGTTCCATCCATTGACACACACACGTATGTCAGACAGAACTCTCAGGGCTAGCCTCTCCCAAAGCCCCTCTGTTGGCAGCCAGCTCAGGTTGGTGAGACGTGGGGTGAGTTCTGTTTGGATGTAACGACTCTGTGCCGCCTGCTCTGTTTCAGATGTAACGACTCTGTGCCGCCTGCTCTGTTTCAGATGTAACGACTCTGTGCTGCCTGCTCTGTTTCAGATGTAACGAATCTATGCTGCCTGCTCTGTTTCAGATTTTGGTGTTAGTGCTTTTTTAGCCACTGGTGGTGACATCACCAGAAATAAAGTGAGAAAGACGTTTGTTGGCACCCCATGCTGGATGGCACCCGAAGTTATGGAGCAGGTACTGTGGGTTTTGTGTTTTTGAAATGGTTCAGGATTTTGTTGTTAAACCAAGCCACAAATCTTAGTGCTTATATTTGATCGATGTTCCATGTTAGATGCACGGATTGCGTTTTGCTATTGATTGGTTCAGAGCTTAATCTAAGGAAAGATATTATTGCAGTACAAAGCAAGGCAAACAACAAAAACTACACACTACACAACAAAAACTACACACTACACAAGAGACTCATGACTGTACCAAAGGTAATCCAAGGGGTGGGGATAAGGAACATGAAAGTGCATCTTAGTGCAGACCAGATGACCGGGTTGTTCACCCTGGAGTGCTCAGGGCTGGCACTCTTCTCCCTTTCCTGCTTGCACGGCAGCTACTTGCTGCAGCTTCCTGTCATCTGCTTTACTGCAGTAAACACTGCTGGTTTCAACTCTCACTCTCTATCTTTGTCTCACCTCCCTCGTGGTATGAAGTGTCAAGCACTGCAGCACCATTCCCTTCCTAGGTCTACTGTTTTGATTGCTCTCCTGCTGTCAGGATGTTTCTCTGACCTCTTGACCTATCTACTCCTTTTGTTCGCTTTTGTTTTTCAAGACACAGTTTCTCTGTGTAGCCCTGGCTGTCCTAGAACTCACTCTGTAGACCAGGCTGGCCTCGAACTCAGAGATCCTCTTGCCTCTAAACACATGTGCCACCAGGCCTGGCTCTATCTACTCTTGAATCTTCCTGCAGGATTTGGTAGGGTACACAAGTTATCCAGGTACAGACTAGGACAAGGGGATCTTGAGGTTGAGGCCAGCCTGGGGTATGTAGCCAGATACTGTCTCAAAAAAGAAAAGAAGACATTGTTTCTTTTTTAAAATTTATTTATTTATTTATTTATTTATTTATTTAATGTGTATGAGTACACTATAGCTATATAGACGGCCATGAGCCATCATGTGTGTGGGCTGCTGGGAATTGAACTCGACCTCTGCCGGCCCCACTTGCTCTTGCCCCGCTTGCTCCAGTGTAATTCACTGTAGTTGTCTTTAGACGAACCAGAAGAGGGCGTCCGATCTCATTAAGGGTGGTCGTGAGCCACCATGTGGTTGCTGGGATCCAAACTCAGGACCTTTGGGAAGAGCAGTCAGTGCTCTTACCTGCTGAGCCATCTCGCCAGCCCGAAGACGTTGTTTCTTAAGGTCATTTCTTAAGGCTCTTTTCTTCTTGAGTATATGTATTCACTGATGGTCTCATCCATGCTGCCACATGTAAATGATTCATTCCTAAATTACATGTAAATCAGCCTATTTCTCGAGATTCCAGGTTACTTTCAACACTGTATTGGATTTATTCATGAATGTCACAGATGTATTACTGTATACATATTTTCCTGTATACATACATATATTACTATATACAGCCTGTGGAAGGAGGGCACTTCAGGCCGCACTCTGAACAGAGTGAACAAGCATAGGCTTTGGAGAAAGGCTGGAGCAGGGGAGAGCGGTATGAAGGAATTTCCCAGGATGGAGGATATGGTAGGGGCTAAACCTACTTCTCAGATAAGCAGAAGCTGCCCCTGGTCTGTCTGGTAGAGAAGCTTGTGAACATAGGGAATATTTCCATGGAGGAAACTGCATTGGAGACCCTCCTGCTGCACCAGAAGGCAGAACAGCACATGTATCGACCACTGGATTTAAGTCTTGGGCTACAGATTTTGGAGACCAACCATCTCCTTTGTAGCTCAGTATAGAAGATTAAATGTGTGTGACTGTGACGCGATGGTGGCAGTGGAGACGGTGAGAAGTCCAGCAGCCAGTTCTTGTCAACGACTTAAAAACTTTCCAGCCGGGCGGTGGTGGCTCACGCCTTTAATCCCAGCACTTGGGAGGCAGAGGCAGGCGGATTTCT
>NW_022196906.1:113130679-113130951 GCF_008632895.1 Mastomys coucha | reverse complement strand
AAAACCAAAAAAAAAACCAAAAAAAAAACAAAAAAAACCTTTCCAATACTAGTAACATTCCTAGCACACACTTAAATCACTCAGGAGACTGAGGCAGGATAGAAAGTTCAGGCTAGTCTGGCCTACCTAAGGAGATCTTGTTCTAAAACAAAAAGAACCTCGGGACAAGGGAGATGGGAAAGGAAGTGGGGGAGAGAGGTCAATGAGGGAAAGACATGGAAGGAAGGAAGGAAGGGAGGGAGGGAGGGAGGGAGGGAGGGAGGAAGGAAGGA
>NW_022196906.1:113120750-113130640 GCF_008632895.1 Mastomys coucha | reverse complement strand
TTTTTTTAGTTTTGTTTTTGGTAAATAGAGTGAACCTTCTCATTATCAAATTTAATGATAGTTTTATATTTTTATAAGTGCTTTATCATGAACACTTTTCTGTGTTTTCATATAGAATTAATAAGTACTGCTAGTAACTGACTATAGTGGTCTTTTAAATAAGCATAATAGTTAATAGTTTACTGGTTTAAAGTTTATGAACACATTTTGGTAGACAATCCCAGCACTTAAGAGGCTGAAGTAGAAGAATCAAAAATTCAAGGCGAGCCTGGGCTGCACAGGGAGACCCCTCACTCCCACTTCCCCCAACTCCCAATTGTTCATGACATACTAGAGACTTTTTTAAGAGTGTTTTAGGCTGCTTAAAGTAATTGTGCACCTCTCTCCTCTCCCTTGTCCCCCAATCCCTTTCAGGTTCGAGGTTATGATTTTAAAGCTGATATCTGGAGTTTTGGAATCACAGCGATTGAACTGGCCACAGGGGCAGCTCCTTATCATAAATATCCACCAATGAAGGTGAGGCTCATATTCATATTATTCCAGCTCAAGTCCCAGTGGCTTTTCAGAACCTTTTCCTTTTGCCAATCATACCTATGGTTATTTATTTTCCTAGTTTTTGTGTGTATTATAGCAAAATATAATCTTTCTAATAAAAGTGCCAACATAACCATTTTTACTTTGTATTGCATAGGGAACAAACCCAGGATAAACCATTTTTGATTGTGTATTTAAGTGATAAGTATGTTCACGATGTATAGCCATCACCGTACCCAAACTCTTCTTGGATTCAGAGCTGTTGAACTCTTTTATTTAGTTCTTCACGGAGTATGTACGGAATTGCTGGCCTTTAGTCACCTTGCTGCTCTGGCACAGAGCTGTGGAGTCTAACTGCATTGTCGCCTTGCTGTTCTTTGGCACAGAGCTGTGGAGTGTAACTGCATTTGGTGTCTGTTACCCAGCCTCTTCAGTTCTCTACTCATCTGCCTTTCATAGGTTCTGCTGACAGAGTAACTAAGGTTGCAGGGGAGGCAGGAAGAATATGAACTAAGAATGTGAGCCAGACATAGGTTTGTTACTGAAAGAGACAGTTGGATTCTGTAATAGAAATTTCTGGAAGAGAAGTCTTCATACTATGAGAAGACAAGGAAGAACAGGGCAAACAGTAGGTGAAGCTAAGGCAGTCATGCTGTCTTGTACTGTACGTTTCATTTCTTTTGTTTTTTGTTTTGTTTTGTTTTGTTTGTTTTTTTCGAGACAGGGTTTCTCTGTGTAGCCCTGGCTGTCCTGGAACTCACTCTGTAGACCAGGCTGGCCTTGAACTCAGAAATCCACCTGCGTCTGCCTCCCAAGTGCTAGGATTAAAGGCATGTGCCATCACCGCTGGCTCACGTTTCTATTTTTTATAGTAGTTTTGCAATGGAAGAACTAGATCTGTAGACATGAAGAGATGAGCGATGTAACTGAAGGATGCAACAGCAGCCGACAGTGGGTGCTTATGGGGATCCACCATCTATATATAGCTTTTAACTAATGCCCAGTACACATGGGGCTCTGAACAACCAGTCTGTTTTTGTGTGGTGCTGGGCATTGAGCCCAGAGCCTTATACATGCTAGAAAAGTATACATATTCCCCAAGCTATAGCCCTGACCCTAAAATCCCATCTAGATGGTAACTTGTATGTCTGTGTATCCATGTGTACCTGTGTATGTGTTTATACCCACGTATGTGTGTGCTTTTAGAGACCAGAGGTTGTTGTCAACTGTGTTCCTCGGTCACTCTTCCGCTGTATATTTTGAGACAGGGTTTCTCCCTGAACCCTGGAGCTTGCCGATTTGGCTGGACTGGCTGGCCAACAAGCCCCAAGGCCCACCTCCCCCAAGCCCCATTCCCTTTCCCAGCTAGGATTATGAACATAGACCACCACAGCCAGCTTTTTTATGTGAGTTCTGAAGGATTTGAACTCAGGTCCTTATACTTACATAGCAAGCTGAGCCATCTCTAGCCACTACCTTGATGACAACCACTCCAAAGTAAAATCTGCTTGTGTGCTGGGAAGCTTTATCCATCTTGAAAATTCTTCATATCTTTATACTGCACTGAAAAGTTTTACAGGTTTATTGGTATACTTTTGTGGACTACTTTATTGGGTTCCCATATCTACCTCCCTTCCAACCCTGATTTTACCCTGAGCCCTTCCAGTCCCCCAACACTAGGTAGGAGAGAAAGAAGCTTGAGAGGAAAGGGTGCATAGACCTCTTTAGAGTCCTTCTCGCTGCTTAGGGGCATTGGGTTCCTTTGGGGCAGTCCCGTCTGTCCTTAGTATATCCAGTTTCCTCCGCTCTTCTTTTTGTTCAAGACCACTTGACAAACTGCACCAACAGAGACCACAAGCAGCAGGGAGAGCGACGGCCTCCACGGGCTCTCTTGGAGTTCTCCCACTCACACCCTCTTAAGAATACTCACAGTTCCCATCGTAAACTATCTGCAGGCGGCAAAAATCACACCCCTCATAGAGCAAGAGACAATCATAGTTAGCTTTTTAGACAGTCCAAAGTGCCCTCTATCCCATACCGGATGAAGACAAAAACAGTCACATCACTGGGTTTTTAAAGAGACCAAAATTCTTGCTACACAGGTTTTAATGCTGACACTCCAGAATGATCCTCCTTCTTTGGAAACTGGTGTTCAAGATAAAGAAATGCTGAAAAAATATGGAAAATCATTTAGAAAAATGATTTCATTGTGCCTTCAAAAGGATCCAGAAAAAAGGTAAAATATTGGATAAACATGACATGTCTCTTCTGATACTTAAAACAGTCTGGGAAGTTCTAAGAATTACATTTATATACACAGTATTATGTGTGTATTCTTAAAATAAATGAATTACAAATGTTGGAAACATTTACAAGATTGGAAGGGACTGAGTTCATTTCGTGTACCTATAAGTGTATAATATATCTAAGTTGCCCAGCTATTTCTTCATTAATTTCTTAAAAGTATGAAATTATATTTGAGAATTCTGTTTTAGTAAAAGGCCATGTTAATGGGGAAGTTTTTCTTTTTTCAACCTTCACTTGAAATATAACTGCCATTTACAACTTAATAACAAAAGTACTGTAACAGCAGATTTATATTTCATGTCAAGTAATTTTACTTTTCATGTAAGAAAGAATTTAGTAATCAAAGTTTCAAATAATTTCCTCATTTGTTTTAGACACATTGAGTGGTAAACAGCAGGTTCTTAAGTAAGAGTGTTTATGTGTGGTGCTGAACAGCGTGGTCGCTGAGTAGAACATTGTAGTTTTGAAGTCACCCCATCCCTAGTCCTAGAGGTGGAACTTGACTCTAAAGTTCATTGACTGTAACTTGGGGCTGCATCCCTGCTGCGCCTTACTCTGTGTTCATGTGTGGATTAGCTTCCCAGATCCACCCCTCCACAGCCGCAGACTCATCTACTCTTGGATCCAAGGACTCTGATCAGATTCTATCAGTACTCTGCATCGCCAGCCGTTTCTTTGCCCACGTTCCCTGAACAGCACAGTATACTTGGCACGGTAGCAGCTACGCTCATTAAGCTGGAGGTGGTAAAAAGTACAGGAGGGTTATGTGGGTTCTACACAGATAACATTCCGTTTAAATACAAGGGACTGAACATTAGGGTTTTGCTGTTGGCAAAGGGGTCCTGGGAGCAGTTCTCCTGGGATTCCACAGGCAGACTGTATTCCGCTGCGTTTCTTAGTACTAAGAGTTGTTTAATTCTGTTTTCTCTAAACGTTGACAAAGGTAAAAGACTTTGACATTCTTGGTCATGTGTCTAGTATGTGTAATTGAGTTCCAGAATTTACTGTTGGAAATATTGGAAGGGGCGAGGAAGCAGGCAGCCAAGTTCACGTTCATGGTTTTAGGATTCCTTCTGTTTCTCAGCAGTGGCTAAAGCTGATAGGGAATTCCTTTGTTTCTGCCAAGTTAGCTGCCAAAAAGAACACATTCCCTTTTTTTACAGCTACCTAGAAGTAACACATAAAAGTCCACCAAACGTTAAGATCCTTAGGGGCCAGAAATAGTGAAGACTACATAAATTACAGTAGAAAGTCACTAATCCCGTGGCCACCAGTGGAGCACTACTCAGTCTGATGCTCTACATGGTTGTGGTTGTGACTCTGATGCTGTGACTCTTGGGATTGGGACTGTGGATTCACCTGGAGGAAATGTGCAGCTGAGTTCCTGCTTAGAGGACCATCAGAAAATAGCTTCTTTTTTATAAATTTAGTTTACGCATATGAGTTTTGGCCTCTGTGTATATGTACAGTACATATATACAAGAAGCCACAGAATCCTTCATTGTTTTGACTTCCTACAGATTGAGAGTCTGAATTCGTACTCCCCACACTAAGTGTGTACTCAGTACCTCTTAAGCATAGAAATACTGTCGTTAGGCAGCTACACCTGCCAATCCAGGTCCGGTAGCTCCTGGGCCCTACATTCCCAGCTCAAGCTGCTGTCGGCCATTCAAGCTGCAGCACACATGGCAACAGTGTACGATGAACTAGAGTTGGCATACAGTAGCATTAGTTCTTCAAAGAATTGTGCAAGAACTTTTGAACTGAAAGATTCAGATAAAATGTGTGAGCTGGACTCTTGATTTGCTCCTGACTAAATAAAGTGTGAAGAAAAAACTCAACAGTGAAGAGGCTTGGTAGACAGGCCCCTTCTCTACTAATGATCAACAGTCCATACAGCATAATGAACTCTGGAAGCCGTGCAGTACGAGAGGCACATTGGCTCCTGAAGTTTCTCCCCTCCAAGCACATGCTGAGGAGTGTGCTAGAGAGCGCGAGGCCAGCCTCTGTCAGAGGTGTCAAGCATGAAGCCTGACTGGTCAGAGGGATTAGACTTGGAGAGTAGATGTGACAGGGGGATGCCACGGGCACTTTGACAGACAGACCTGTGGGAAATGGAAGAAATAAAGAGCCGTAGTTTCTAGTTAGAGAGATTGCCCTGGTGTTAATGATAGGTTACTTTTTGTTTTGTTTTGTTTTGTTTTGTTTTCGAGACAGGGTTTCTCTGTGTAATCCTGGCTGTCCTGGAACTCACTCTGTAGACCATGCTGGCCTCGATCTCAGAAATCTGCCTGCCTCTGCCTCCCAAGTGCTGGGATTAAAGGCATGTGCCACCACCGCCTGGCCGATATATGCATATATATATGTACGCACACACATAGAATTAAGCATTAAGTATTTTAAGGTCAGATAACACAAAACACAACCCCATTAAACAGAAGAAATGAAAGAAAACAACAAACTATTGACTGATTAGCTGTAACTAGCAGGTGCATATGAATGTGTGAGGGCCTGTGTGTGTGCGTGTGCGTGCGTGCGTGCGTGCGTGCGTGTGTGCGTGTGTGTGTGTGTGTGTGTGTGTGTGTGTGTGTGTGTGTGTGTGTGCGCGCGCGCGCGCGGGCCATCTCACTTAGTTTTCACAGGATCCACAGTACTTTCCATTCTCGGCTTCACAAAGGAGGAAACAGATGAGAGCATAACCAGCCTTGTGCCAAGTCTCCTGTAATAAAATGGAAAGTTCAACCTGTATATGTACAGTCGCACGAATGTACGAGTGGAGTGTAGACTTCTCAAGGAGAGATAGTGAGAGTGGAGAAGTGACATTCAAATAAACCGTGTTAGCACAGGCCTCCCGTCCTAGCATTGGGGAAGGACTAGGACGATGGGAAGGTCTGTGAGCATCCGTGGCTATTCAGCCACCTTTGAGACTAGTCTTGGATACACGCGCTTTATAGAAATTAAAACAATAATAATAATAATAGAAAGATAGAATGAGCTTTCTAGTTCTTGAATCCCCATATTAAAAAACTGTCTGTTCCAAATTCCCCCAGCATACCTTCTCTCCTGTGCACTCCTTGTGTAGTCTCAGTAGTCTCCGAACCCTAACCCTGACTGCAGGTACACAACAGCAACTTCCTCTAGTTGCGGCGGTAAGGCTGGAACAAAAGGAATGCTGAGCGAGAATAACTGTCAGTTCTTCAGGCAGTCACATCCGTAGTATTAAAGAGTGAACATGAATGCAAGGTCTATTTTTATAATAATGTAGACTTCACTCTTCCAAAAGTTGTACTTTAGAAAAAAGGAAATGGACCTAGAACAAAAAAAATGAATAGTAAGACGTTATCGGGCAAAGAAGGCATTGCACCATTGAAATCTTTACCAAATGAAAAAAACAAGAATATCACTGTTCAATTTCAGTTTGTAGGCACTTGTCATTTGCTTGTCCCTATCTCTAATCTTCAGAAGCATTAGGTCTCAAGCTTGAAGTTTACTTGGAATTACCTGGGAAGGGTTAAGAACTACCAGTACCTGGCTCTTGCTCCCAAATACTGTGCTTTTGGTGAGCAACTGAAAGTGGTGCCCAGGTGTTGTGATGCATAGTAGTGTTTAAGAGCTGCTGCTCAGGCTGCAGTGTACTCACAGGTACATGCTTACCAGGCTTGTACAAGCTCCTCCGTACACACCTGTCCTGAGTGCTCTGTACCTCTTAGCTTCTGAGAAGTAACATTGTCTAGCATGCCATGGTAAGTATGTGGTAAGAGTAGGCATGGATGGTCTTTGAAGAATAAATTCTTTATTTTTAGTGATCCTCTTTTAAAAGCTTGTAAAGTTGATAATGAAGAATTTACTCCAAACAAGTTAATGCATGACTGAACTGAATTTGGATTAAATTTCGAAAATTGAAATTCCCCCCCTTTTTTTTCCTCTTAAAGGGAAATTGAGACATCTCTAAGAATCCATAGTTGCCTTAAAATTAAACCTGTTGGGCTGTTATCTAACAAGAACCGACTGTTTGATTGCTTTTCTTCCAGTTTAAATGCATTTTTATGCTTTGGAAAAACTTAGGTAGTTATTGTCTGGCTCCCTTAAAGTGATGTTGCTAAATAGCAAACATTGGGAGTCCCTAAGAATTCTTCTCGGCAGGCACTGGTGGCACATGCCTTTAATCCCAGCACTTGAGAGGCAGAGGCAGGCAGATTTCTGAGTTCGAGGCCAACCTGGTCTACAGAGTGAGTTCCAGGACAGCCAGGGCTACACAGAGAAACCCTGTCTCGAAACCCCCCCTCCAAAAAAAAAAAACCAAAACAAACAAACAAAAAAACTCTTCTAGAAAGAGTAGTTTACTAATGAACTTTTCAAACATTCTATAATTCTGATTATCACTTTTCTTATCCCCACTAACCCCAGGGACTTCTCTATGTAGCCCTGGCTGTCCTGGAACTCACTATGTAGACCAGGCTGGCCTCAAACTTAGAGATCTTCCTGCCTCTGCCTCTGCCTCTGAGTGCTGGGATTAAAGGTGCCACCTAGCCCCTGGCCACTCATTGGCACATTTCTCTACTAGTAGTTTTTGTTCTACTCAGTGTCCTGAACCAAAATTATTTTGATGTTTAGCAGATGAAGGAAAGTGGAGTGTACTGAGTTTTAGTTAGCTGTCCAGGAAATAATTTTTCATTTTTGAAGATGGAAATTGACAATATGCTTAAAAACTAAAAACTCTCCTTTCTGCTTTTAGACCAACAGCAGCAGAACTGTTGAGGCACAAGTTTTTCCAGAAAGCAAAGGTGGGTATTCCAGCTTTTGAGTGTGTGTGTGTTCATATGACGCTCCGCAGTTACTCCCGCTGTGTTCCCAGGTGCATTTCCTAAGAGATGTGGCAATAGATACACTAATTACTAAAGGCATTATGTATGTATTGTGACCTGGAGTGAAATGCTTTCCATATAAGCTTGACGACATAAACTTGATCCCTAGCACCCACAAAAATATACTCAGTGTGGAAACTTGGCTTATAATTCCCTAACTGGGGAAGTGGACACAGATGATCCCGAGAGCTCCGTGGCTAGTAAGACTTGGCTAATTGCTGAGCCTCAAGTCTCAGCGAGAGATTTTATCTTAAAAGACAAGGTGGGTGCTGGGTATAGTACACGCACATGCACATACATCTGTATCCACGTGAACATTCTTTTTCCTATTGTAAAAGCAATCTATGAAGATTGAGCTCTCATTTCAAAGTAGTGCTAAACTACCAAATGCCTCATATTCCACCTTAATGCATTAGTACATTTGGTAATGTAGGACCAAACAAAGATAAAGAATGTACAGTAAAGTGAGCTTTTCATAGAAAACGGTTCCTAATCCACATCGAAGGTTGTAAAAAAAACTTTTGGAGTGGAAACTCATCTTCACAGCACACTTTATTTACCACATATTAACTGTGACTGACATCTGACACACGCTTGGCTCAGTAAAAAGTTCTGAGAACTGATTTTCTGAGACTGAATTTTCTTTTCCAGAATAAAGAATTTCTTCAAGAAAAAATACTACAGAGAGCACCTACCATTTCTGAAAGATCTAAAAAAGTAAGTAGGGTGCTTAATTCAATTTTCTTGGGTTGCTTGGAATAGACTTGCAGGAATTTTGTTTGTTTTGCATTTTTAAACTGGGTACTATTCTCTCTCTCTCTCTCTCTTTTTTTTTTTTTTGGTTTTTCAAGACAGGGTTTCTCTGTGTAGCCATGGCTGTCCTAGAACTCATTCTGTAGACCAGGCTGGCCTCGAACTCATAAATTTGCCTACCTCTGCCTCCCAAGTGCTGGGATTAAAGGCATGCACCACCACTGCCTATCACTGGGTACTATTCTGTACATAGAAATGAGGATTATTTATTTTCAGCTCTTTTGGTGCATTTGATATATTCAGTCAGCAAATACCTGTCAGCTGTGTGCTTAGGTATTATTCTGCTGTCTCCAGGCATAACAAGGTAGGCAGGAAGTCAGTTCAAACCCTGTTGAATCAGTGTTTCCAGCTGTCCAGTGTGAGGTGGAGATTTTGTTTTGTTCTTTTGAGACAGAGTTTCTCTCTGTAGACCAGGCTGGCCTCAAACTCAGAAATCTGCCTGCCTCTGCCTCCCAAGTGCTGGTACTAAAGGCGTGTACCACCACGGCCCCAAGGTGGAGATTTTGCATAGCAATTATAGCTTCCGGTATAAGTCATATTACCTCCTAACTCAAGACATGTTATAACAAAGCACTGTGTTTTGTGTATGTTGTTTCTAAGAACGTTGTTCATAGTTTGAGCATAAGGAATGCATTGAGGTTTCAGTTTGGACAAAATACACATTTACCATTTCACCAAAATAAAATCTCCCATTTTTCTTGCTCTTCTCCCCTTAAGGGAAATTTAGCAAATGTGAAAGAAATGCTGTCCCATGGATTTCTGTTGATGATAGATTGGAGGGGGAAGACGAAGATCCTCTGTTTCATATCATACAGTAGAAATCCTACCTGGGATGTTAGGACCATTCTGGTAGAAGCTCACTCTGTATACTTTTCACTTCTTGAGATTTCTGCCACTATCTAGAGGTTTTGCTTCATGAAGAACAAATGTGTGTTAAATATTCTGAGTTTATAGTCTCACTTACGGTCACTAAGAGCAGCTCAGCTTGCCTTCACCTCAGAGCTTTGCCATTCTGCAAATATGGACACTTCTGGAGTATTCCTGAGCAGCAAGCCTTTTCTTCCCTTCTGGAAAAGGGTCCTTCCATTTTCACTTGTTCTGTGTTTTCCATTTTCACTTTCCCCTGTGTTTACCAACTGCTGTCACTTAGCTGAATCCCAGGCTTAGGGCACAGTCGGTTCATCCCAGGCGACTGACATCTGACGTCTGAGGAATGGGAAGTTCAGAATGGCTGGCTGCTGGGGAAACGCTCTGCATTGCACCACCCCTCTGTAGGTCATTAGTGTAGCACTTCCTAAAGGAGTTCTCTGACCACCTGACCTACAACAGTTCCTTCCCATAATTCTCTTCTCTGACCACCTGACCTACAAC
>NW_022196906.1:113117151-113120697 GCF_008632895.1 Mastomys coucha | reverse complement strand
ATAATTCTCTTCTCTGACCACCTGACCTACAACAGTTCCTTCCCATAATTCTCTTCTCTGACCACCTGGCCAACAACAGTTCCTTCCCATAATTCTCTTCTCTGACCCCCTGGACAACAACAGTTCCTTCCCATAATTCTCTTCTCTGACCACCTGACCTACAACAGCTCCTTCCCATAATTCTCTTCTCTGACCACCTGACCTACAACAGCTCCTTCCCATAATTCTCTTCTCTGACCACCTGACCTACAACAGCTCCTTCCATAATTCTCTTCTCTGACCACCTGACCTACAACAGTTCCTTCCCATAACTCTCTTCCATTGTGTTCTGCTTTACATTTTTTGAAGAACTTATTGCCATCTAACACATGACAGCCTTTCTACATCATTTGAACAAATGCTTACTTCACTACCACATCTCAGTAGGGTGAGGTCAGTTCTTTGTACCCAGTAAACATTGGCAAATAATTTGAATGCAGTTTAAAACCTCTATGCTTGTAATGACAGTAAGTCCTAATTGGAATTGTCTAGTGTCTGCACTGTGATTTCTTTAAGATCAGTGAACTCTGATCTCACAGGAGGCCCAAGCTGGGTCACATAGCATACATCTGTAACCATATGCCTATAGTATTTTGGTGAATGAAACAAATGGATTGAAAGCAAGAGGCTAGCTTAGGCATCTTTGTGAACAGCTGTGACATATACTGTGTCCACATAATGAAATACGATTTGCTAATAAATTACAAGCGCTTCTCCACTTTCCAGTGCTTCGATTATGATTTCATGAGAAGATAAGTCATTTGGTAGCAGCTGCCAGGGTTAGTACTACATACTCCTAATTTTATACCTGGAAGTTGAGGCAGTATGGTCACATGAGCTCAGGTGTTTGAGAATAGACTGAGCAATGTAGTGAGACCTCATCTAAAAAGGTAGAAGGAAAGGGAGGTAGGGTAGGAAGGGAAGGAGAGGTGAACACAAATTATACACATTTCTCTAGTTCCATACTCGCTGGAGAAGCTGGCAGCTCCCAGTCAGCCACATAGCCAGTGTCACTTGAAGCTTCTTGGTGTTTGCTAGGGAAGGTGGATCCAATATATTTTCAGCTTGCTTTAAAAATATATGTATTAAGAAATATATATATATGTACAGTGTATTATACTATACTATATATAGTATATATTCCAGTAGGAAGTTCAGGAGCATTTGTAATAATCCATGTTATAACATGAATGAACTTTTAAGACATGTGTTAATAGTACATACTATATGATTCTGTGTGAGATGTTCCAGAGTACACAGAGATGTGCAGCAGGCCAGTTTCCCAGAACTGAGGAAAGTGGGAGAGAAACGAGCAGTGACCTGATGGCTGTGATGTGTGTGAAGAGTGGCAATCAGCATGTTCTCAGTTTGAATGTAGTAACACCCATGCAGCTCTGCATACCCAAAAGCCAGTCAATTGAGCTTTTCTCATTGTATAAATTGTGTGGTATATGAATTTCTATCTCATACGCATTAAAAATTAAAATTTGAAAACATAGTTGGCTTTAATAAATGTACCACGCCAATTCTGGCGGAAGTGCATGAGACTGAAAGTCCGGAGATCCAGGAAGTATCCTTTGGCTCTGGTAAGGCTTCTTAAAGAAGATGGCCGTGGCGGATACTTATTTTTTCTGAATGTAGGGAGAAGAGATTACTAAGCAAGACTTTAAGAAGAGAGTAGAACACAAATTATAGTGAAATATTCCTCTTCCACTGTAGAAAATCCCATACATTGATAAGTCCTAAAACAGACCTCCCACAAATATCAAGCAATAATGTACACACCCAGTAAAGAGATGAATACAACTTTCCAAAGAAAGCTAAAATTAGGAAGAAGATAGTGGGTTTGGTTGGTTTGTTTTTTTGTTTTGTTTCTGTTTCTGGTTTGTTTGTTTGTTTTTTGAGTCAGGGTCTCATGTAGCTCAGGCTGCCCCCCCCCCCCTTTTTTTTTAAAGATTTATTTGTTATTAAGTACACTGTAGCTATCTTCAGACACACCAGAAGAGGGCATCAGATCTCATTACGGATGGTTGAGAGCCACCATGTGGTTGCTGGAATTTGAACTCAGGACCTTCTGTAGAGCAGTCGGTGCTCTTACCCGATGAGTCATCTTGCCAGCCCCTCAGGCTACCCTTTTAACTCACTTATTGCCACTGGTGGTTTTGAATGCCTTGTCCTTTTGCTTTCATCTAAGATCTAGGCACAGGCTGGTATGTAGTATCCACCCCATGACCCCAGTACTGAGCACTGGTCTCAGGATCTTCCTAGGCTAGTGTCTGACCATTGAGCTATAGCCTTTGCCTGTCAAAGTGTCTGACCATTGAGCTGTATTCTTTGCCTGTCTCTACTCACCTGGCTCCTGAACCCTTGAATCTCTGTGAAGTATAATTTATAATTTTGAATTAAAAAGTTGAAGCTGGGCATGTTGGTGCACCTCTTTAATCCCAACACTCTGGAGACAGTCAGGCTGATCAGTGTCACAGCCTGGTCTAGACTGCAAGTTCCAGGCTAGCCAGAGCTACACAGTAAGGTCCTGACCCAAAGAGGAAAAAAAAGTTGCAAAAAGAATGGATGCTTTCCCTCGGGTTTGTCTGCAGTGTATTTGGAACCGTCTTTCCTCCCCTTTAAATGTCTTGGTATGTGAATATGTTACATTTTTTTCCCTTATGCCCTAACATAAACAATATTATTGGGGTTCAGAGTAAAGAGGGTTGGGCTTAAAGAGCAGATTGAGGGTTGGAGGATGTGACGTTTTAGGGACACATGGCTCAGTTACTATTTTGTTTAGGTAATAGAGGGATGGGAAATAGAATGGAGGATTCTGTTGAGTGTGTACAAAGCACTTTCTTAACCCACATGCCTTTCTTGCTCAGGTCCGCCGAGTCCCCGGCTCCAGCGGCCGTCTCCATAAGACAGAGGACGGAGGCTGGGAGTGGAGTGACGATGAGTTTGATGAGGAGAGCGAAGAAGGGAGAGCCGCTATTTCTCAGCTCAGGGTAAGTTGCATTTGACAGCGTAGACTCTAGAGTTGCCTCTGAGTCTTGTTACAGCTGGAAGAGCTAAAACAGAACGAAGACAAGTGACACAGACAGAGAGGATTTTGTACTTAGTTATATAGCAAATTAGAATGTCAGTTTCTCAGTGTGGTGTCATTTGGGATATGTTAAAATAGCCACGTCTAGAGGGACAACGGCCTTGCTGTGGAGAGGAAGTGGATGGTACTAATGGCTAGATGGAGCCAGTGTTTGCTACCCTGTGACTTCTTTCTTCCACCCAGTAAGAGGAAAAAAGGATAGAGAGGGAAGGAAAGAGTTCTCTGAATAGAGTCAGGGGCCTGAAAGGTGGTGCCATTATCATTAGACTGCTTCCTGCTGGTTAGGGGTGTCACGTTCCATGGGGCAGGTTTGATTTTCCCTGTCAGAATATCTAATTTTTAATTGTTTTGTCTTTGTGCATGACTTCTTAGCAAACCTCGACCAACCAATAACAACGAACAAAGCTACCCCC
>NW_022196906.1:113088242-113117141 GCF_008632895.1 Mastomys coucha | reverse complement strand
GGGGGAGTGCTATAATTTGTATACCCTCTGAAAAGTTCCTAGAATTCCAAATGTCACACAATCACAGAAACTATCTGCAGCTGGCAAAAACAAGCCCCTCCGCTAGCATGAGGCAAATAAATCGTAGTTCTCTGCTGTAGACAGTCTGAAACAGTCCCATGTCACATCCTCATGCCGGATGAAAACATTCCTATGTTTCTGTGGTTTTTTGGTTTTTGTTTTAAAGATTTATTTATTTGTTTTCTGGATATGAACACGCTGCATCTGTCTTTAGACATACCAGAAGAGGGCATCAGTTCTCATTATAGGTGGCTGTGAGCCACCCTGTATAGCTGGGAATTGAACTCAGGATCTCTGGAAGAGCAGTCACTGCTCTTAACCTCTGAGCCATCTCTCCAGCCCTGTTTCTATGTTTTTTTAAAGAAATGAAAATTCCAAAAATCTCACTATAGCTAGACACTGTAACTAGGAGGCCTTGCAACATAATATGCTTTACTTGGAGAGGAATAGTGGCCTTCTTTAGTTGGTATATACTGGATATGTTTTGTGTGTGTGTATGCATGTGTCTCTGTCTGTCTGTCTGTCTGTGTTTGTACATATGTGCTTGTGCTAGAAGTCTTGAGGTTTTTCTTTTGGAGTGGGTAAGTTTAATAATGGGCATGTTTGCTTTGTGGAATCCACTCTCATGGAGTTCTTGGGACCGCTTTGGTTTTTTGTTTTGTTTTTTTTTTGTTTGGTTGGTTTTTTATGTTTTTCAAGACAGGTTTTTTCTGTGTAGCTCTGGCTGTCCTGGAACTCACTCTGTAGACCAGGCTGGCCTCGAACTCAGAAATCCACCTGTCTCTGCCTTCCAAGTGCTGGGATTAAAGGCGTGTGCCACCACTGCCTGGCTTTTTGTTTTGTTTTTTGAGACAATCTCTCTGCAGACCTGACTGTCCTGGAGATCTCTATGAGCATTCTGGCCTTAGACTCCGAGATCCTCCTGCCTCTGCCTCCTTAGTGCTGGGATTAAAGGTGTGTTAAGTTTTTTAAGGCCTTGTCAATGAAAATTGACAAATATATATTAAACCATTAAGTTTAGAAATGTCCTGCAAAAGACACAAGTGGTCACCGTTTGTTTCTCTTCTAATTTTGGGTAGTTCCTGTTCTGTCCTTGAAGATGCCTTAGCTGTCCTTGTCTTGCTCCCAGCCTCTCCAGGCTGCCCCGTCAGGTGGTGCATGGTGCATGCCTTTCTTGTCCCCACATAACTGTCTAATACCAGACATTTATGTCTGTTTCCTCTCTTATTTTATTTTCATGTTGTTATTTGGTTTTTAAAAGATACAACATAGTTACAGATGCCATTTGTAATGTCTCTTTGTTAACACTGACATTCTCCCTGCCTCCCTTTGCTTCGGTGTCTGTTGACACTGGCATTAGGCCGGCTGTCTACCTTATTTATTAGGTACTAGACATGGTGAATTTTGCCCATTGATACCACTAATTGTGTGATTTGTAAGTAGAAGGAGTCAGTTGCCATGTGGGGTAGTGGGCTCCCTTGGCATGTGCTCCTACACGTGCACCACTGCACTTTGGGGCATGTGCTCCTACACGTGCACCACTGCACTTTGGGGCATGTGCTCCTGCACGTGCACCACTGCACTTTGGGGCATGTGCTCCTACACGTGCACCACTGCATGTTGTCCTCATCTCCCTGCTGCCATCCTCACTCCTCCTCCAGCACAGCCTCCCTTCTGCATTCATGTGCACAGACCCCGTCTCTCTCAGCCTGCTTATTTGGCCTGTGTTCCATGCTGTGTGTCCTTCCTCTTTTCTCTCTGTCATCTCTTTCAGCCTAGATTCTTCATATAACAGAAAATATGATTATATAGTTTGTCTGAGTCTTGGTTACTAACTTTATCTGCAGTTTCATTCATCTCTTGAAAATGGAATCCTCGTTGATGGACCTCTTATCAGGTTCCATGTCTTGGCTGTTGTAAGACTTACAGCTTAAACCTCCATGCATGTATACAGTTGTGCCATACTTGGCCATATGATTATTCTTATTTTAGTTTTTGTTTTTATATTTATTTATCTTGAGAATTTTTAAAATCAATTTAACAATTAGTATACAAACTAGTGGGTTCTGCTATGCATTTCTGTTCACACCTGGTTCTTGATGTCTTGTTCGAAGTCATGTTCTTGTTCCATCCCCTTCCTTGTCTCCAGCTCATGTCTTCCTGGTTCTCCTTCCTCCCTTCCAATATCTCCTGTTTTTATGCCACACACATCCCATGATTTTCAACCCCCCTGGGAAAATAGCTTCTTCAACTTTCACGTTCTCTTTCTGGACTCACTGAAATGCAAATATAAATGAAGGTTTAAATCTAGGCAGCACATATGTCTTTGTCTTTTACGCAGTGGCTGCTTTCTATTCAACCTACTAATTTCCAATTTTACTCATGTTCCTGCAAATGCCATGCTTTTGTTTTTCTTTGTGGCTGAATAAAATTCCATTGTATACTTAGCACATTTATTTTATCCAATTTTCTGCTAATGGACATATAGCTGTTGTAGATAGCACAGCAATAAGCATGGATGTGCAAGAACATTTATAATGGGATTTAGAAACTATGTGGCTAACTAGCGTGAAGCCGTGGAGTCCCTCTGTAGCTGATCATGGGTACACAGTATGGTTATGATTAGTGACAGGTCTGCTTAGGAGGGCTGACCTCTGCTTCTGGGAACTCAGACCATCTGGATGCCTCTTACAAAACTTCTTGTTAAATTTTCTTTTTGTTTTGCTGTGTTATATTCTATTCTGTTTGAGATCGGTGCAGGGCTGAGTGGGTAAGGGTGTGTGTCTCACCGTGTAGCCCTGGCTGGACTGGAACTCAGTTTGTAGCCTACGCTGGAGAGATCCACTTGCCTCTGCCTCCTGAGTGCTGGTGTTCCATGCAGGAGACACCATACCTGGCTGTAACTGTTCACTAGTAATACAGAAGTATATTGATATGTTCAGTATTGACTACCTGGACGAAGACTGGGATGATACCACAACAGCTCTCTCTTTTCAGAAAACTTAGATTCAAGTTAGTTTATGGATCAGAATGGAGCAGAGTGACTTACAGCCAGCATTACTTGCAGTTTCTTGGAATTCACTATTTGAAACTGACCACAAGTCGTCTTACCGTCTCAGTTTAACACGCTTCTCTTTCTGTGTCTCTTTCAGTCTCCCCGAGTAAAAGACTCCTTATCAAATTCTGAGGTAAGTAATCGGAAGTTATCAAACTCCTGTTAAAATAGACATTTTATTTTGTTCTTATTGTTAAGCTTGTTCAACCAGTCTGGTTTTGTCTCTGTGTATCTCTGTGTGCATCTCATTAACATTTAAGTTAATGAGGCATTCATTATACCAGCCAGACCTTACTTTGGCTTCCTTGCTTGTGGAGTTGTCTTTAGGTTTGGTTTGCTTGACGTGGAAAGTGACAGGGACCCCACAGTGGGAAGTGATAGGAACCCCCACAGTGGGAAGTGATAGGAACCCACCACAGTGCCTTGTAGGGTGGGCTCTCCTGCTCTGTTGTGTTATATATTCTTCCTTCTGGTAGCACCTTCTCTTTGAGTATGGTATGTGATTCAAAAACTTCTATTTGCTCTTACTGTTTGGACATCGTATGCAGTTTACATGCATTATGACGTACATGATTTATGTACTCAGAATTATCTGTATATCTTAACTGTTGACACTCTCCCACTGCTGTGTGTTCCATTGCTCACTCTCAGTACGCTTGGAATCCCTCTCCTTCCAAGGCCTGACATCATGCTCTGCCACATCAGTCCTTTTGGCCAGTGCAAATTCATCAGGTCTGAGTCTACGTCTCGATGGTAGCATGTAGCATAGTGCTACATGAATGCCTATCCCTGTAATGCCAGCTCTTGGCAGGCAGCAGGATTAAAAGTTCAAGATCCTTCTTGGCTACATAATGAGTTCAAAGTTAGAATTCAAAGTTAGCTTGGAATAAATTGAGACCTTGTTCTTCTCCCTACCCTCTTAAAAGATTGAGAGGCAGAGGCAGGAGGCTCTCATTTGAGGCCAGCCTGGCCTGCAGAGTGAATTCCATGATAGCCAGGGAAACAGAGAGAAACTCTGCCTTGCTAGGATAATCTTTGTGCACTATGTAAAGGTCGTCTTTGCATTATTCAAATGTTGATTTTCTACCAGTAGAGAGCTGAGAATGGACTTTGGTATTGTTATTCCAGTTGCTTAGTACCTGCATCCTATTTTGTAAACACTCTCCTCCTTCACCTTCTCCTTGGCTTAATAACCGGTCTTCTGGGCAGAGATGGAACTGCAGGAAGAATTGAGAGGTGTGGACGCTGTCAGTCAGAGAGGGAGGAAGTCTGACAAGCTGAGACTTTGTGAGAGTTGGTGGAAAATGTGGATTGGTAGAGATGGGCTAGTGAAGTTATACGAGCTGATTCAGAAATGGCCTAAGCTCAGACCTGAGCTATAATAAATAGTAATTGTTTCTATGTCATTATTGGAAGCTAGCAGGTCAAGATGGTTGGTGATACTACTTAAAAAACAAAACAAAAAACTTAACAGAAGTAAGGGTTGCTTTGTGACTCCTCGTTTCTTCACCATGAGCCACATCCCTGCAGCTGGCATGCTGCTCAGGTAGACCTGGACTGCGCAGAAGAAACCCTCTGACTGGTCAGCTAGGAAAATGTGGAAACTGTTAGCTTCTGGTTTAACTTGCCTTGATTAAACAAGAATGTCCTCTACAGGTAGCCTGAGCTTCCTTTAGTCTTCCCACTCTCTCCCTAAAGAGCATCTTCCGTGAATTTTTAATTAAAATAAACTTTTCTTAGAAATTATTATTATTTGTATTTATGTACTTTGGTGTTTTGTCTGCATGTGTGTTTGTCTGTGAGGAAGTTGGATCACTTGAAACTGGAGTTAGAGACAGTTGGAACTGCCATGTGGGTGCTGAGAAGTGAACCCAGGTCTTTTGGAAGAGCAGCCAGTGCTCTTGACCACTGAGGCACTTTTCCAACCCTCCATGTGAATTCTTATCTACCTATATTCTCATGCCATTTACATCATTTTTAATTCACTTGTAATAAAGTTAATATAACATAAAATTCACAGTTACATCATTTCCAGTTTGGTGACATTGAATACATTCATTTCACAGTGCAATGATTGCCATATGTCTGTCCTAAGGACTTTCATCTTTTCAAGCTAACTCTACCCACTGGATTTTCCCACCTCTGACAGCCATCTTATATTTTCAGTTTCTCTAAGCTTGATTATCCTGTGTGCTTCCTATTAGTGCAGTTGCAGTGTTTGGCCTTTTCTCACCGGCTTCTTTTCCCCACACAGTGCCCTTATGGTGCATCCACACTGTAGCAGCTCTGCAAGGCCAAGCAGTTGCAGGGCTTCTGCCTGTTGAGTAATGGCTGGCTGTTCTGACCGCCAGTGTGTATCGCCTGCTCTCAGTTCTCGGAGCCAGGCGTCTAGAAGTGAGATTGCTGAGTTCTGTTTTGAACTTGTTTGGTTTGAGGCAAGGTACTACTCTGTGTACAGTTCAGGGCTTCAAACTCACAGTCCCCCCTGCCCCAGCATCCAAGTACTGGGATTACAAGTGTGTGTCATTGTGCTCAGGCGTTGAGTTTTCTGAAGAACAGCGGGGCTGTCTTCTTAGTGCAGTGCCGTGCCGTGTGGCTTCCTTCCCCACAACAGTAGTCTTTTTTTTTTTTTTAAGATTTATTTATTTATTTTATGTGTATGATTATACTGTAGCTGTACAGATGGCCATGAGCCATCATGTGGCTGCTGGGAATTGAACTCAGGACCGCCCTGCCCACTCCGGTGTACTACACTGTAGTTGTCTTCAGAGACACCAGAAGAGGGCGTCAGATCTCATCACAGATGGTTGTGAGCCACCATGTGGTTGCTGGGATCCGCACTCAGGACCTTCAGAAGAGCAGTCAGTGCTCTTACCCACTGAGCCATCTCACCAACCAACAACAGTATTCTGAGAGTTCAGATTTTCAGATTTACTTTCCCTGACTCCTGCTTTTGTTTTGGTGACAGGATCTCATATTCCAGCCTGGCCTCCATTTTACTATGTAGCCAAGGCTGACCCAGACACTAGGATGTTAGGCCTGTACTCCGATGCTTGGTTTTATGCAGTGATGGGACTCAAACCTAGGACGTTGTGCATGTGAGGCTGGGTTCCAGCTGTAGTCCTTCACGCTTTCTTTGTTTTCTAGAATATCATCATGTGGACATACAGCGTGGAACCTGGCCTTTTGAAATTCTATTAATAGTACATGAACTTATTCAGAACTAATCTTTAACTTCTACTTTTCTGTCAAAATCTAACACAAGTACGAGCTTTTTTACTGTGGGATTAACGAACACAAAAGTTTCATTAAGTTTTATTCTTGGTCTCCTTGTTTTGTTTTTTTAATTCTAAATTTAATTTAAATTTTTATGTATGTATGTGTATAGGGGCACATGGGTGTGGGTGCTCACAGAGGTGTGAGAACCCTCATCAGATCCCTGGGCTGGAATTACTGGCAGTTATTATCTGCCTGATATGGGTGCTGAGAACCAACTCTGGTAAGAGCAATGAGTCCTCCTAGCCACTGAGTCATTTCTCCAGCCACTCTCCTTGTATTTTACTTACACAGTGTTAGAGGAGGAATGAGTGTGTGTGAGAGAGAGAGAGTGAGAGAGAGAGAGAGAGAGTGTGTGTGTGTGTGTGTGTGTGTGTCTGTCTGTCATTTTCTATCAAAAGTAGGACTTTATTATTGCCAATTGACTTTTCTCTTAGTAGTAAAATATTTTCACTTAGATTGATATTTTTCCCAGTAGCTAATTTTAAATATATTTAGCTTACTTTTATAATCAAGATCTGGTTTTCCTCCAGGTTGCCTAATTGAACTGTATTAAACATTTGACGCATACAGTGTCTAGTGTCTGTGTTATCTACAACACTTCCCATCCTCCTCTACCCTTAGACAAGCTCTCACTCTGGACCCCGTGTAGCTTTGTCCTCCTTACCTTCCTGCCTCGGCCTCCTCCTTTAATATGATTGTGTGTCATACTAAGTAAGTATCCAAGAGCAGGACTCCTCGGACAGCCTTGGTGCTCTTTGCTCTTGTCCTTCCTTCCCGGTTGCTCTCCCTCCCCGTCCCCGGCTGGAGCCCTTCCCTGTACTCATCCCCTCCTCCTGTCACCCACTTCCTGCTGTCCCTCTCCTTGTTCACCCAGCCCAGCCATGGTCCTTTCTGGGTTTCTGTGGTTTCTCGGTCTACTGTTTACCTGGGAAGTTCATGGCTTCATTTTTCTTTACAGCTGAGTATTACCCTGTTGTGTAATAAACCACATTGTCTTTGTCCACTCATTTGCTGAAAGACATTTTAAATTGTTCCATTTACTGGCTATAGTGGACAGAGTAGCCATGAACATTGTTGAGCCGGTGTCCTTTGGGCATTTCCAAGAGTGGCCTCGCTGGATTCCTCCTACTGCGATTCTGATTGGGGTGATGAAATGCCAAAGTTGTTTCAATTTACATTTCTTTGGTTACTTAGGATGGTGCATGCCATACATCTTTTTTTTCTTTTTTACTTTTTTATTAGATATTTTCTTTATTTACCATTTGAATGATATCCCCTTTCCCGGTTTCCCTCAGGGAAAAAAAAAACCCTGTTCCTCTCTTCTTCCCCCTTCTTGCCCCCTCTCCCTGCTCACCTCCTGCTTCCTGGCCCTGGTATTCCCCTACCTTCACAGGACCAAGAGCCTCTCCTCCCATTGATGTCCGACTTGGCCATCCTCTGATACATATTGCAGCTGGAGCCATGAGTCCCACCATGTGTACTCTTTGGTGGTTTAGTCCCTGGGAGCTCTGAGGGTACTGGTTAGTTCATATTGTTGTACCTCCTAAGGGGCTGTAAACCCCTTCAGCTTCTTGGGTACTTTTTTGTCTAGCTCCTGCATTTGGGGCCCTATGCTCAGTCCAATGGATGGCTGTGACCCTCTACTTCTGTATTAGTTGGGCACTGGCAGAACCTCTCAGGAGACAGCTATATCAGGCTCCTGTCAGCCAGCACTTGCTGGCATCCACAATAGTATCTGGGCTTGGTGATTGAATATGGGAAGGATTCCCAGGTGGAGCAGACTCTGGATTGTCCTTCTTTCAGTCTCTGCTCCATACTTTGTTTCTACAACTCCTTCCATGGGTATTGTGTTCTCCCTTTTAAAAAGGATCAATGTGTCACACATTTGTCTTCCTTCTTGAGTTTCTTGTGGTTTGTGGATTGTATCTTGGATAATCCAAATGCAAATCAAAACAACCTTGAGATTCTACCTCACTCCAGTCAGAATGGCTAAGATCAAAAACTCAGGTGACAGTAGATGCTAGAGAGGTTGTGGAGAAAGAGGAACACTCCTTCATTGCTGGTGGGATTGCAAGCTGGTACAACCACTCTGAAAATCAGTTTAGCAGTTCCTCAGGAAATTGGTCATAATACTACCTGAGGACCCAGCTATACCACTCCTGGGCATATACCCAGAAGATGCTCCAAAATGTAATAAGGACACATGCTCCACTATGTTCATAGCAGCCATATTTATAATAGCTAGAAGCTGGAAAGAACCTAGGTGTCCCTCAACAAAGGAATGGATACAGAAAATGTGGTACATTTACACAATGGAGTGCTAATCAGCTGTTAAAAACAATGAATTTATGAAATTCTTAGGGAAATGGATGGATCTGGAGAATATCATCCTGAGTGAGGTAACCCAGTTACAAAAGAACACATAGAGTATGCACTCACTGATAAGTACATATTAGCCATACCATACATCTTGAGGTGTTTTTAGGCCATTTTCATTCCTTCTGTTGAGAATTCTGTTTAGATTCCTAGAACACTTTTAAATTGGGTTGTTCTTTTCCTTGATTCTTTTGCCTTTTGGGTTCTTTGTATATTGTGGTTGGTTGGTTTTTTTGTTGTTTTGTTTGTTTGTTTGTTTTTTGGTTTTTCGAGACAGGGTTTCTCAGTGTAGTCTTGGCTGTCCTGGAACTCATTCTGTAGACCAGGCTGGCCTTGAACTCAGATATCCAGCTGCCTCTGCCTCCCAAGTGCTGGGATTAAAGGCGTGCGCCACCATCGCCCGGCTGTCATGGTTGTTAACTGTCAGACAGCTGGGAAGGTCTCCCATTCTGTGAGCCTTTCCGTTTGGTTGAGAGTTTCCCTATCTCTACAGAAACTGTAGTTTTATGAGGTCTCAGTTATCCATCATTGTCATTCATTCCTGAGTAAATGGAGTCCCGCTCACAAAGTCCTTTCCTACACAGAAGTTTTAGTGTTTCAGGTTTCAAATTAAGGACTTGATCAAATTTTTGTACTGGCTTATAGATATGGGTCTAATTTCACTCTTCTGCACGTGAGAATCAGGGTTCCCATTTGTTGAAGATACTGTCTTGTCTTCTGTGTTTCCGTTCTCTTTTCCATTTACAGTTTTAGATGCCAAAATTCATGGGTGTGGTGGCTCCTTGGTTGGCCTCCTGTGAGGCTCTGACAGCAGCGTGACCTATAGATGCATGCTGGGTGGGAGCATCTGGAGAGGAGCTGACAGAGCAAGAAGAGATTCTGAGCTGTCTCTTAGAATAGCCCACTCTCACAGAGCACTAAGCTACTCTCCCTGTCCCGAGGCCGGGGAGTGACAACCCACTCACCTCCCACCAGGTTCATCTTTCATAGGTTACACCTTAAAATATTGCTAGACAGGTGTGATGGCACACATCTGTACTCCCCACACTTGGGAAGCTGAGTGGAGATTTTGAGTGAGACTAGCCTTGACTACCTAGCAAGTTCCAGACCAGCCTGTTTAATGAAACAACAGAACACTCCCCTCTATAAAAATCAAAACCAAAAAGATTTTAGAATCCTTAGAGATATTGAATAGTATGTAGTACAGAAGTGCAGCGACATAGTGATAGTTCAGAGTTAAGACAGCTTACTGTGATCCCCGTGAGTATCACTCAGCACAGAAGTCTGACCTTTGCCCTGTGTGCCCACTGAGATGGTCCAGAACTCTCTACTCACTCTGCACACTGCATGTTTTTACCACAGCTCTTCTCGGCAGCTGAGCCCATGGGGACTTTGCTTCAAGTTCCAGATCAGAGTTCTGCGCATCTACCTCAGCCAGCTGGCCAGATGCCTACACAGCCTCCTCAAGTCTCTCTCCTGCCCCCTGCAGAGCCAGCAAAACCAGCACAGGTGAGTGGCGACTGTTTTCTTGGCCCTTCGCCTGTGGGCAGATGATAAAACAGTAGTAATGCATGTTGATACTTTGGTTTGGAACAAGTGAGAAATTCTGTCCTGATAATGTTACAGGCACAAATAAAGAGCTTTATAAGGATCACATGGGTTTTTAAGCAACAAAATAAGTCAGTTATGAAAATATACCAAGTACAAAAAATTGGGTAGCATATTGTCAGTTCATTAGATCCTTGTGAAGTTTAAGGAAACCAAGTACGATTAGAGGGGTTTCCTTTGAGCCCGGAGAGCTGTCAGTCTCTTCTTCTTTCACTTGCACTCACTAATGCTGCTGCTTCAGGCTCTCTCTTACCAAATTTATTCTGTTGAAGATACTTGTCTATTTTGTGAGAATTGACTTTGTTAAACCAGGCAGTATTTACTTAAGCACACACAGTTGTCATTAGATTGTAGTGTGGTGACAGTGTCAGGTAGTAATGGCTTCTGTGAGTCACTTTGATTCCATCTGAGACTCTGTATCGTGTGATAGTATGCCATTTGGCTGAGGAAGAGTTTCAGTATCAGCTCATTTTTTAATTATTAGAAATTCTAGGTGAGAAGAAATGGCAGTTCTGAAGTTTCCTTTTGTTCTTTAATATGTCTTCACCTTGTGTTCCGTCCCGGAGATCACTATTCGAGTACTTCTACTTAGTCACATGGCTGATGTCCCTTCCTTCGTCTGTCACACGGGAGAAATACAGGTGTCTTAGAAACATTGACAGAAAGCTTGGAATTATGTTAGACAGATAGAGTGTATGTCCTCCAGCAAGCAAAGCTTTCCAGTTTTCAGAAAGATTTAAACAGACCTGGAAGCCTGGGTCTAATGAAGGCAGCTTCTTTAGGCCGTCCTTGGAAACTCACTCTCTGATTTCACCTGACTTAGCCAATAGCTGCCTGTTGTTCCTGTGGAGGTGGCCCTCCCACCTCAGGGGCTGTCTTGGGGGCTACTAAGACTTGGGCTGGGGAGGATGGGAACTCCTGCCTAGTGTCTTTATGAGATGGCCATTGTCCTTGCTTCCTGTTCCTGACAGGGACTTTATATCAATGCATTTCAGGCTCAGTCTTCAGGAGAACAGTCCCAGGAGACCAAGATCCCTATCAGTCTAGTGCTGAGATTAAGGTAAGTGGGTACTCCATGGATGCTGTCATAGTTGGGCCTTAGAGTGTGCTCCTGGTTAGCATTGTGTGTGTTTCCAACATGGATTCCTGCTTGTTTGCGAATCCAGCTCGTAACAGGCTCTGTGACTGCTGTGCACACCTGCTCAGTAGGGAGCAGCATGTGCATTTGCAGTGTGGCTGCCTGGGTTGTAATGGAGAATGCTGGGGCAGTGGCAACGTTGGCTGTTCCTCTGAGGAGGAGTCTGACGGTGGGGCTTCTGGGCATATGAACTCAGGACAGGCACTTTGTGGTTTCACAGCCATTGAACACATTTGCAGCTCCTGTGCTTTACCACCTGTGCTGTCAACTGGTTCATGGTGGGATGCACAGGAAGGCCTGGGGGGGCTGCTCAGGACACAGCGTCCTTGGTGTCAGATCTGTGCTTCAGCCTTAGCCCTACTAATGAGAGTTGGGATCAAGATTCTCTAGTTTTCTTTATAAAATAAACTTGGGTGTTATATTGTTTCTTTGTAGTCATAAATGAATATTAAAAAAAAATAGCTCAAAGACAGGTTAGGCCTTCTTTCAAAGTTTACCATTGAAGCACCATGTAGTAGAATACCACACAGGGATTCCAGGCTATCCTCTCTGTAAAGTTATAGGTAGAAGCCACAGAGCTGTTTAAAATGGTTTCTACTGGGAACAGTGAAATTATATCACAAACGTTGAAAAGCAGATGTGGTTACTTTCTTTCTATAGGTGGTGCTCAGTTGTAGATGAACAGGTTGCCTCGGTGCCTTACCTATCACACTGTACAGGGAGCATGCACGTCTCTCCAGAGAAATCTGTGTTGAGGCTTGCCACAGTAGACATGTGCCTCAGGAGAGTGTGGTGGACACTGTGTGTGATGAAGCCTCTGTTATCTTGAGAGGGATTTTTTTGTCTATTTTCTTGTTGTTTATTTTAATCTGGCTTTTTTGTTTGTTTGTTTATGGTGTTTTTGAGACAGACTCACTGCATAGCCATGGCTGTCCTGGAACTTACTGTGTAGATAATGCAGGCCTCAATCTTACAGAGAGCTACCTGCTTTGCCTCCAGAGTGCTGGGTGAAGGTGTACAAGACTGTGCCAGGCAGGGTGATTGTTTAAGGATCACTTTTCACAGTTTATGGAAATAGTAAGAAGTTGGGTTCTTATTCCCCCTTATGAAGACTAAGTGAACAGAGATGATAAACACCTCAAGTCCAGTTTGCCATATTGCTATTTGTAATTGGAGTGCCAGTTAAACCACACAGTTTGAGTGAGAAGTCCTCAAGCATACTATTTGTAAAATAAACCTGACCTTTTACCTTGTTTAGGTAAATGGATTGAATCCATAGTGATTTGTCATGTGTGCTGTTAGATATTATGTTCTGATTTTTCTACCTTAACTAGAACTTCAGGCTACCTAGATAGTCTCAACACATTGAGTGTTGATCATAGCTATACCTTACCAATCATACTGCTACCGGTATGGGTCTAATTCCTTTTCCTGCCTTCTTTGCCTGTTCACATAAGTCCCATTTAGAAGCTATCTTGGGGGCTGAAGAAATGGTTCAGTGATTAAGAACACTGGCTGCTCTTACAGAGGACCAGGGTTTGGTTCTCAGCATCCACATAAGAACTATCTGTAACTCCAGGCTCAGGTTATTTGACACCTTCTTCTGGGCTCTGAGGCACCAGGCCATGTACATGGTGCACAGACTCACAAGCAGCAGAATGCTCCTCACATAGAACAGACAAAAACCTTCCTCTAAAGCTTTCTTCTTCATCCCAGTCTCACGTGTTCTCTATACTGTTGTAGGATTTGAAGGAATAATGTGTACTTAGTTCTGTGAGTGTGTGGGAGTGGACAAGTGGGAGTGGGAATACAGATGACAGTGTCCTCCAGCATTCGAATCTCCCCCGTGCCCTGTGTACAGGCTTTCCTTCTAGTTTTATATGATCGTATGTTCCCCTTCATTTTTGTTGCCAAAACAGAATATGAAAGATTGAGTAATTTATAAGTCTCTATTGAGATTAGGCAGGTGTGGTGGCTCACAGGAGGCCGAGGCAGGAGAATTTGTGAGAGTAAGATCTTGTTAACAACAACAAGCAAGTAGTCCAGAGTGGTAGGGTCTGTGAGCCTTCATGCTGCTCTGTCTTGTGCCCCAAAAGACAAAGAGTGCACAAGGAAGCAAGAAGAGTTCACCTGTGGCAGACAGACCTGCTCACTGCGCTAGCATCTCAGCAGCCTCTCAGTACTGCACCGAGGACTGGCTTTCTAACAGTCAGTTTACAGGTCTCAGTCGGATCATAGTGTTATCTTAGTGGGATTAAGGGTGGGAATGGGCTTGAGTATCCTCAAATTAGAGATCCTTTGATCAGTAGGAGGGTAATAAATTCAAAGCCATATAAGATAAATTGATGACAATGCCAAAAGTGCTAGCTAAGAGCCCTGTAGAATGAGCATATTAGGACAAAGTATATGATCTGTGAGAACAGAATAATCTTTCTGTATATGTATATACATTCACATAAATACCTGTTACATCCATATATACATGCATATGTAGACATACACATATATACTTATGTACATATACACATACACATGCATATATATTGGCAGGCTGTAAGCATAAATTCAGAAATTCTTATTTTCCTTATTCTGTTTTAATAGGAATTCCAAAAAAGAACTAAATGATATTCGATTTGAATTTACTCCTGGGAGAGGTAAGTATTACAAATATGACTGAAAACAATACTAATTTGCTGCTTAGGTAGGTATGAAGTTTTTGTTATTTAGATAAAGTTTGCTTTTAAAGGATGGTGAAACTTCCTGGCTTAGGTTTTGGGAAATATACATGAAGAAAAACTGCAGTGGACTTACTAGTAGTTTCATTTGGAGATCTGACTGTAATAAGATGTATAGTAATGGATACAAGCCTCCTAGTAAATGGCACTATCAGGCAGGCATTTCCCTAAACAATATCCCGTTCAGTTCTTAAGACAGCTATCTAAGGAACAATGATTTCCATTTGACAGAGGATGAATTCCAGGTTAGAGGAACGCAGAGCAACCAGTTGAAAATCTAGAAGGAGGCACTGAAGTCAGGTTCCTCCAGAGTCCATAGTCCTTGCTCTTATCCTTGCACATGCTTCTCGCTGATAAACACGCAAGAGACAGGGCTCCTGGCTTCCTTTCTTCATGTGGAAGCTGAACCTTGTCACAATACTGTTTCTAATTGTGAACTTCAACCTGGAACAAGATTTCATTTTTCTTGTCTTTGCTAACTCATGGTTAGGAATGACCAGCAAATGTCTGTTCCGAGATTCCACAGTCAATTTCCAGTGTGCAGATATACAGAACGTATGTGTTTTACTTTTTAGGTATGTTTTTAGAAGTTTTAATTGCTAGGCATCTTTATGAATGTGTACATACCACCTGTTTTAGTTAGGGTTTTCCTACTGTGAACAGACACCATGACCAAGGCAACTCCTATAAGAACAACATTTAATTGGGATTGGCTTACAGGTTCAGAGGTTCAGTCATTATCAAGGCAGGAGGAGCTGAGAATTCTACATCTTCATCTGAAGGTTGATTGGCTCCCAGGAGATTAGGAGGAGGGTCTCATTGCCCACCCCTACAGTGACACACTTCCTTAAACAAGGCCACACCCATTCCACTAAGGCCACACCTCCTAATAGTGCCACTCCTTGGGCCAAGCATATTCAAACCACCATACCACCTCTCATTGGTTCTCGTTCGTGTTCCTTCTAGAGGCTCCTGCACCTATTCAATTAAAGATGAAATTAGTTGGTTGGTTTGCTTATTTAAGGCAGAGGCTCACTGTGTAGTGTTAACTGGCCTTAAACCCATAGAGATCTGCTTCCCTCTGCCTCCAGGGTGCTGAAATTAAAGGTAAAATTAGATTGAGATTGTTTGTTTCATCTATTTGCTTTCTGTTGTATCGATTGCTTACATTGCATCACCTAGGATGAGTAGGTAAGACAATAAACTGCCACCATAATGATAAAAAATAACTTCCATGATTCTCAGGAAAGATTGTAAGGTGTTTTCTCAAGTTTTGGATTTGAGAAATTTACTCCAGTTCACTGAATTTTATGTCTAAGCTCAGAGAGCTCAAGTTCAGAGTTCTTACTAGTCTTTGTAGAACATAGAGTGAGCAGGACAGAGATTGAGTCCTAGAAAAACCAAAGTATAAACAGGCTACAGTTGCTAATACTGATGGGAAGTGTCAGGCATGCCAAAGTGCTTCGTTGAAACACTAGCGAGTGGATTTGTCTCCACTTGTAGGGCGCTCGCTCCTCTGATGTGCTAGTGATCTGTGCACCGCACAGGTCAGCGATTGTCTTCGCGGCGAGCCATGCAGTTCACAGAGACTCTGCTCCCTAGCCAGACCTGTAAGAGTGCTTCCCCTGAGAGTCAGGGCAGCCCAAGCCTTCCTGATTCCGCAGACTGAGAAGTTAGCTTGGCTCTGGCGTGTTCTCCCTGTGCTGCCGTGACATTACAGTGACGTGTACACAGCGAACACTGCACTGTGTTCTTTGTCCTTACAGATACAGCAGAGGGTGTTTCTCAGGAGCTCATTTCTGCTGGCCTGGTGGATGGAAGGGATTTAGTAATAGGTAAGCATATTATTTTCTGCTCTTGTCCCTTATACCATGTTGTATATGTGGTACCAAGAAATCCTGCTTCTAGTGAACAGGTCTGGTGCTTCTTGAAGTAGTCTTGGCTTCATTAAAATTATAATATCGATAGTTCTGAGCAAACCACCAAAAACCCGTCCTACCTCAGACCCTTAATGGACTATCTCTAGGACAGTAGAGGAAATAACAGGAGAAGTAGTCAGGTAATGGCTCTGTTGTCTCTGATCCATCAGCCTGACTGATCTGTGTAGACATGGAAATGAGCAGGGTGGAGATTGAGTCCTAGGAAAACCAAAATGAAAGCAGGCATCGTCCGGTGTCCAGCACGTGCTCAGCTTTGTGGGCCGTGGATGGCCTGCATCTTCTTGTTTTCTGGGGACAGAGTCTTGTTCCATAGCTCAGGCAGGCCTGGAACTTACTACTTATCTCCTGCCTCAGTTCCCTGACTCCACCCCAGCGCTAAAAATTTATAGCGGTACATCTCACACTTGGGTTTGTAGTCTGTCATTTGAAAAAGATTCTTATTTATAGAACAAGAGCAGATCCCAGGCTGTACTTGGTTGCCTCGTAATCACAGCCTTACTTTTTTACTCCACTGTCTCTTTAGGGTAGTCAAGATATTTTACAGAGTTAATTTATCAGTGGCTCAGGATTTACTTATTCAGTCTGGAAATCAGTGATAGCTTTGATTTGGAAAATGACTGGCCCCTTTTTTCCATTTTGATTGTCCATCGAAGATTCTTAAGTACCATTTTAGGATTTTAAAATATTGTTGAGAATGTATTTATGTAGCTGCTCATTAATTTTCTTTGTATGATTACAGTGGCAGCTAATTTGCAGAAAATTGTGGAAGAACCTCAGTCAAATCGATCTGTCACTTTCAAACTGGTATTCACCCCCTTACTCCTCTGCAGACCAGCTGTTCCATTCCCTAAATGCTGAGACTATAGAGTATGCTGAGTCAGCAGGGCAGTGGCACACACCTTTAATCCTAGCACTTGGGAAGCAGAGGCAGGCGGATTGCTGAGTTTGAGGCCAGTGGAGGCTACACGGAGATAAGCCCTATCTTGAAAAAACAAAGGAGACTCGCTGAGTTGTGTTCATCCACTCTGCCCACGCCCTGGCTGCACTCTCAGTCTGCGTGTCCTCACTTCTCTCCCTCCCAGAGGCTACAACCCTAGCTCTTCTCAAGGATTATAAAGCTATTATTTGACATAGTTATACATCAGCCCCGTCATTTCTAGAAGAAACACAGTGGCGTATTTATATCTCAGGGACCTTTCACCTACTACCTTCCCTCCTGCGGCCCCTTATCTGATTTTTTGCTGCCTGAAATTTTGTTTATAAATTGCCACAGCTTGTCATTTGTTTGGTTCGTAGGCATCTGGTGTTGAAGGCTCGGATCTTCCTGATGATGGCAAACTGATAGGATTTGCCCAGCTCAGCATCAGCTAAGCCACGGTCCTGGAAGAGCCAGCCTAGGAGACGCCACACGCACGTCTGTTGCTTCTGTTGGCCTGAACCTACAACTGCCAAAGAACCCAGCAACGAACCTCCCGGCTTGGAGCTTTAGTTTTTTCCTTTATGTTTTTCTTGCTGCCCTCCTCCCTGCCCCCCTTTTCTTACAAGGAAAGAAAAGTTGGATCACCAGTGGCCAGCATCCACTCAGAGAGTTCCGTTGATAGACACGCTGCTCATGTCCCCTGTCCTCCATCTGAGAAGCAGAAGCGGCCAGTGTGCCTCAAGGCCCAGCACGGAAGTCTCTCAACTCACTCTTGCCTTACCACAGTGATGGCCCAGGGGACAGAGCAGCTGCATCGGGCAGCCTCAGCTTGCCTGCTCTCCCACACCTGCTGGGACATGAGCTTCTTGGGACATCTCTTTAACACTCAAGTAGCAATTAAAAATTGATTGTTCAGCTGGAGCCCAGAGAATTTAATTACAGTTTTTTTTCTTTGTACCTGATGTGAATTCTAGCAACCTTTGTTAGGAAAAAGCACAGCCTCGAATGGAGGCAGCCTGGACTCTCGTCTGTCCTCTTCATGGTGTCTCTTTGGTGTTTTGCTGAGCTGTTCTCAGGCACCCCCTTCACTGCTCCCTCCAGAAAGGGTTGCTAGCCTTAACTTCAGCTGGTGCGAAACTTCTGACTGTGGTCAGACTTCAGCCATCTGCTCCTGCAGAGTGCGACTTTAGATTGATTGTGCAGAAAACATCAAGCAGTGGCTTATAAATCTTATCTTGCCAGAGGTAGGTTTTGGACAAGAAATAGAACTTTGTAAATCATATCATTGGGAAAGTATTTTCAATATTTAAAAAAGTTAAACTGAAGAAAAACTGATCTTTGATCCTCCTGTGAAGATGGATTTGCCTGGCCTCTAAGTCATGTGGAAATGGTGTACACGGCTGAGATTTTTACAGCAATAAAGGAGACACCCTAGGCTAGAGGCCTGCCTTCTGCTCCTCTCTTGCACTGACTCCATGGAGGGGGTCTTCATTCGCTATCCTTACCCAAGACGGAACATGAAGCCACACGTGCCGTGATCTTTAGGTTTATGAGTAGACAGTGGTAATTTGATTTTCTACAGAAATTATGTAACTTATTCTTTAGGTTTAAAAAGAGCACTCAATGCAATATGGGACTAATCAGTGAGGCTGATTTTTCCCCCCTACTGTTAAATAGCATTTGTCTAATTGCTAATAAGCCTGCCAAGTTACCAAATTTTATATAAGAATGGAATAAGTCAGTCTGGCCTTAAAGAGACACACAAAGATGGGCTGTGGGCCCCTAGAAAGGGACTAGTTAGTTGCCTTTTATAGAATTCCTTGCACCTCCATTGCTGGTTTGATGAACAAGATTAGGTACCCAAGAATGTTCCCACCTCACCCAGATCAAACATAGCACTGCTCTGTGAGCAGCTCTGTTGACTTTTCTCTTGGAACACAGCTCCAAGTTTTCTCCATCTCTGACTTTTGCCACCTCATGTTTCATTCATGTTGAGCCTGGAGTTTGAGTCATGGGATTTTATACCGTTGAGTGCAGAGGCATGTTGGGAAAGGTGTTGGAGAGGAAGAGAAGATGGATTTGAGAGGTGAGTTGAGAATAGAGAGTCCAAGGTCCCAGCAAGCTGGGAAAAGCTAGGAGGGAGAAAAAAGATTGGCCAGCTAGTTGGAAAACCATTTAGTTTTTCTTCTTTCCCTTACTTGTTAGAGGTAGGGTTATGAGAAAGCAAAGACGGGGAGGTTGGATTAAGGTGTGGGAAGCAGGCAGTGTTGCCTTTGCAAGAGACTCGTGGCTTGCCGTAGAGTCCAGGTTGGTTTCAGCAGCTTGACTTAATGCACTTAAGGGCTCAGGAAGGAGCCCTTTCTGGCTTTTGACTTGTGATGGTCCAGTGCCAGGCTGGAGGTAAGCAGCAGCCCATCTCCTAGTCATATTCTCTAGACTGTCACCACCTTTGCCCTGCTGTGGGGGACAGACATGACAGTCGAAGTATCCCGGGACTCTTTTTCTGCTCATTGTTTGCTTTTTTAGCAACTAGGAGGTTGACACTAAGACCCAGGGCAATGTTACTTCTTCGTGATGTGTGGTGACTTCCCTCTGCTGGCTTATGCAGTGATGGTGAGAGAACCAGTCAATGGACTCTGCTGAGGTGGGACAGCTCGGAACCAGGCAGCCAGAGCAATGCTTCAGGGGCTACTCTGTCATATCTTCAAGATACCCTTGTCCCTGGAGTAGGGACTAACTATAGCACAAGGTACTATGTGCCAATATAGCCAAGATACTATGTGAAACGGTCTCTCTAAATGATTAAAGGAATCACTTGGGCTGGTTCTTGTTTTTTGTTTTTTCCCTCTGTTTTCAACCAAATCCTAAGCCAGCTGAGACTGCTAAGTAATGTGAAGGCTAGAGCAAGGATGTACAGTAATGTCAGTCACTCCCTAGAACGTCTGCTGGGTGGTAGATGTAAAATACTACCTTCTCCCTCTTCTCTTGACTTGTATTTTATTGCATGTTTTTTTCATTTTTAATCAATAAAAAGCAAATTGTCCTTAATGATGTATGAATGCTTTTTTTTTTCCTTTTGATGGTGGTGGCTGGGAAGAGCTCTGAGTAGGACATGACATCACTCCTTTTAGTTTGCATGTGGCTAGAGTGAAGCCAAGGTGCATAGAAACAGGTGAGCACGCTGACATCCACATTTTTGGTAGAATAGCTTAAAACTGTTGTGCTCCAGTTGGGGAAACACATGCCCCAAATAGGAAGAAGGGAGACTCCCCAAGAAAACGACATGATAGGCAGCGAGCCATCTACATTATATCTTCATTTTTTTCCTGAATCTTTGATTCCGCTTATGGTTTTAGACAGACTGTAGCCATTGGAATTCCTGTCAGAAAGCCTAGAGCAATACTGAGCTACTACCCATGGGGTTTGGATACCTGAATGTTATGGCTTTGTGGGAGATTCTAAGCTCCTTAGCATCTTGTCAACCACCTGCTCTGGCTAACTTTCTGATCATAATCTTTCCTAACAGAAGTAGCCAACATCTGTGACAAGACTGCTGCACAGAGTACAGAGCTTTGGAACTTGAGTTGAGAGGACTATATAGCTCCGAACTGATGCAAGCTTGCTTCCTTCCTTCCTTTCTTCCTCCCTCCCTCCCTCCTTTCTTTCTTTCTTTCTTTCTTTCTTTCTTTCTTTCTTTCTTTCTTTCTTTCTTTCTTTCTTTCTCTTTCTTGTTTGTTTGGTTTGGGTTTGGGTTTTGGGTTTTCGAAACAGGGTTTCTCTGTGTAGCCTTGGCTGTCCTGGAACTCACTCTGTAGACCAGGCTGGCCTCCAACTCAGAAATCTGCCTGCCTCTACCTCCCAAGTGCTGGGATTAAAGGTGTGCGCCACCACTGCCTACCACAAGCTTACTTTCAAGATCAACAAATTAGAGCTGTGAATGTCATTTGAACACGCACAGGTGTTCAAATGTGGCTATGCCGTGTGCAAGGGGTTCAGTCAGGGGAAGAGTAAGGTGGACCTCTACTAACCTGTTGTAACAGATTGGAGTGTCCCAGGTTAGCTCCTTAGCTTTACTTCCTCCTTTGGGTCAGGTCATCTATCCCATGGTTGTTTTTAAAGTAGACTTCAGTTTTTAAGATAGTAGGGTAGATTCACAACAAAATCAAGTAGAATGTGTTCCCTATACTTGAGCAGCCTTTTTCTGCCTCCAACATTCCACTCGAATTATATTTTTGATGTAAACTACATCTGTGCTTCTAAAAATACTGTTCTGCCTGCCCTGTTCATGTCTTTCCACACTGACCCTTGGCAACCACTGTTTTTGTTGGTTGTTGACTCTTTTTATTTTCACGTCACTAACATGCTGGACAAGCACTCTTCCGATGAGCATCCCTACATGATGCATTGGTCCATGTGTGGTTAGGACCAGTCACACAGTATATAGTCTGTTCAGATTGGTGTCTAGTAACATAGAAAGTTCTTTCATATCTTTTCACAATACCTGGAGGTTTTTGTTTGTTTGCTGTTGGTTTTTTTTTTTTTTTCCTAGCACTGAATTTCAGTGTATCACAGCTTACCATATCCACCCACTGAAGGGCATCTTTTGTATTTCCAAGTTTGGACAGTTAAGAACAAAGCTCCTGAAATCTCTGTGCAGGGTTTTGTGTGGACATATGGTTTCAACTCATTTGACAAAAGCCAGTGACCATAATTGCTAGCTTTTAAGGTAAGAGTATGTTTAGCTTTATAAGTAAATTGTTAAGCCATTGTTTAAAGTAGCTGTACTGTTTTACATTCCTATTGCTCCACACTCCTGGCTGCTTGTGGCGATATATTTTGAATGTAGCTGTTCTATTAGGTGTGTAGTAGTTTCCTAAGGATTATGCTATTGAACATCTTCATGTATGCCAACTTGCCTTCTGTGTTTTCCCAAGACACAGCTATTCAGACTTTCTTATTCTGAAGTAAACTCAGACTTACAGAAATATCTGCAAGTAATACGAAGGATTCAGCTATACCTGCCTTGTGGCTTCTCTGAATGTAAATCTCTTAACTGTATACGCCTATCAAAATCAGGACATTAGCTTTGATAGGACACTGTTGACTAATGCAGAGACTGAGAAAGCTTCAGTCATTGCAGTATGTTGCCTTTTCTGGACTCTGTCCACAATCCAGTATTGTCTTTAGCAATAGTATTTCCTTCATCTCTGGCCAGGCTCAAGTTGATCTTCCGACTCTTCTGACCTTGACACTTTTATCAAGCCTTGCAGATTATCTCAGTGTGAGGCCATTTCTGTAAATAGTTGATAAGCTTTTACGTCCTTGTAATCATTGCCTTTCTTACTGAGTTTAGGAGTTACTTACAGCTGAGGATGATGATGCTTCTAGAACCCTAGTCCTCTGCTTGCAGTGAGGCAGGGGAGTCCAGAGGTCCCACTGCTACCCTGGAGGCATGCTGAGATTTGGCCTTGAAACAGATTTTTAGGGGGGGCGGAGGGTAAGAATCTTTTCCAGTCTGTGTCTTAAGAATCTCAACCTCATTAACAGTGTCTTTCATAGAGTACTAGTATTTTAATGAAGTTTAATGAAGGCCAACTTATCAATTATTTTATAGGTTATTGATATTTTATTTAAAAATTTGTATGTCCAAAATTATCCTAGTTTAACTCAGTACCAGGTTCTGGAATGTAACATTTTGTATTTTATATTTAGCTTTACAATACAATTTAAAGTTTTACATATTGTTTCCTTTTTCTGTATGCCCTGCCTTGCCTACATCATTAGGTAAGGGCTTTCAGCACTTCTGCTGGTCCAGGTGCTGCCTGGTTCATGACTTTTTATTTAAACACTGCTAAGTTTAATCTCTCTAAAGCTTTAAGAAGTTGAGGACAAATTCATTGTTACCTTGACACATGATCTGTCTCTTTCTATATACAGAGGATTGCTGGTGATTTTCCTGACACTCTAAATAGAGAATATATTTATTCCATGTAAAAGTGTCTGGTACCTTTCTGGGTTTTACAGGAAAATAAACTAAGATATATATTCTCATTCTCTCTCTCTCTCTCTCTCTCTCTCTCTCTCCCTCCCTCTCTCTTTCTCTCTCTCCCTCCCTCCCTCCCTCTTTCTCTCTCTCTCTCTCTCTCTCTCTCTCTCTCTGTGTGTGTGTGTGTGTGTGTGTGTGTGAGAGAGAGAGAGAGAGAGAGAGAGCGCATTCACAGGTGTACATAAGTGCATGAATGCACATACATGCTTCCACGAACACCACAGCATATCTAGAGGACATGTCTACCTTTCTGTGGGTTCTGGGATTTGAACTCAGGTTGACAGGCTTGCTTGGTAAGTATATTTACCTGTTGTGTTTTTATTTTTTGAGATAGTGTTTTAGTTAGGATTTCTATTGCGGTACCCAAACACCATGACCAAAAGTCAAGTTGTGGAGGAAAGTTTACTGGCTGTACACTTCCAGATCGTCCATCATTGGAGGAATTCAGGACAGGAGTTAAAGCAGGGCTGGAACCTGGAGGCAGGACCTGATGCAGAGGCCTTGGAGGAGAGCTGCTTACTGGCCTGCTTTCTTATAGAACCCAGGATCACCAGCCTAGGGATGGCACCACCCACAATGGGCTGGACCCTCCTCCATTGATCACTAATTGAGAAAATGCCTTACAGCTGGATCTCATGCAGGCATTTCCTCAACTGAGGCTCCTTTCTGATAATGCTAGCTTGTGTCAAGTTGATAAAACCAGCCAATACAGATAGTAGTAAAGTCTCACTCTGTGGGCTAGGCTGGCCTGGTTGTACTCCAGCTCTCAGTGATCCTGCCTCACCCTCCTAAGGGTGCTGTAGCTGAGGTGTGAGACACCATACATGGCTTACCCTACCCATTTGCATCGTTCTCCTTAAGAAATACAAGAGTCTTCAGAGACCAATTCACCCTTCTCAGGTAGTGAGTGAGAGAGAGACCTGGGCTGAGTCAGCAGCCCAGCACAAGCTTCCCAGCACAGCCTCCCACCTCTTCAGTCTTCAGTATAAGAGTAGTCCAACTAGGTGTGGGGCAGGGACCGCTGAGAAAGCCTGACAGTGCTCTTTTTACATATCGTATTTGGCTTTGTCACTGTCCTGAGCTGGCCAGCCAGAGGCCACGGCCTTCACCTGCCTAACTCTTAAAATGGTTCAGAACATGAAAATCCCTCTTCCTGTGAATATATAAGCGGGCTTGTGTACTGCACATGCAGGCACATAGGCTTGTGTGCATGTGTAGAGGTAATTGTAGAGGGGGACTTTGTTCTGTGTTGATATCATTGATTGCTCTGGGAGATTGGGATACACCCGGAGAGCCTGTGTTTGTATTGAATGTGGTGAAACAAGTTTCTAGATAACTAGAAATTTACTAGATTACTAGAAAACAGGTTTCTTTCTTGATTAGAATTAGAAATAAGACGCGCGCGCGCACACACACACACACACCTACCTTTCTTGTAATCATTCTGTGTTCTTGACTTGTCTTTGGTGTAAAAAGAAAGGGTATGGTTTGTCTTTGTGTCTCCTGGCCTGCTTGCTGCTCTGGGATTACATACTACCAGAAGAAAATAAGATCAGCAGGTTCTAGGCAAGAAGAGGGTCTTGGCCAGGCACTGGTGGTGCACGCCTTTAATCCCAGCACTTGGGAAGCAGAGACAGGCAGATTTCTGAGTTCAAGGCCAGCTTGGCCTACAGAGTGAGTTCCAGGGCAGCAAGGGCTACACAGAGAGACCCTGTCTTTAGCAGGCAGGTTTTTCCTTTGAGAATTTTATGTATATCTTACTCATACCCACCCTCTTCTCCCTCCTTCCCAGTTTGCCCTAACACATCTTCCTACCATCATGCCTTCATTTGCTTGTTGTAGATGTTTAAAGTTTTATTTATTTATTATGAAAGATATATTTTTATGTATACAAATGCTTTGCTGGCGTGTATATATTATGTATATCATATGCATGCCTGATGCCCATGCACATGCCTTCACAGGAAGAGGGATTTTCATGTTCTGAACCATTTTAAGAGTTAGGCAGGTGAAGGCCGTGGCCTCTGGCTGGCCCGCTCAGGACAGTGACAAAGCCAGGTTGGAGAGGGAATTGGATACTGAGACTGGAGTTATAGAGAGGAGGGAGCTGCAATGTTGGAGCTGGGAACCAAATCTAGGTCCTCTGCAAGAACAGGAAGTGTTCTTAACCACTGAGCCATCTTTCCAGACCACTGTTTGGAAAAAAGCAAATAGCCCAGTTAGTAGACATGTGCAAGGATGTGGGTTCCTCTAAGGAAGAGAAGCATGGTTCTTTCTCCATGTAGCAAGCATCAGCTGCCATTAGCACCTCTGCTTAGGTTTAGGATGGAGGAGGAGCAGCACACGTGAGCTCCTTCCTCAAGGTCATTACTTAATAGATACTGATCAGCTTTTATTGTCCTTTCTTCCCTATGCCCCAGGACTCTGGTAAACATTCTTCTAGTCTTACCTCCTGTGAGATAGAGATTCTAAAGGTTTCATGGATTCTCATAATGTATTTGTCATTCTGTGCTTGGCTGTTCACTTACTAAAATCTGCAGTTTAAAGTATGCAGTCACAAAAGAACAGTTCCATTTTTTTTTTTTTTTTTTTTTTTTTTTTTTTTGGTTTTTTGAGACAGGGTTTCTCTGTATAGCCCTGGCTGTCCTGGAACTCACTCTGTAGACCAGGCTGTCCTCGAACTCAGAAATCCACCTGCCTCTGCCTCCCAAGTGCTGGGATTAAAGGCGTGCGCCACCACCGCCCGGCCAGTTCCATTTTTTTAATGGTGAATAATATTCAGTTGTACATATGTTGTACATATGTTGTACGTATGTGCCGCATGTCCTTTATGGACACTTTGGTTGTTTCTATTAAATGTTGCTGGGTTTAGCTGGCTTAGGTCATGTGTAAATAACTACAGCTGATGTGTGCAACAGTCATGTCATGTGCAGAGGTCGGCGTTCCACAGTACTCCACACCAAACTTACAACCAGCACTGACACCCATTCTGCCCTCTCTTCAGTGATGGTCAGGGAGCCTTGTTGAGAGGTAGAGAGAGATCCTCCCTCTGGCTGAGCATGCACATTCACTTTGTCTCTGGCACAGTTAAGTCTCAGAGTTATTAACAACTTCCCTCTGCAACAAGACACTGCTTTGACCAAGATTGAGAACAGCAGAAATTAGGAATAGAAAACATGAATGTGGAGAGGACAGTTTCTAGTACATCTCTTCAACAAAGTAACACTCATCGTTTTTTTCCTAGGGCATGAGACTTTAGTAGCCGTGACTTCTGATCACGCTGACAGTCACAAAGCGTAAATTGTCTTCTGTGGAGCAGGTCTCGGATCTTTGTGAGAACAGTTGGCTAGACCTAGGACAGTCTTGCCACACTTGCCCCAGAAGGCACGATATTGTGTGGCATTGTGTAATGTGAGGTCCAATGCTTGGTGAAACCACTGAATAAGGAGCATTTGCTGTGTACCTGTTATCTGTTCCCGACATCTTGTGAGGTTTAGTCACTGGAAGAGATGCTCCTGTTCCTCCCAGTGTTGCAGACACTCACCTTCAGAATTGAGTTTCTAGTGATGGGAAAGCCATAGAGGTGACTGTGAATTGCTGAAGATGTTATAGTTGGAAGTCAGTGAGGAAGACAGTTCATCTTTTGAAGACTTTGGCCTAGAGAGGTGTTCTTCCTCTGATGCCCATGTCTGTCACAGCCAATAAAACATTCTCACATAAATGTGGTTTTGTGGGTTTTGCTGTTATTGTTTTGATATTCTTTCTTGTCAGGCTACGGAGGTAAGGTATAAAGTGATAGGTGTAGCTGCCCAAAGCTGGGTTAAACATTAATGTAGCTGTCACTGCAACCCAGAGCAGCAAGCCTGCGTGGTGTTCCTAGACTAAGGAGTGAGAAGCAGACATGACTCAGTTTGCACAGGTCATGGCTGAAGTGGGCGACTTTGGTCGCTTTCAGGTGCGGGTGACCATCCTGATGGGCATCCCCAATTTCCTGTCCGCATTCTTCGTGTTCAGCCAGGTCTTCATGGTCCTCGATGAGGCTCACCACTGCTCAGTGTCCTGGGTTAAGAACCACACTTTCAACTTAAGTGCTGCCGAGCAGCTGGCTGTAAGCATACCCAACGACACAGCAGGCAGACCCGAGTCCTGCCTCATGTTCCGGCCACCTCCTGACGGTGCCAGCCTGGAAGACATCCTGAGCCACCGCTTCAACGAGACACAGACGTGCGACTCAGGCTGGGACTATCCTGAGAACAGACCTCAGTCCCTAAAGAACGAGGTAGGATGGGCTGCTTGCTGTCTGTGTGCCCACTTGTGTGGTCTGTCAGTTCCTCTCTCTGACCTTGTGCCTTTGATACTTGCTGCTCTGTCTCTTGTCTTTACGCCTGTTTTCTCATTTGCCAGTCATCCTGGTCCACTCCCCCGTTGGGCATCACAGGCCAGGCGACCAGCCTGGTGCCTAGCATTGAACTCTGAATGCCACTGTAACGTTTTCTGTGTGCTCTGCGGCCTGAGTGGCTGCTGGTCTTCGGATGTTCTCTTGTCTGTATTTGCCCAGCTGGCTGCCTCTATTCGTTCCCCTCTCCCCTGCTCTTCCCTTCATCGTTTTCATGAGCTCTGCCCGATGCCCTCCCTTCCCGTCCTCCTTACTGTCTCATTCCCTGCCTTACTGCTTGTCCAGAGTGCTTTACTGCTTTTCAACTTCTGCCTAGGTGTGTGCCTCCATGCCTGCTTCTGGCTAGTAGTTGTAGGGTGTCAATCAGAATTCAATGATTGGATCATGTGTCCCCTTTAAATTTTAAATATTCTGTGCTCAATAAGTTCACTATGGTGCCAAGAATTGCTTTGGATACATGTGGGAACCACAGGGTTTAGATGATAAAGTTGGCCCTGGGTGCTACCCCCAGTCTTACATTGGTTTTGTTTCAGTTTGACCTGGTGTGTGATCGGAAGAACCTGAAGAGGACCTCCCAGTCGGTGTTCATGGCTGGACTTCTCGCTGGGGCCCTGGTCTTTGGGCCCGTCTGTGATTGGTATGTGCTGCTGCTCCAGCATGCCTTTAGGCTTCTGGTGCTGGCTCAGTTACCCCCCTGGATCCATGCCAGTGGCCATCAAGATAAGTCCTATTGCCTACCTTCAGATGGGCCTCCCAGGGAAAACCCAATCTCTCCACTCTGACAGAAGGCCAGAATAGGCTTGCCTGGGGCTCGCTTGATTCAGTTCGCTTCAAATCAAGTCCCCCTGTTACCTCAGGATTGGCCGTAGAGCCAGCATTCTGCTGCAGCTGCTTCTGTCGGGCACCATAGGCGTGGCCACAGCATTCGTGCCCAGCTTTGAGCTCTACATGGTTCTGTGCTTCTTCTCAGCCATTGCTGTTGCAGGATATATGATGAGCACCATGATTCTGGGTGAGTGTCTGAGCTCTGGAGCCTTCGGGACAGTCTGAAGCCTGTGCTCATGAGAGCCCCTGAACAGTCTATGGGGATAGTTTAAGACATCTCTATCTAAAGAGGTCATAGTGGAGCTTCCTGTGCTGTGAATGGGGCACAGTGCTTGCCATGGTGCCATCTAGATGGCAGTGGGGAGTGAGGAGGTGCAGCCCGCACTCAGCCTTCCTGTTCACAGTTTCAGAGTGGGTGGGGCCGTCCCGGAGAACACAGGCCATGGTCCTGTCCCAGAGCCACTTTGCTCTTGGGCTGATGGTGTTAGCAGGCCTGGCCTATGGCGTCCGCAGCTGGAGACT
>NW_022196906.1:113079559-113085810 GCF_008632895.1 Mastomys coucha | reverse complement strand
GACCTGGAGCAGGGGCAGGCCCCACGGTGAGCGCAGACTTGCTGGCCTCTCCTCAGGCCCAGGCCTCCCAGTCGCTCTTAGTTCATTATTAGTTACTCATTGCTCACTTGGCAACAGGACACCAGCTTGGTGCCACAGATATTATAGGTCATTTTCCTGCTAGAGCTGATATGGGCATTCATTGATCATGGCACTGCATTGTGGGCAGCCACTGACTGCTTTTTTCCCTTTTGCAGGTCCTCAGTGACACAGTTTCCTGAAAAAGAAATGGAGGCTAAAGGGATGAGCTTTATCCCCCGAGTTAGCATCGGTAGTGCTCCTTGTTCTGATTGTGGTTGTTAGCAACCAGTTCATAGCCAGCACCTGATTACACACTGGATGTCAGCAGGCCCTGATTTGAAGGAGAGACAAGTCAGCCTGTTGTTGGCCAGGACCAACCTCCTCACTCACCTATGTCTCTGACTTACTGTTCAGTACCATGTTTGCTTTAAGGTTCCGTGTATGTCTCGGTCTTTTCTTCTTTGATTGTGTCTGTGGGTATGTCATGGTGAACAAGAATGTATGCGAGATGTTGCAGCACAAACTTGAACATGGGGAAGACCTAGTAAGCGTCTCCTCCTTGGTTAGGCTGTTTGCAGGTCCCACCAGTTTTCACATTGCCACACCCGGGCCCACAGTGCAAACCCTTGGAGAACACTGTGAAACCATTTCCAGAGCACACGGACTCTTTCAGCATCTCCCCCTTCACACTTGGTCACCTTCTCTGAGGAGTCAGTAGTTCTGTACCTGTTTGCTGGGCATCCAGTCATGGATATTTCGTACTGTTCTCTTTTGAGATCATAGACAAACCTGCTCTTTAGCTTTGTAGGAGTGCCACCCAGGGTTTCATGCTGTATGTTCCTCTAATGAAAGGCAAACACACAAAAATGGGACAGTTGGTTTCAAGGCTGAAGCCATTGACTTCTCTGAGCAATGTGATGGGGTGTTTGTGTTCCTCCCTTGGCAGTGATTGTCTCTCCTGGGTAAAGACCTAGAGGAATCCTTTACTGACACAGCATTATTCCAAGGGTTTGCCTATAGCTTTTGTTTTTGTTTTCTCATATGAACTGTATTCCTAGTCCTGCCTCTGGGGTCTTTGTAGACATTGTCTTTTCGGGTTCTTAGGGATTATCTATGTCTAAGAGAAATATTTCCACTGTGTGATGCTCAGTTTTCATTGTCGCCCTGACTGGATGGGAATCACTAACGGAGGAACAGCTGTGGGTGTGTCTGTCAAGGTGTTTTCAGAAGCTCAACTGAGGAGGGAAGACCTTCCCTGGATGCGGGCAGTATCCTATTGGCTTAGGTCCTGAACTAAATAAATAAAACCATGAAGGGAACTGAGACCAGAGTTGTACTGTTTGCTTCCTGTCACTGTGACAGCACTGATTAAAGCAGGGTCAGCTCTTCTTTCTTCAGTTGCTTTGATATGTTGTCACAACAAAGGGAAAAGAAACAGAGAATTGGTACGGAAGGCTCAGGTTTTTGTGACAGATCTGATCATACAATTCTTAGGCCTTTGGAAAAGGTTTGCAAAGAGAAGTATGTAAACTTGTAACTTTGGGCCAATGGATCCCTAAAACACTGTAAGGAGGGCTTAGTGGGTCATTCTACTGGGAGCTTGTAAGACCAGAATGCTCTCAGGAATGCAGGCAGTCTTACTCAATTTAGGAGGTTTCAGAGGGAAACAAAAGGACTCCCCTGGGAATTGGGCTGGAAGCCTTTGGTCATTTATTTTGGCAAAGAATTAGGCGCATTCTATCCTGAAAGAAACTGAGTGAAGCCAGATTCAAAGCAGTGAGGTTATTTTGTTTTGTTATTCCAGAGAATCCAGGCAGCACACTCTTCAGGATGTGATATGGCTATTGCTAGTGTATTCATGTCTACAGTGTGAAAGAGCAGAAAGATAAGAAACAGGCGAACCTTGTTGGGAATGCAGCGTGAGCAATTTGAAGTTGCAGATAAAGGAAGTGCACACCAAGCACCATAATTGATTGTTAGAGGAATTAGCACCATCAAAAAGAAACCTCTCTTCACTGAGACATTAGGCAGGTTCTCCTTAAAGGTGAGTCCCCACCTAGGAAAGACTAGAATCTGTGAAAATAGTTCATTCATTCAAAGCAAGAGCCTGAACCAAGAATGGTTCTGAAAGAGTTCCCTCATTGAAAAACTAAAGAAATGTTTTTCCCAGAGGCCACTGCAAACTGCAGCTGTCATCCAAGGGGACCAGGCACCATCTCAAGCTGGCAACAGGCCTTCACAGCATCATATACATTAGTGGTCCTCAGCCCTCCTAATGCTGTGACCCTTTATTACAGCTCCTCATGCTGTGGGATTCCCCCCCCCCCACCATAAAGTTACTTTGTTTCTACTTCATAACTGCAATTACTTGCATAACTGCTACTGTTATGCATTGTAAAAATCTAATATGCAGGATATTAGATGTGCAACCCCGTGAAAGGTTTGTCCAGACTGCCAAAGGGTTGTGACCCACAGGTTGAGAGCCTCTGATCTACATGGCACTGGTTTTGTCAACACAAAAGATACAAATGATGGGCCACAGAAGGTGGCAGGAAGGGTGCAGAAAGTTGCTGAGGCCAGAAGCACGTGAGGGATTATATCCCTAGAGAGTGGCTTTGGGGCCATTACAGATCCATGTGACGATGAAGCCTGAGGTGCAGTGCAGACCCCAGGATACTGAGAGGTATCCACAGAAGCAAGCAGCAGACACAGGAGGCAGCCCACAGAAGGCAGCTGGGGCTGCCCAAGGCCCTCGGACTGCAACTGAGTATATTTACAAGTATCCAGGTCCTTACCTGCTATCAGGTAAAGGTGTCTTCATCGGTAGTTAATCAAAGGTCATGACAGATACACAGGCCTGTGTTGTGAATCATTTCCACCAAGTATGACGTGGCCATTTCTACATTGAAATCAGAGCAGCTCTGATTCCCAGTATGAGACCATCACAAGATAGGCTGCATTAACACTGGCAAATAAAAAGAGTTGGGAGAGGGTCATCTGACCCTGACCTGAGATTACAACCTTCTTATGCCTTGTTCTTCCAAGTTAACTTCCTATGTGTTTTTGGCAGGTGCTAAAATATACAGAAGAGTGAAGGGTCACACCCGCAGAGACTTGGTTTATACAGCTTGTAGGTTATCACTCAACTAGGGTTGGGACTTTTCAGTATGCAAATGTTGAGGGTTATCCACACCTTTGTAAGTAACCCCTTATGCATACTTGGTCAGTAAGCCTCATGAACTCATCAGTTTATCAAGGAGCATTTGGGTAGATCATTTCTCTGTTCTAGGCATGGTGGGTCTGTGGTATGAATAGACATTTACCCAAATCTCCCTAGGGAAGTAATGCCATAGTGTGCTCTTGTGTCTGTCTTGATGACCACAACAGAGGGGCTTTATAAGGAAAGACATGGCTAGCATGTGGAAAGTAAACGACCTGTCCTCGAGAGGGTGCTATTGAACAGGGAGTAGCCGGGGAACATAGGAGCATTGGGCCTACTGCTCAGCACTGTGGTTGCCATAGTTGAAGCCCGTACACGATTCAGATCTCAAACCCAGGGTGGGGTCATTTGAGTATTAGGAGGTGTGACCTTGTTGGAGTAGGCGTGGCCTTTTTAGAAGTGTGTTGGGCTGTCGGGGTGGGCTCTGAGACCCTCCTCCTGGCTGCCCAGAAGGCAGTCTTCTGTTGGCTGCCTTTGGATCAAGATGTAGAACTCTTGGGTCTTCCAGTACCATGCCTTCCTGGATATTGCCATGCTTCCTGCTTTGAAATGGACTGAACCTCTGAACCCGTAAGCCAGCCCCAATTAAATATTATCCTTATAAGAGTTGCCTTGGGGCTGGAGAGAGGACTCAGCAGTTAAGAACACTGGCTGCAACCGGGCGGTGGTGGCGCACGCCTTTAATCCCAGCACTTGGGAGGCAGAGGCAGGTGGATTTCTGAGTTCGAGGCCAGCCTGGTCTACAAAGTGAGTTCCAGGACAGCCAGGGCTACTCAGAGAAACCCTGTCTCGAAAAACCAAAAAAAAAAAAAAAGAACACTGGCTGCTCTTCCAGAGGTCCTGAGTTCAGTCTCCAGCAACCCATCTGTAAAGGGATCCAATGCCCTCTTCTGGTGTGTCTGAAGCCAGTGACAGTACTCAAATAAATAAATAAATCTTTTTTGAAAAGTTGTCTTGGTCATGGTGTCTTTTCACAGCAATAGAAACCCAAACTAAGACGTGGGGTGGGGGGTGTTGGGTTGGAGTTCTGCAATCCAGATTACAGATTTACTATTTTAGTGGACGTTTTCACCTAGTGTGTTGATTTGAATGAGAATGGCCCCCAGAGGCTTATATACTCAAATGATTAGTCATAGGGAGTGGAACTGTTTGAGAAGGATTAGGGAGGTGTGGCCTTGTTGGAGGAAGTATGTTGCTAGGCTTTGAGTTCTCAAAAGTCCATGCCAGGCTCATGTCTCTGTCTCTTTGTGTGTGTATACATGCACATGCCTGTCTGCATGCCTGTCTGCCTGTAGATCAGTATGTAAACACTCAGCCCCATGCTTGGCTATCTGCCACCATGTTTCCTGTCAGGATGATAATGGACTCATTTTCTGAAACTGAGCAAGCCCTCAATTAATATTTTCTTTTATAGGAGTTACCTTGATCATGGTGTGCCTTCACAGCAATAGTAAGTAAGCTAGTGATTGGTTTCTCTGCCAATAAATTAAATCCAGTTGAGCTGAACTTAAAAGTAAAGGCAAGTTTATTTGGGTGAGTTGGCTAGCCTCACATCAGGAGGTCAGCCACGTCCTACTCCTGGGCTGGGGAGGGAGTGGTGACATGATGGTGAGGCACAGAGTGAGTGAGGCTCTGTCTGTAGTGTGCTCTCAGCTCTGGTGATCCCTTTGGGATCTGGAGCTAGGAGTTGGCTTTGTCTGGTGTTTGGAGAGGTTGTTCGTAAACTGGTCAGAAGAGAAAAGCAGGGACCTCTTGGCCCATGCCATCTTGGCCTTTGTCCCCAAACCTCTGGCCTAACAGCTAGCATGCATGAAGCCCTGGGTATTATTTCTAGCAATATGAACACATACAGCAATGTTTTTTTTTTGTTTGTTTGTTTGTTTTAGCTCACTTTACACTAATCCTCTCAGATTCTAATCTTGGATTCCCTGACTAGAGATTAAAAGCTCAAGGGTCTGTAAGTCCAACCCCCTGAGGTTATCACAACCCTGCTGTGCTGTGTGTCTTATGGTTTTTAAGTATTGCAGCAAAATCAAAATGAAATCCCATAGCTTTTCTACATATCAGCAGGAAGCTGTGAAGACAGGAAAGCAAAGAAACACACACATGCTTGCACATGCCCAGCAAAGAAAGACTACTACAGTGAAAAGCTAAGGCACTAAAGGAAGACGTTGAAGAAGACACTAGGTGATGGAGAGATACCTCCTGCTTATGGATCTGCAGGATTAATATTTTGAAAAATGGATATATTACTGAAATCAATCCATAGTTCAATGTCATTTTTACAGAATTTAAAAAGCCTAAAATTCATATGAAAGCTCAAATGACCCTGATTAACTAATGCATTTGTAAGCCGAAAGCAAAGCTGGAAGTGTCATGTGTAAACTGATGTAAAAGAGAACCCAGAGATAAACCCATACAGCCAAAGCCACAGGGTTCTTGCCTTCAGTGCCCACAGTCTACCTTAGAGGAGAGAAAGTCTCTTCAAACAATGGCGCTGGGAGAACAATAAACAGATTCTTCTCTGTGTGAAAACTGAAAGTGGATTAAGGACCCAAGCCACAAAATTATTAGAGGAAAGTGTAGAGAAAACATTTCAAGATATAACTCTAAGCAAGGAATTTCCAAGAAGGACTCCACCAGTACAAGAAGTGATGGCAAGATTTGACAAATGGGATCGTTTGACCTTAAAAAGCTGTATAACAAAGGAAATAATCTGCAGAACAGACAGCGTACAGAATGGGAAGTCTGTGCTGTGTGTGTTGGACAGGGATGGTTGCTCACAATATTTAAAGAACTAAAAGGGCTGGAGAGATGGCTCAGCGGTTAAGAGCACTGACTGCTCTTCCAGAGGTCCTGAGTTCAATTCCCAGTAACCACTTGGTGGCTCACATCTTTAATGAGATCTGATACCCTCTTCTGGTATGTCTGAAGATAGCTACATATAATAAATAAATCTTAAAAAAAAAAA
>NW_022196906.1:113065536-113079549 GCF_008632895.1 Mastomys coucha | reverse complement strand
TTCTCTTCCCCAAAAGAGCAATGAGTGGGCAAATGAGACATTTCTCAAAAGAAAAATAAAGATGATTAATAAACACATGTAGAAATGTCCAATATCTTTAGCCATGAGGAAATTAAACCAAAACTACATTACAGTTGTTTCACTGTAGTCAGAACAGATATTATTAAAAGAAATCACAAGAGATGCTAGTGACCATGTGGGAAAAGGAGCCTTTCTACGTGGTTGGTGGGATCGCATGTTCACTGTGTGGGGCACATGATGATGTGATGTGCGAACCAAAGGATTTGGACAGCCTTGCTGACCTGGCCACTGCTCTGGGGTGAATCTGCTCCGTGTGTTCCGGCCATCCCCGGGGTCTCCATTACAGCTGCCTGAACAGACTTCAGCCCCTAAACACATAGTTTGGCCTCAGACTTTCCTTGACCCCACCCCCCCGTGATCCCACAATTCTGTAACACTACAAAATGACACCATCTAGATGACTGCAAGGCCTGTTGCCGGCTGCAGAAGCGGCCGGTCCTCCTTTCACTGTAACCGTTCAGGTCTTAAGTGTCTGAATCCAACAAAGCATTTCCTTAGGCTGCTCTGCATGTGCAGGGCGTCCTAGCACTCGCTTTCTTAGAGCAGAGCCTCTAACGTGAGTTTACAGGTTCCTACCCTTGAGCCTGGAGTGGGAGGGGCCAATTCTTACACTTTTCTCAAGACATCCTGTTGATCCAATGGAAAAAGCTTAGCATCCCTTAATGGCATGAATCTTTCCAGTAACCAAAGGTTTAAAGGGTAGCCCAATGTTAAATGGTCGCCTTTACTGGCCAGCGTTTTTAGATCTTTATACTTCAGTTTTTATTCTGAATTCTCGCAGTAAACCTACCTGGGAGCAGCCAGTGGTGTCTGTGCCATTGCCTGGATATGCTGCCATGAGGTGGTCTCTACAGTTATCCCATCATCCTGAACTCACCATCACAAAGGCACAGAACAGATCAAATAGAGACAAGCGTGTACTTGTTTTCTGGAGTGTGACGTGGATACATTCTAGTCTGGTTTCTAAATCTCCTTTTCTATCAGGAACTCATGAGCACAGCCCTTACTCAGTATTCCTGGGAGCTTTCTGTCTTTGGTACTCTGCCAGAATCACCCACGAAGCTCCCCTTACAAAAAGATGAACCTTCCCACCGTCCCGAACCAACCATCCCAAACAGCAAGCATCCTATGGAACTTTAATTTTTCAAACCTTATTTTTAATGATGGTTCTTACATGTTTTAACCTCCCTTTCTTCCCCACCAGAGGTAGTGGGGAAGAAAGGATACAGGGGAAGTGGACCTGTTTAGAAAGATTCTTTGGAGCAGCTCCCATCTGTGTTGTGCGGAAGTCAGCAGTTCAGCTCACAGGTTAGCAGCTCCATCCACTCGCAAACATTTCATGGATATCAATAGTCTAGTTCGGTAGAGTCAGGATAGCAAACTCGAATCAGCCGTGGTGGCTCTACCTAGCAGAGACAGCTATGCCACAGCCTTGGCTCAAGTGAGCAGGAGGGACCCCGAGGAACCCCAGGAGAAGTTCCCAGCAGTGCCTCTCTCAGAAAAGGGAAGATCAGAGAAGACTCGAGACCCACAGGCATTGTACAGCTAGCTGTACCAGCAAGCCAAGCTCTGTCTGCATCACTCTGTGGAGTCCTATTTATACACTCCAAACATCATGTGTCCTCCCCGGGCTTTGCCTCAGCATGTGCATCCAATCAGCCCAAGTCCTCGGACTCAACAAGAAACTGCAGTAAGCTGGGCAGTGGTGGCACATGCCTTTAATCCCAGCACTTGGGAGGCAGAGGCAGGCAGATTTCTGAGTTCAAGGCCAGCCTGGTCTATGGAGAGAGTTCCAGGACAGCCAGGGATATAGAGAGAAACCCTGTCTCAAAAAAGAAAAAAAAAAAAGGAAAGAAAAAGAAAAAACAAAAAACAAACTGCAGTACACTACCAAACGTTTTTTGGTACGTTTCTCTCTTTGGAGGCAGACCAATACGTGCGTGTTGTTAGCAAAGAATCCTGTATGCCCTTTCACGTGCTTGCTTTAGCAGAATATTTCTTCTCTGTGTCTGCTTCAGCTACTGTCCCTTCACCAGTCTGCCTGAGCCGTTCACACCTCTGTCCACTTTTACTCGTTTGCCCCAGCAAAACACCATCCAACCAGCTTTCCAAAGAACGCTTATTTTCCTCTTTAATCTGGTTCTTAATGCCAGTTTTTGGTGCTAGTAAGCTTTCAGTGCTGTAGTGCCATACTTGGCAGCAAGAACGTAAAGGGCAAAGATTTATTTTGGTTCAGGCTCAGGGCACTAGGTTCTGTTCTGTTTGTTTTATTTTGTTTCTCTTTTGTTCTGTGTGTGGTCTTGTGGTGGTACTCCACAGCAGGACAGGAGTATGCTGGAGCAAGGCTGCCACCCTCCTGGTGTTCTGGAAGCACAGGATAAAGATGGGGGCTGCAATATCTCCTCCAAAGGCATGCCTTCAATCACCCACTTCCTCCAGATAGGCCCCTCCTCCTCCAGGTTGCGCTTCCTCTCAATAGTACCACCAGGTGGGCACCCAGTGTTCAACGGCTGAGACCTTTGTGGGGGTGCATTTCAGTGTCAAACTAGAGCACACTTTGGCTGCAGCTAGTAGAAGAGGTTAGACAGGCAGAGCTTAGCAAGGCTAAATTAAACATTAATGTAGCTGTCGCCACGACCCAGAGCAGCAAGTGTCCCAAAGCCAGGTTTCAGACCTGCGTGGTGTCCCTAGACTAAGGAGTGAGAAGCAGACATGACTCAGTTTGCACAGGTCATGGCTGAAGTGGGCGACTTTGGTCGCTTTCAGGTGCGGGTGACCATCCTGATGGGCATCCCCAATTTCCTGTCCGCATTCTTCGTGTTCAGCCAGGTCTTCATGGTCCTCGATGAGGCTCACCACTGCTCAGTGTCCTGGGTTAAGAACCACACTTTCAACTTAAGTGCTGCCGAGCAGCTGGCTGTAAGCATACCCAACGACACAGCAGGCAGACCCGAGTCCTGCCTCATGTTCCGGCCACCTCCTGACGGTGCCAGCCTGGAAGACATCCTGAGCCACCGCTTCAACGAGACACAGGCGTGCGACTCAGGCTGGGACTATCCTGAGAACAGACCTCAGTCCCTAAACAATGAGGTAGGATGGGCTGCTGTCTGTGTGCCCACTTGTGTGGTCTGTCAGTTCCTCTCTCTGACCTTGTGCCTTTGATCACACTCTGTTGCTCTGTCTGTGTGTGTGTATATAGCTACCTGTTGCCTGTCTCTGTGTGTGTGTGTATATAGCTACCTGTTGCCTGTGTGTGTGTGTGTGTATAGCTACCTGTTGCCTATATGTTTGTATATAGCCACCTGTTGCCTGTGACCCTCTTTTCTGGTCATCCTGTGTTTCTCTTTGTCCTCTGTTGGCCTGTCACTCATCTTCATTTTCTATGTCTGCTTTGCTTGTTGCCCATCGAAGTTTCTTTTTTGTCTGTCCATTTGTGGACCTGGCGGCACCAAGATATCCATAAACTGTTGACAAAGAAGAGAAAACCTTTTACAGAGAAGGACAATAGAAGGAAGCCTGGGTGCAGGCAGTAGGCAGTCTGCCTGGGAGCTGAATCTACCTCTGGTGTATTAAAGAAGGGCCTGGACCACAGAGACCAATGGGAGGCATGCAATAGTTCATAACCTCTTTCTGTTGTGGCTGCTGTTGTTGCTGTCTATTTGTTTAATGCTCTTGAAAATAATGCATGAGTAAAAATTGGCAAGAGAGGTTAGAAATGGCTCTGTGGGTAAAGTACTCATTTAGGCTCCACCCATGTAAGAACTTTACGTCCTATGGCCAGCCTTTATTTCTGCTCCCAATTACCCATAACTCCCCACTCCTTTTATCTTTCGGAGTCTTCCTTTTCCTGCAAGTCTTCCTGGCTATAAATTAACCTAGTCCAAAGACTTGAAAGCCCCTTGATGAGATGCCTGCCTCCCCTCCTGTCAAATGCCCCTCCGTCTGTGTCCACGCCTCTGCCTGCCTTCCTGTGTATTCCACGGAGCTTCCTACTTCCTAGCCTCTGTCTCTTTCTACTGGCTTCTAGCCTTCTGGAGAATACTTCAGACCCCAAGATTCTTGTGTGGCTTGTTTGTTTGTTTTCCTTCTCACCCTCGCCCTGCTTGCTCTGGCCCAAAGATTTATTTATTTATTATATGTAACTATACTGTAGCTGTCTTCAGACACACCAGAAGAGAGCATCAGATCTCCTTTCAGATGGTTGTGAGCCACCACGTGGTTGCTGGGATTTGAACTCAGGACCTCCAGAAGAACAGTCAGTGCTTTTAGTTGGGGAGCCATCTCTTGGGTAATTCTTGTATGGATAACCAAACTTTCACTTCTATTAGCTCTATTCTCTTAGAAATTCAAGCAGAGTCAGGCAATGGTGGCGCACGCCTTTAATCCCAGCACTTGGGAGGCAGAGGCGGGCGGATTTCTGAGTTTAGGGCCAGCCTGGTCTATAGTGTGAGTTCCAGGACAGCCAAATCTACATAGAGAAACTCTGTCTTAAAAAAAAAAAAAATCCAAGCAGATAAATCGTTTTCTCTCCCCACAAGCTCTGAGTCCCAGGGGCCCTCGGAAGCACCCTGCATAGTTGGAGGCAATGTCTTAGCCCAGGCAGTACAGGACAATGGTCATGGAGCCAAGGCTGCTCTGCTGATCCCCGCTGTCCAGCCCCGCCTTTCTCTTCAGCAGAGGAGCACATCTGGAGAGTCCAGAGACCCGAGGGAGTGTGCTCTGGAGGGGGATCGATCTTTGCATTCTCACCATGTTTCTGGCTGCAGATCTCAGTCCCACAGATTAAACATTCACTCCCCTCCCCCCCACACATTGGAAAAGAACATTCATTCCTAGATGGCTTTGGAGACTGTGTCTTAACTAAAGTGAAACATTTACTTTTTTTTGGATGGGACTATAGGCCTCCCAAGTCTTTGGGTGTGTCCTGCCTGGGACTCTCCACCCCGCCCCTTACCCCAAATCACTGAATCTATTAGCCTGATTTGCTGAATTCCTACCTGGCCTGGAAGACTTTAGACAAGTAGTTCTCAACTTTCCTGATGCTGCAAGCCTTTAATAGAGTTCTTCATGTTGTGGTGATCCCCAACTATAAAGTTGCATTCATCGATATTTCATAACTGTAGTCTTGCTACTCTGCGACCCTGCCAGGGGGTCCTTTGACTCCTAACAGGTGAGAGCCTCTGCTCTAGGCCTCCCCAGGATTCCCTGGCATCACCCTGTGGCAGATTCTGACCATGACTACTCCTCACATGTTTGGAACACACTTACAATTGCACAGAATTGCTTTGCCCACCTGGCCAAACAGCAGTATCTTTAAGATCCATTGAACCTTCTAGATTGCCCTGAGCCTACTCCAAGTCCTGTCCACAGCATGGGCTGGTCTATTATGTAATTTCATCCAGCCCAGATGGTGTGGGCACAGTCAAAGGAGAGCGGTGGCCCATTCTTTATCTTCCAGGATCCCAATGGCCATGGAAGATATGGGTCCTTTATACAGAAATACAGAGTGAATGGACTCTGAGGCCTACCATTTGCTTCTGCCTTCTTGAAGAGGTAGTAATTGATGCTGGTGGTACTAGAAAACTTCCCAGAATGCTGACAGACAGTAAGGAGTCCTTTGCAGACTAGCTCAGTAGACAGCCCGAGCACAGGCAACAGGGGCATGGCCAAGAGCCTCAGAGAAGGGACTGGATGGGAAGTTTGCAAGGAGCCGGGGCCTCTTTTTGTCTGTCCTTTTAATCCTCATGATTACAATGTGTATATTAAAAATTGACAGAGGAGAAAGCCTTGGTTTAACACCAGTGAATCAGTAAGAATTGGAATTTGGGGAATGAGGGTAAAATCATCTGAGTCTTTTCATAAGCTGGAAGCTGCACAAGCTCTTGAGTCCTCAGGAAGAGGCTCCATACAGTCCCTACCATGATTTCTGTGACACCGGAAAGCCCCATATGGGTGCCCGAGGCTTCTCCATGGCGTCTGGGGTTCCCCTGACTGGTTCCATGCTGTTAGAGTTCCCTCCGTCCACACTAACCAGTAGCTCCTTCAGGCTTGCATCCCTGTGGTTGCCAAGCACACAGTCTCACAGGCCTCCCATCCAGCACCGTTCCTTGGTTTCCTTTGTCCCCAGCCTTCAGCTGGGCTCTGGAAACACCAAATCCTCATTGTCAGGGTCCAACCCTACACAGAACACATGACAACTGAAAGGGGACAATCACTGAGATTATGAGCTCAATCAGTTTGGCATATTTTTGTTTTAAAGCTGTTATTATTTTATGTGTATGGGTGTCTTGCCTACTTGCATGTCTGGTGCCCGTAGGGGCCAGAAAGAGGGCATTCAAGTCTCTGGAGCTGGAGTTACAGGTTGTTTTGAACTGACACGAGGGTGCTGGGATGTGAGTGTGCGTGTGGGGGTGTGTGCTTGTGAGCTGGGGTGTGTTGGAGGTAGTCGCAGCATGTGTGTGGTCAGATAAGAACTTGAAGAAGCCAGGTCTATCCTTCTATTGTGTGAATCCTGAGGACTGAACTCAGATCTTCAAGTTTGGTAACTTTACCCCCTGAGCTCTCTTGCCAGCTCACGTTTGGCATTGAAAGAGTTCAATCCTTTTCATTTATCAGTGAAAGAAGTTAGATGTTAAGTTCTTTCTCCAACAGCAAATAGCCAGCAGATCTCCTTCTGTATGGAGGTAGCCATACAGAACCTCTGGGGCAAGAGGGGCAGGGTGGGAGTGATTTCTGCAGTGACTCCATAAAGCACTGGATCTGCTCATGGGCGGACAAAAAGGGCGCAGTCAAAATGGAACACATTCTTAAATGACAACACTCACCAGAAACTCTTGTCTACCCTGGAGGTTCCAGCGCATTGGCACTTGCCTATGATGGATGCACACGCACGCCGGGCCTTCTCGTGGGCCTCAGAACAGTCTCCAGTCTCCATGGGCCTAACACCATCTGGGCTAGGACCAGCTTCTGAGGAATCTCTGATGTGAGGACCTTCTGTATGTTCCTGACACGCATCTCACCCCTGACATCATCTGGGTCCTCACAAACAGGAAAACAGTTTGACAGAGGCACACCCCCATTTCCTTTACGGTTTTTGTTGTTGTTGTTGTTTTGTTTTGTTTTTTTGTTTTTTTTGGTTTTTCGAGACAGGGTTTCTCTGTCCTGGCTGTCCTGGAGCTAGACCAGGCTGGCCTCAAACTCAGAAATCCACTTGCCTCTGCCTCCCAAGTGCTGGGATTAAAGGCGTGCGCCACCACAGCCCGGCTTGCTTTATGGTTTTGAATGAGCACAAAGCGATCATTGAAATATGCCTCTCTGTAGGTACTCAGCCACCACAATCCCTCTTGTCCTAGAGTATCAAAAAGTGCAAGATCCTATGACTCTTCACCAATCCCTGGCTGCAGGGATGTCAACAGCTGTCAGCAAAGGGCCATCAAGATGGCTCCCCAGGTAAAGATGCTGACACCAAGCCGGATGACTTGAGTTCAATTCCTGGAACCCGCATGATAGACAAAGAGATTGGATTCCAGTAACTAACCTTCATTTCAAGCTGGCAACCAAACTTGGCATTACGTAAGGAGTTTCCCATGTCTTCTGAGCTTGAAGGCACGAGAGGTGCAAGGTTAAGGGGTTCGTGAGGAGCAGCTCAAGCCTGGAGCCATGCGGCAGTATTGGAGTCCCTAAAGAGAGTTCAGAGGTCAGCCTCAGGTACAGTGGAGACCCCGCCATTGAAGGAGTCATGAAAAGAAGCTAACACTGCACCGTGAGGTACATTTGGAGTCCTGGCAGAGAGACCAAAAGAAGCTATTGGTAGGCCGGGCGGTGGTGGTGTACTCCTTTAATCCCAGCACTTGGGAAGCAAAGGCAGGCGGATTTCTGAGTTCGAGGTCAGCCTGGTCTACAGAGTGAGTTCCAGGACAGCCAGGGCTACACAGAGAAATCCTGTCTCGAAAAAACAAAACAAAACAAAACAAAACAAACAAACAAACAACAAAAAAAACCCAAAGAAGCCATTGGTGAAGGGGCAGCCTCAGTTCCAGAGGACACGTCAGAGAACTATTGACAGTGCCAGGAGGATGAATGGCCGTCAAGGACAGCAGCGTATATGGCTGGGGTGGGCCCATCCTGATGGGATGGAGATGGGATGGGGAGCCATCCTGAGCCTATAAGCTTAGCTGTGTGTGCTCTGGATAGTGGAGCCAGAGAAGGCCGCTCGGAACCCAGAATCTCACGGTGTGTTACAGATGTTGGATTGAGTTCTGTACATTATCGGGTTTAGGCGTCGTTGGATTATTCCTATTTTTCTGTTTGTTGTTTTATTTAATTTGACAGGAGCCCACAGTTCAGAGACTTTAGATTTTTTTAAAGAGACATTGACCTTTTAGAACTCTGAAAATTTTATTAAAGACTGTGGTGGTGGTGGGGTGCTTAAAGTTGTAGTGTATTTTACATTATGATGTTGATGTAATATCTTGGGGACAAACAAGAGAGGAAGGTTACAGCGTAACAGACAATGTATTTGCACACTGAATTGACAAGGGGTGAAAGCCCTTGCTAGTTTTGCTATCAATATGATACAAATGAGAGTCAACAGGAAATAGGGATCCTCAAGCGCGGGATTGCCCAGGTCACACTGGCCTGGGGACATGTCTGTGGGGACATTTTTTTTTTTTTATTGCTAACTGATATAAAATGGCCCCGCCTGTGAGCTGTGTAAGAAAGGCAGCTGAGAACCTGGGAGCTGAGGTGTCCGCAGGCAGCATCGCTCCTGTCCTGCTCCAGATGCTGCCCTGAGCTCCTGACATGACTTCTATCAGTGATGGACGATATAACCTGAGAGCTGATGCAAACGGTCTGCAGTCTGTCCTGTCTCCCCTCCCACGATACCTCCTACGCCAGACTCCCCTGCCTGGTAACGTACACCTGTGTCACCTTTGGAAAATTGTGTCCTGTTCCACACTGTAGTCCCAAGCTCTGCCCCAAAGCAGCAGTCTCTTGCATGACACAACAGAGGGCTCTGCACACCGGCCCCAGGACCCCTCCTTGAGCAGCCGCTTTCCTTTCTGCGACTTCATATTCAGATGGAAACACAAACCACGCTGATTTGAAGAGAACATATTTTATGATAGATTATGCTTGATGTACCTGCACCTAACCTCAGTAACATGGAAACATGCCTGGCCTTCCTGTCCACGCAGGCCAGTGAATAGAGATGGACCCACTGTCAGTGAGCCACAGCCTTTGAACGGGAGGGAATGAAAAGTAGGGAGGACAGTCTCTTTTCAGGGTCTGGAGGTGGGACGTGCCTGGCATAGTTGAGGGATGCTGGCATAAAGGGCTCTGGAAATATCCTAGATGCTGTGTCAAGGAACTGAAGCCTTCTCCTAGAAACCCGAGAGGGGCATTGAAGGTTAGGGGGTGGGGCGGGAGATATCATGGGATGTGCTTTGAGAAGGAGAGTGGCATGCTGTAGGCCACTACAGTGGGGCTTGGGCAGAACCAGCCACTGTGCCAAACCATCTGGTAAAAGCCAAAGAGGGTGATGACTGGTGTGCTGAGTTGGATGGAACCTCCCAGCCCTTGCTGCCTGCCACATGGCACATGTCCCTGAGGCTGAGCACACCTGGGGACATGGCACCTGCCCCTGAGGCTGAGCACACCTGGGGACATGGCACCTGCCCCTGAGGCTGAGCACATCTGGGGTCATGGCACCTGCCCCTGAGGCTGAGCACACCTGGGGTCCTGCAAGCCTCAGGTGCTGCTTCCGAACAGTGCAGTGGGAAGCATTGACCAGGACTTAAGCTACAAGGGTTATAGACTAAGGGGAGGTGGCAAATGGTGCTATGGACCAGGGCTACCAGTCTTAGAGCCTATGGCTTGACATGTGTGTCTGCAACATACACCACACACCACACACACACACACACACACACACACACACACACTCACACTCACACTCACACACTCACACACGCACACACACTCACACACACACACACACACACACACACACGCACACACACACACACACACACACTGGCTTTGTAGCCACAGGCTCAGCACACAGTCATCTCAGCTAACCTAGACTGGGAGCATCTGTGTAGCAGCCACTGATCTAGCAGAGTTATAGATGACCTGATCATATCCGGGCACAGCCTAGTGGACTTTATCCCCATTCTTGCATGAGTGGAGACCAAGACCCAGGCAAAATGGCTAACAGGCTCAAGGCCACATGAGGCTATTCAGTCCTGACTGTGGAACCTGACTGCAGCAGGCCCCCATCCATTTGTAGTCATTTTAAGCAATATCTTACTTTGAAGCAATTCTCTATTTGATAGAGAAACCCCAAGCTGAATAGAACAGAGACACACAACAGTTCCGTTTTGTGTCTTGCCTTGCTTCATTCAGATGCAGTTAGTTCGCCGCCCCTCACGTCCTGCAAGTCCTTCGGAAGGAACTGTTGTCCTTGAGAAGTGTGAGTGTGGCAACTCCCGGATTGGTTAATTTCTTGCTAAGTTATTTAACTGATCAAGTGGCTAGGTGTAAGTTTTAGTTCATTTATTAATTAACTCATTTCAGCAAACATTCTCTTAGCCTTCGCTCGGTTTAATTTCATGTATACAACAGACACATCTCTCTCACCTCCACCTACTGCCAACTGACTGCCAACCAAGGGTTTCCAGCCAGCCAGAGTGCGCTTGCTGAGTTTGGAGTACCGATTATGAAAAATCCAAGGACAGCACACGTCGGCGTCTTCAGCTTCATGGATGGTTAATTTTGATTGGCTCAAGAAACACCTAGCAGGCAGGCATTTCTCACCTTTTGATGTCGTGACACCTGATCATCTACAAAGCCAACACTTGTGAATCTAGATACAGGGGGAATAGCCAGGCTTGGTGGTACAAACCTTTATCCCAGTCCCTCACATGGATGCTTTGGTAGGAACACACTCTTTGCTGGCACACAATGTATAGTTGTGATGCTGGAGGTGCCTTCACGTGGCGGGTTCCCACTTAAGCATTCATGAAGGGGCTGATCCATACAAGGGCACAGAACTCCCACTTGGGGCCACAGCCTGGCAGGATGAGGATCAGTGTGTATGTAGTAGACTTGTCCGCAGGGATATCTGGATGCACATGCTTCTCTACTCGGTACTCCTGGTGTCTTAGTCAGAGTTTGTACTCTGCACAAAACATCATGACCAAGAAGCCAGCTTGGGGAGAAGCAAGTTTACCCAGCTTACTTACACGTAACACTGCTATTGATCACCAAAGGAAGTCAGGACAGGGTTTCACACAGGGCAGGAACCTGGAGGCAGGAGCTGATGCAGAAGCCATGGAGGTGTGCTGCTTACTGGCTTGCTTGCCCTGGCTTGCTCAGCTTGCTTCTTATAGAATCTAGGACTACCAAACCAGGGATGGTATCACCCACAAGGGGCCCTCCCACCCTTGATCACTAATTGAGAAAATGCCTTACAGCTGGATCTCATGGAGGCATTTCCTCAAGGGAGGTTCCTTTCTCTGTGATAACTCCAGCTTGTGTCAAGTTGACACACAAAACCAGCCAGTACTCCTGGTGTGGTCAGCCTGTCCCTAGGTGGGTTGACACTTTCCCCAGGGGATCTATATTCCTCTTCCTACTCCTTGTGTACATATACATCTGTCCTGACCAAAAGGGACACGTCAGCACTCTTTAGAATTCTGATCAAACTGGGGGCATTGGGAGGTAACTGGGCAGCCATATGTGAAAACTTGGCAAGGCCTGAGCAGTTCACACAGGAGACAGGCTGTTTGTCAGGAAGCAGCCATTAGAGTTCTGTCAGCAGTTTCCAACTTTTACATTCTTACCTTTTCAATAGCTTTACATGATGGTCTCTATGCCAGAAAATAATGTTCAGCAGTTCTATATATTAAGTCCAAATAGTTTAATGAAAAGTATTCTGGCTCCAATGAGTAGTTGTTTTAAACAATACACAGAGCAAGGCATCGTGACACATGCCTATAATCCCAGTGTTTAGGAGACAGAGGCAGGAGGATGGGTTGTTCAAGGTCATCCTGCCTATCAAGTGAGTTTGAGGACAGCCTGGGCTACACGGCACCCTGCCTAAAAATAAACAAACGAAGAATTCAGTACAGGCTGTACCGGCTAGTTTGTCATCAACGTGGCATAACCTAGAGTCACCAGGGAAGAGAGAGCCACAGCTGAGGAATTTCCAAAAGCAGATTGGCTCGAGGCTTTATCTGTAGAGACTGACTGGACTGATGACTGGTCGGGGAGTCCCAGCCCTCATCACGGTGGGACGGCCCATTCCAGGACAGTAGTCTTGAACTGTGTGAGCCAGCTGGTAATCAGCCTTCCTCCAGGGCTCCTGCCTCCGCTCCTGCCTCTGCCCCTGCCCCGACTTCCCTCTGTGATAGACTATGGCCTGGCAGTATGAACCAGATAAGTCCTGCCCACTTTTAGTCATTGTTTTTATCATAGCAACAGAAAAAACAACAGACAGAAAGAAACTCTATTCCACTTAGTTCTTTAGGAGAATGAAACACACTGCCAGGTGGTCTGTGGTCCAGGGGCTGCACAGGCATCTTGGTCCTCCGACGCTGCCACGGTCCTCATTTTTGGTTTTCATCAAAGCACATGACAAGACGCTGTGTAAATTGAATGTCATTGGAAGGAAAAGAGTTGTATGATAAACTGTGAATTCTTAGGCAAGTTGTGATATCAGACAGGATTCAAAGGTTGATATATTTCTGTTTAGATTTTATTTTGTTTTATTATTTTATTTTATTTTACTTTATGTATGTGAGTACACTGCTACTGTTCTCAGACACACCAGAAGAGGGTATTGGATCCAATTACAGATGGCTGTGAGCCATCATCTATTGCTGGGAACTGAACTCAGGATCTCTGGAAGAGCAGTCAGTGCTCTTAACCGCTGAGCCATCTCTCCAGTCACTTCTGTTTAGATTTTGCCCACTGTTTTGCTGTGAGGTGCCTTGGTATACAGTGAAACAGGGGCCGTGGGCCGTGGGGGAGGCTCTAGATAGTGAAGTTGACCTGGATACTGAACCTGCTCTTAACATGAGTGTGTTTCCTCCTCAGTTTGACCTGGTGTGTGATCGGAAGAACCTGAAGAGGACCTCCCAGTCGGTGTTCATGGCTGGACTTCTCGCTGGGGCCCTGGTCTTTGGGCCCGTCTGTGATTGGTATGTGCTGCTGCTCCAGCATGCCTTTAGGCTTCTGGTGCTGGCTCAGTTACCCCTCTGGCCATCAGTGGGGGGGGGGGGCTTCCTGAGGTGAGGGAATGAGTCCTATTGCCTACCTTCAGATGGGCCTCCCAGGGAAAACCCGATCTCTCCACTCTGACAGAGGGCCAGAATAGGCTTGCCTGGGGCTCACTTGATTCAGTCCTGGGAAGGCCTCTTCGCTTCAAATCCTGTTCCCTTCCCTCAGGATCGGCCGCAGACCCTCCCTCCTAATGCAGCTGCTTCTGTCGGGCACCGCAGGCATGGCCACAGCCTTCGTGCCCAGCTTTGAGCTCTATCTGACCCTACGCTTTGTCCTGGCTGCTGCCAACGCTGGATTTCTACTAAGCACAAATGTCCTGCGTGAGTGTCTGGGCCCAAGAATCCTCTGCCTCGGAGGCAGAGCTTGGAAATTACCCTTGGGGATGGCATCAGGCAAGGGCACTGGAAAAGGCCCAGCGAAATCCTCTGTGCTGGGGCCGATCACAACTCTCTGACACGCTGGCATTTGGGAAACCGCCAGACGGGGAGTGAGGAGGTGCAGCCCGCACTCAGCCTTCCTGTTCACAGTTTCAGAGTGGGTGGGGCCATCCCGGAGAACACAGGCCATGGTCCTGTCTCAGAGCCACTTTGCTCTTGGGCTGATGGTGTTAGCAGGCCTGGCCTATGGCGTCCGCAGCTGGAGACT
>NW_022196906.1:113052859-113063235 GCF_008632895.1 Mastomys coucha | reverse complement strand
GACCTGGAGCAGGGGCAGGCCCCACGGTGAGCGCAGACTTGCTGGCCTCTCCTCAGGCCCAGGCCTCCAGCCACCTTTACTCTATCTGCTACTGGGAATCATGGTGCCCCTTGGCACCAAAGATGTCCGGCTGGCTTCAGAGGACACTTCCCCTCCTTTAGTGTTAAGAGAGCTGCCACTGTGCGCGCAGTGTGTCGGGCCGTTGCTGACTGTTGTTTGCTCCCTGCAGGTCTCACAGAACAGCATCCCAAAGAAAAGACATGGAGGCCTCAGGAAGAGCTTCCCGTGGGCAGATGGCTGTTGTGAGCAGCTCATACTTCTGATTCCGGTCACTTAGGGCCAGCCTATCAACAGGCAGAAGCAAGCCCACACTATATTCTTGTTTGAATGGCATCCGTAGCACACAGGGTCAGACCAGCCGTGTTCATGGTCCCCGCTCCACACTGCAGAGCCCGTTGGAAGCACCAGCAACGGTGCCCTCCCTCCTCCACACCTCTTCTACAGAAACTGCATCCCAGGACCTCAGCTGAGTCAGGGCTTGGATCCTTCTTCATCTTCTCTGGGATTATGGCCACACTGGTTCCCCCGTCTGGATTACTCCATCCTTATAAAGACAAAACAAAACCATGACCACCTGCTCCCAAGCGAAATCAGCTCCAACTCCACCAGCCAGGGCAACTGTGACAGTAGGCTAAGGAAGAACGTTTCTATGCTGCATGTACTTTGAAGATCTTTTCTTCCCAGCCTGTGGCCACTTTGTGCCTCACCTGTGTGAGGCTGGCAAGGTGTGGGGGAGAAGATCGGTCAGCTCTTCCTCCACCCCACTGTGTTCTGCTTCCCAAGTGCGTGAGGAAGAGAGCGGGCTGTGTTGCTTGCTACTTCCCAGCATACCCTGGCTCATCGGCAGTCTGCATTAGATTGATGGCTGCTAACAGCTGGCTCTGCTACTCCAGCACTTTCACGGGTTAGGTTAGAGGTTCTCTGTGTCTGCCGCATATTCTGTTAACCAGGTTATCTTTAGTGGTTGCTCACCAGCAGTTCAGAAGTTAAGACTTCTGGGAGCCCAGAGGAGATGCCATCCTGGCCTGGTCTCCACTCAGGGTTAGGGATGGTAGATCACAAGAGAAGGGAATTTTACTGGGGACTCGGCGGCTAGCATATGCCAGTCCACACCTGTCCCCTAGAGGGTGCTGTTGAACAGAGAATGGCCAGTACCCAGAGACCTGCCTCTCAGTGCTGTGCTTGTCTTTGCTGGGGCATGTGCAATATTCAGAGCTCAAGCAGTGGGGGCATGGATCCTCCACATCTGGACCCCAGCCCTCCCATTTTACAGTGGGTGGCTTTGCCCAGCATGTGGGAGGCCCTGGGCTTAATTCTCAAAACAAGTCGTTGTGGCATGGAAGTGTGTGGTGGGGGAAGTTCTCTGCCTCTGGATGATTAGGGAAGAAAGTAAGGAATGGATTGGGGACCATATGCAACTTTCAAAGCATGCCTCCAGTGACCTGCTTTAACTAGGTCTCACCTCTTAAAGTTACCAGAACCTTCTAGAATAGGGCCACCAGTTCAGATCAAATATTCCACCCATGAGACTCTTGGGATCCATTCATATTTGAACTCTGCTAACATGTTAACAGTTTGGTTAGTTTGCTCCATTCTTTCCACCCAACTCGGTCTGCTTGGGGTGCTACAACTGCAGACAGTTAGTCTGGGCTTGGTCTGCTTGGGGTACCACAACCGCAGACAGATAGTCTGGGGTTAGGGTGCCAGTGTGGCCTTGTTCCGGTGAGGAGCCTTCCCATATCCCTTTATTCATCTCTATGTACTCTCCATACTTCTTCGTATGGAAGGCCACCTCTCTCAGTCCCCATGTGGTCTCCCTCATGTGTGCAGATGGAGAGAAATTTCTCTTTCCTTCTTGCTATAAGGTCGCTAATTCCATCTGGAGGGTTCCACCCTGATGACCATATTTAGATATGATCTAATTCCGGTCATGATCTCACCTCCACCATGACACTGCAGGTAAAGGTATATTGTATGACCCGTAAGGAGTGCAAACATCCTACAATAGCATTCTTAGCTCCACTGGGACCTTCTGCTCTGTTGACTCTTCTCCCAATCTCTCCCATCTCTCAGACCAGAGGATGAAGCTGTTCTTCCAACTGCTATTGAGACAGAATAGTCCTACCCCTGTTACCTGCACCTCACACTTTAATTCCTGTGCTGTTTTGGTTGTGTCCAACTAGAAAAGCCACAGTAGTAAGTGAGCTCAGGCACCTTCCTGTGCTGTCTCTGTACCCCAAATTGCAAGAGAGTCAATCACTGTACAATTTCACTTTTCTGTGAGTTCAGAGACCAAACTCCACTGGTTGCTTAGCAGCCCATCTCTCCACTGGCTGCTTAGCAGCCCATCTCTCCACTGGCTGCTTAGCAGCCCATCTCTTGTGGGCTTCTTTTCCTCCTCTACTAGTGGCCACTCATCTTCTGCACTCTGCATGTGTCCTGTCCCCACTTCCTAACCAGTAACTCCTTTCCTTGCTTGAGAAATACGGGCCACAAAGGGCCATCTCTCCAAGCTGCCTACTAGTAAATCTATTGACCTAGAGGTCATTTCATGACCTTCGCCCCATACCTTCTTCCCTGTAGGCCTCTGTTCTCCATTTTCTTAGATCAAGGATCCTGGGCATCAGGCAGGTCAGTGAAGGCTCTAAGTGGCATTTGCCTCATGTTTCCATGGCAGCAAGGTTCCAGTTCCTTCTGGAGCATCTACTACTCTCAGAGCTCTCTAGGGAGCAAATACTGGTCCACTGTGCTGGGTGGTCAGCCCAGGCCTCTTGCCTCCAGAGGAGGCTGTGTCAGGGCTGGATGGCCATCATATTGGGAGCAAGAAGAGTTCAGGGCTTCCCTATGGGACTGGCCCTTGCTTCACTGCTCTGTGATTGCCATCTCCTGGATTTTGCTCCTCAGAAACTAGGGCCAAGCTGATCTTTAGTTCTGTATTCAGCTCACAAGTTGAAAAACCCTAATGTTTACTAGTTTCTTCATACAGCAAAAGGGACAGAAATGGTCTTCTAGGGTTTTGTGTTCATATGATGTAATTCTGTGTGTTCACCTTCCTGTGCTGTCTATTTGAGGCACGTGGACATGGCCTTGGGTCTCTTTCTTTGCCTTTCCTTCATCGTGCCTGAGGCAGTCTCTTTACTGTGTTGCAATAGCTCCTGGGGATTCCCATCTCTGCCTCGATTGCTGTAGTAGCACTGATGGATTACAGGTGTAAGTTTCCAGCCTTGGCTCTCCTAAAGTCCGTCCTGGATAGTCAAACACAGGCCTGCATGCTTGTGTGGCGAATGCTTTACTCATTAAACCAGCTTTCCAGCCGCAGCGTGCGTGCGTGCGTGTGTGCGTGCGTGTGTGTGTGTGTGAGTGTGTGTGCGTGTGTGCGTGCGTGTGTGCGTGCGTGTGTGTGTGTGTGTGTGTGAGTGTGTGTGCGTGTGTGCGTGCGTGTGTGTGTGTGTGAGTGTGTGCGCGCGCGCATGTGTGTGTGTATGCACACACGTGTGTCAATGTATGTATATGTGCAAGTGAGTGTGCATGTTAGTGTGTGCATAGATCTCTGTGAGTATGATCATTCTCTGGCATGAATATTAGCTCTTTACGCTTTCCATCAAGCATCTCTCTGACATGTGTGGACTGGAACTCCAGTCTCAGCTGACATCCGCGCTCTCTGCTGCCTAGAGATGAGGGTAGAGACTTGGGAGCTCGAAGGACCAAAGCTGAGGCATGCTCTTCACCTTGACCATTGTCCTTACTGACTGCTGGGTGCCTGCTGTGCCTCTTGCTCAGGCCTTCAGCTCTAGCATTTCTGCTTTTAAGACTGGGGACCTCGGGGGCTGGAGAGATGGCTCAGCGGTTAAGAGCACTGACTGCTCTTTTGAAGATCCTGAGTTCAAATCCCAGCAACCACATGGTGGCTCACAATCATCTGTAATGGGATCTGATGCCTTCTTCTGGTGTGTCTGAAGACAGCTACAGTGTACTTACATATAATAAATAAATTAATTAAAAAAAAAAGACTGGGGACCTCAAAGGAGCCTCACAGGTGACCCATGAACACCTGGAAGGCCTCATGAGGGAGAGAGGTTCTGTGTCGCAGACACTAAGAGGACTGATGTGCCTTCCCAGGGAGGTGGAGACTTGAAGCTCACAGGAACAGAGGAGGAGCTGTAAGAAGGGCTCTCTGTGATGGTGGACTTTAGCTAACTCAAACTCTCTCTCTCTCTCTCTCTCTCTCTCTCTCTCTCTCTCTCTCTCCCTCTCTCTCTCTCTCCCCTCAAGTGTATGTGTGTATGTGTTATGTAGGTGCACATGTGTGCATATGCATATATGTGGAAGCCAGAGGTCAACTGTGGGTGTCATTGGGAGCCACGTACCTTCTCATTCTGTCTTTATGTCTGTGTCTCTATATCTGTTGTTCTGTCTCTGTCTTTCTCAGTGTGTGTGTGTGTGTGTGTGTGTACATGTGGGAAACAGAGACCAACACCAGGTAACACCAGGTATCTTTTGCTTTCCACCTTATTTTTTGAGACGGGGTCTCTCACTGAACCTGAAGCTCTATGATTCAGGACATCTGGCTAGCCAGTGAACCCCAGGGACTTATCTGTCCCCATCTTAATCTCCCTCCCAGCCCTGAAGTGCTGGGAATGCAGTGTATGGAGCTGTGCCTCCTCGCCTTTTAGAGTTGAATGCATGCCCTCATGCTTATGTAAAAAGCACTTTAACAACCGAGCTATCTCCCCCGCTCCTTCATCTGGTTATGAGATAGGATCAGTCAGTGGAACCTGACATGGGCCACTTAGGCTAGGCTGGCTGGTCAGCTGGTGTCACAGGTCCACCTGTCTGCCTCCCTGGTGCTGGGGCTACAAACACAAGCCGTCACTCCACGCTTTTCACACGGGTCCTCTCTGCTTGTGTGCCGAGCCCTTGGCCTGCTGAGCTGTCTCCTAAGTCTGCCTCCTAATTTTTCTCAGTCAGTTTTGTCAGTGTCCTGAGCAGTGTTTTCTGTGCTGATGGAGAAGTTGGGCAAGTCTGGACCTCCTTTGTTCTCATTCCTGCTTCTTGCCAGGTATCTCCGAGCCATGCCTTAGGGCTAGAGTTAGAGTCCCTCATGTCCCCTGCTTCCCCACAACCAGTTCAACCCGGTTCCTTGCTCTCTGCTGGTTCCCCACCTCTACTCTGAGCAAAAAGACCAGAGTATAGAAGATGTGTAGTAGACGTTTTTAGTGAAGGCACAAGGGCACCTCACATAGCAGTTTGCATTCTTGCCTTAACCAATTCTGGCCCCAATTCTGGCCCCTGAGTGTCTGGAGTAGACTATGGCCCCCAGCATTCCCAGCTCACCATCTCCATTGTGACACCACCTCCCCAGCTACCAATGGAACCCTGGGGTTCTGCTTCCAAGGATATGGTTGGGTGTGGACAACAGTCAGGTGGGCCTGGCTTTGACTTGTGGTCCTATCTCCAGGGAGGAGGGACTGGGGTGATAATTATGATGGCACCTTGTGATTGTGGGGCCACACTCTCCATACGAATGTGGACAGGAACGTGTCTGGGCCTGTTCAGCTGTGGGAACCCTGTGGAGAGAGCAGGCTGCCCTCACAGGAATTGAGAGTTGTCGGGTGTGGCGCCTGGTCATTTCCTGTGTGCAGGTGGGGTGCTGACATTTCTTCTAGCAGGTCCTCTGTGATCAGTGGAGGGCAGTGTGGTCAGGGCCCTTGCTAACTGCCAGCCCCTATGGTATTCAGTGCAGGGAGGGGTGCTCGGGGGCTTTGCAGATGACCTAGGGGTACACAGGGGCCTTGCTGGCTGCTAGTCCCTATGGGTTTTTGGGTAGTGTTAAATTAATCAGGCTGTCCTTGAAATCATCTTGTACCTAGACAGGCCTTGAACTTGTGATCCTCCTGCCTCAGTCTTACAAGAAGATGGAATTATAGGCCTACAGTGCTAGGCCAAATTTCTTTCTTTTACTTTGGCCTTAATTTTTATTATCTTTGTTACCTTCTTTGAATTTACTCGATCATTTTTCTTTAACTTTTTATAATGAAACTTAGTTGACCAATATTCAGCCTAAACTCTTCTACTAAAAGCAGATAAAGCTGTGCATTCTCTACAAATAATAACTTTTAAAATACCCATACATTTGATACTTTATGGCCATCACTCATCAATATTTTAATTTTCTGATTTCTTTGGTGTGTGAGGTGCTCAATAAGTTTTTTTTTTTTCCTTAAAAAACACATTGATGTTTCTACTTGCCCTCACTTCACACTCAGGGTCTAGGAGACTCACTACCATAGTTACAGTGTTAATCCTTCTCTGCTGATCTAAGTCCATAGTTACAATGTTAACCTTTCTCTGCTGATCTAAGTATTTGGTACAGTTTCAATCAAAGCTCAGCAAATTGTTTTGTGGCTATAATAAGCATGCTCTGAAGTTTATGTTTGGATGACCAAGTGGCCACCACAACCATGAGGAAGTAGATTGAGTGTGTGTGTGTGTGTGTGTGTGTGTGTGTGTGTGTGTGCCAGAGCGCTTGTGCACACTTTTGCTTCAAGATATCAGGACTTGCAGTAAAATGAGCATAAACTTGATACCACAGCACCAATCCAAGAACCAGCAGAGCTCAGCACCAGGTTCACACAGGTAAGAAGCCAACTGAGCAAAGAGACAGAAGTCACTTAGTGGAGAAAATGAATGTGCTATGTAATACTTGGCTATCTATAGAGAAAATAATAGTCCAGACACACCCACCTTTTACAGAAATTAACTCAAATCAGACCATAGACTTAAATGTGAAGCAACACAATAAAGCTTCTAGAAGAAAAACAGCACGGAACTGTGTGGCCCAGGTTTGGCAATGAGATTTTTAGCTAAACGTCAAAAGCAAGATCTCAGAAACAAAAAGGATAGGTATGTTGAAGCGTGTTTAAAACTCAGACTGTCTGCTCTGCGAAGACCCCCATTAGAAGGATGAAAAGCCAGAGGCAAGGAGTATTTGCGAAGGTCTCTGATAAGGGCTTACATTTAAACTACAGGGTTTGAAATAGGCAGACATAGCTGGGGAAGTGGCTCAGTGCTTAAAAGCAGGTTCTGCTCTTGTTCCAGAACCCGCTTCCCAGCATCTGTGTCAGATGACTCCAACCACATGTGACTCCAGGGTCAGTCTGACTGACTCCTATGGGAACCAGCACTCATGCGCATATACCAACACACACACACACACACACACACACACACACACACACACACACACACACTAAAACAGATAAAAAGAAACTTTAAAAATGTCTGGTAATTGTAGCCCAGTCATTGAAACACTTGTCCAACATGTAGACAATCCTGAGATGAAAATATAAACATAGAGCTAGGTAGTTAAGTGGGTGGGTAGGTAGGTAGATGGATGGATGGATAGATAGATGGGTGGATGGATAGATAGGTACGTAGATAGATAGATGATAGATAGATAGATAGATAGATAGATAGATAGATAGATAGATGGATGGATAGATGGGTGGATGGATGGATGGATGGATGGATGGATAGATGGGTGGATAGATGGGTAGATGGGTGGATGGATGGATAGATGGATGGATGGATAGATGGGTGGATAAGATGGGTAGATGGGTGGATGGATGGATGGATGGATGGATAGATGGGTGGATAAGATGGGTAGATGGGTGGGTGGATGGATGGATGGATAGATGGATGGATAAGATGGGTAGATGGATGGATGGATGGATGGATGGATGGATGGATACTTAGGCACAAGAAGAGCAATCTTTCAAGGAAGAAGATAGGAGATAAAGAGATGTGGTTGCAACACTGCTCCACACCTATCCAGAATGGCTGAAATAAAGTGATATGATCATAGCAGTTCCAGGAAAGATTACAGGACAGACACACTTCTCACTCATCGCTGATGGAGATGCAGAAGCGTATGGAAGACAGTTAGCAGTCTTTTACAAAGCTAGGTGTACTCTTGCTTCATGACCCATCGGCCCCAGTACCCATGCTCCTAGAGGTTTGCCCAACTGTTTTGAAAACTTAAGTCCACACAAGGACTTATATCAAAATATTTATAGTGCTTCACAGTTGCCAAACAAAACAACTAGAAAGTCCTTCAGTAGGTGAATGGATAGATGGACTGTGGCACATGCAGGCAATAAAGTACTTTAGTGTGACTTTTTAAAAGGACCATTAGGCAGCCATGTTTAGGAGACCACACAGTCTCTGCATTTTACAACCTTCCCACCTCCCTTCTGCTACAGTCAGTGAGCCTCTGGTGTGGGAGTTGTGATATTCGTATATCAGTTGGGGCTGAGCATAACACAGTTCCTGGTTCCTCTGCATTGTGGTTAGTTGTGGTTTTCTGTAAAGGACGCCTATAGATGTGCTAAGAGAAATCTCATGGAGCTGACAAAGAACTACTAAGTCATGCTAAGATTGGGAGAAATATGTCTTCCCAAAGGAAGGGCCCCCACATTGGTTTATCCAATACCAAATGCTCAGCCCTGAAATCATATACATACATGTGCAAGTGGCACTATATTGACTGTGTAGGTTGTATTAATATATTTAGGCATGAGAGAGAGAGAGAGTGTGTGTGTGTGTGTGTGTGTGTGTGTGTGTGTGTGTGTGAAACAACTAAAGAAATAGAGGCCATGAAACTGAGAGAGCAAGGCAGGGTAATGGGAAGTGTTGGGGGGAGGAAAGAGATGGGGGAAATGACATAGTTATATTTTAATTTAAAAAGTGCTATTAAGCAACAAGCATTGATGGACATGCAAAATGGACATTACTGAAAGTAAAGAAAGGCAGAATGCTGTGTGGTCTCAGCTTATGTTCTGGGAAAGCTATAGTCCCTATAGCAAGGTGACAAGTGGCTCATAAGGTCTCCTGAAGAGAGGATTGTCAGACCTGGAGCGGGTCCTTAGGCAGGGGGGTTTTTATACTTTGGAATGGTAGTTAAGCTCAGTGTTTGCTAAAGCCCAGAGAGTTTTATAGTTTACTATAAAACTTATATAGTTTACTATAGCCTTATAGTTTAGCTTGCTAAAGTGCAGAGAGTGAGCCAGACAAACCCTAAACCAACTTAGGATAGAAAGGCTTAGCCTGGGGTATATGTGTAAGATGAACCTAACTGTTATAAATGGATAAATATGCATTCAGACTTAAATCCTACTATTAAAATGCTCCTAATTTATTTGCACTGTATTAGAAAGTATATATTGCATATGTTCTCATGAGTGTAAAGTGTGTGTGTGTGTGTGTGTGTGTGTGATGTGTAAATTGAAAATAAAAGATTATTTAGGAAGAGGATGGCATAGGAAGACAAGACAAAGGATAGAGGGTAATGGAGACTGAACAAAGTATATTAAATGTATGTGTGCATGTGTATGTGTATGTAGTATATGTATATGTAGTACTTGCAGTATATGTATATGAATATGATGTATATGTATATGTAGTATATATGTATATGTGTATGTATATGTATAAGTATATGTTTGCTTTTGCATCCCAAATGATGGGATTAAAGATATGTGCTGTCACATCTGGCCCCTGAAGTGTTCTTTATCTATTATCATTTATAAAATATATGTGTATGTATGAAAATGTCATAATGAGCCTTGTCATTTTGTACACTAAATATAATAGTTATAATTTTATTTATGTGTATGTGGTCCTATGGAGCTGGAATAGGGCCTTGGACTCCTTTGGAGCAGGAGTTCTTGGTGGTTGTGAACTGGGTGCTAACCTTGGATCCTCTACAAGAGCACCACACACTCCTCTACAGGAGCACCACAAGCTCCTCTACAAGAGCACCACACGCTCCTCTACAGGAGCACCACACGCTCCTCCACAGGAGTACCACACGCTCCTCCACAGGAGCACCACACGCTCCTCCACAGGAGCACCACACACTCTTATGTCCCAGGGCCTAGATACAATAATCTTAAAAAAGAATCTAAACATTGATACTTTGAAATTCTCTTGAAGCTTATTGCTTGGTACATGATTAAATTTCACAAATCCTCTAAGCATGTTTGAGGGAAACATATTTTCTAGTTGCTAGTTGCAGAATTTTATAAATGACAATAGATAAAGGACCTTTCAGGGGCCAGATGTGGTGGCACCTGCCTTTAATCCCAGCACTTGGGAGGCAAAAGCAGGCAGATCTACGAGTTCTAGGTCAGCCTGGTCTACATAGTGAGTTCCAGGATGGGTAGGGCTACATAGAGAAACTTTGTCTCAAAAAGAAAACAAATTTGAGTTATGTGGTGTGTGTGTGTGTGTGTGTGTGTGTGTGTGGTGTGTGTGTG
>NW_022196906.1:113049192-113052760 GCF_008632895.1 Mastomys coucha | reverse complement strand
TGTGTGTGTGTGTCTGTGTGTATGTTCAGGCCAGGAGGTGTCGGATAGGACCCCTCACGGCTACCCATCAGTTTGTTTTGAGTCGGAGTCTCTCTGCATTTGGGACTGTCATTTTTTCTTTACCTAGACAAATCTCAGCAATCTTCCTGTCCTACCCCTCTTGTATTTGGGGTGCATGCATGCCTGGCCTGGCCTTGTGGGTGCTAAGGCTCCCAACTCCAGTGCTTATGATTGTGTGTGATTGGCTAGCAAGCACTCTAAACTACGGAAACTTTCCAGTGTTGCTCTCCACATACCCATTTTTTGAGGTAGAATCTGAGGTTATATAGTCAAGGCTAGCCTTAGACTTGGGATCCCCCACTTCCAAGTTTTGGGGTGACAGGCATATATACCAGCGCAGGTGGCTAGACAAAGTTTCTGAGTACTGTTAAGTCCATATTATTGCTAAATATATATATGTATATATATTTAAATATATATATATGTATTTATATTTTACTCCTTAGAGGGAGTTGCATTAGGGCCTGCAGCAGTAGCTCAGTGGCTAAGAGTGTATGCAGCTGGTAGAGGATCCAAGTTCTGTCCGGGGGCTCCACACTGAGAAGTTCACAGTCCAGCTCCAGGCCATCCCGCACCTGCTGTGGCCTCTGAGGGCACCTGCACTCACATGACATACCCACCCACAGGCGCACATATGTGTATACACAATTAAAAATCAGTCTAAAAAATGTAACTTCTGAAGAGTTCCATTTGGTCACATACTGGAGCTGTTACTGTTACTGTTTCTACTCAGTCCTTAGTGACTGAGGTACTTGAAGGCTTAAAGTAGGCTCAAAGATTTTTGTTTGTTTTTTGAGACAGGGTTTCTCTGTGTAGCCCTGGCTGGCCTGGAACCCACTCTGCAGACCAGGCTGGCCTCGAACTCAGATAGCTGCCTGCCTCTGCCTTCTGAGTGCTGGGATTAAAGGTGTGTACTACCACCTCCTGGCTAAGGCTCAAGTTTTTTTTAAGGTTTCTGTGTTCTGAAATTTTTATCTTTAGATAGTAAACCTCTCTATTCCTAGTGATGTCAAATTTTGACATTTTCAAAAAGATGTGCATATTATATAAATGAGTGTTTTGCCTGCATATCTATCTGTGTGCCATGTGTGTGCCGGGCCCACAGAGGCCAGGCGAAGGCATCAGATCTCCTGGGCCTGGAGTTACACGCAGTTGCAAGCTGCCATGTGGATGTTAGGAATCACGGCTGAGACCTCTGCAAGAGCAGCCAGTCCCGTTCGGCACTGAGCCTTTGCTCTGCTCCCCTAGCGGCTGATGCTGTTTGCTAATGAGTTAGCTGCACCAGCTTCCGTTAGTGACTTACAGAAGACAGCTCCCCATCCCTTTACTCAGCCCTACTTCTTTGTCCTTGTGTCTTAAATGTGTCTTCTTACAGGGTGACCAAATTGTCATCCACTCCAAGCCACGTTGGAGAGAGGAGAGGATCAAGGTGAGTCCCTACCCCAGCCCAGAAGACATAAGCAAGGAAGGTATGCTCCAAGCACACTGGGAAGTGCTCACAACCCTTTTAAAGTGGAACATGGATTTGATATTTCTTTTTATCTTGTACTTAATTTTACTAAAATTTTAATTAATACACACTAACTATATGTCTTTATAGAATAGAGTAAAGCACTTTAATACACATATGTAACAGGTAAGATCAGGTCAGCCAGTGACATATCCACTAGTTCAGACAGACATCCTTTCCTAGCATTAGGAACACTCAAAATGCTATTAGCTACTTTGAAATATTTCTTCTGATGTACGATGGGTCACTAGACCACATTACTTTTTTATTCAGCTGCACCCCTATCTCTATGAACTCATCCCCGCACCCTTGTCCCTGCCCCCTCCAAGGCTCTGGGAGCCCCTGCTTAATTCTTTAGTTTTTTGAAATCAGCTTCTTCCTCCACACACACATGAGCACAGGATATTTCCCTGTGTGCATCTGTCTTACTTCACTCAGCGGAGTGCCCATCTCTTCTATCCATGTTTCTGCAAGTGACAAAGAGTTGGTCTTTAATGTGTGAATGATATTCTATTGTGCATATATAGATAGAATAGAGAGAGATGAGATATAAATTATAGCTATCAGGTAGACAGATAGATTATAGATAGATGATAAGTAAACTGATAGATGATTGATAGATGGTAAATAGATATAGATATATGATGGATAGTGGATAGGTGATAGACAAAAGATAGATTATAGATAGGTAGATAGATAGATAGATAGATAGATAGATAGATAGATAGATAGATAGATAGACAGACAGACATTCAGGCAGGTCACCTGGGTCACCATGACCAAGTAGCTGACAGAAACAACTTGGAGGAAAATAAGGTTTATTTTGCCTCAGGGTTGAGGACCTCCTAGTCCCCTGTAGTGGGAAAGTCAAAATGGAATTCATGGCAGCAGGAATGGGTGGCGCCGTCAGATCACAGAGCCACGAGCCAGCGGCAGAGAGCAGCTAGAACTGGGGGCCAGGCAACCACTTCCAACACCTGAGCCTGTTGATACCTTTGCACCAGCCGGGTCCAGGTCTTGAAGGAGCCACAGTCCCCAGAAACAGCGCAACTTTCTAACTTGTAACAATGTACTTGGACTCATTTTTCCAGTCGTGGTTACTGAATCCACTTTGTTTCTTTTTCCCTTGACTTTTTCCGAATTAAAATTGTTTTCCTTTGGTTTATAGTTTTCCACCTACTGACATGAATATTAAATCTGTATTATGCAAGAGTAGCCGCAAAGCTTTTATCCCTTGGCCTGAATACTTTCTCAAGCACAGAAAGCTCAGAAAAATATCTGTCTTTTCCCCTTCCGACTTCATACACACACATGCAGGCACACAGGCATGTACACACTACCCTCAGAGGCCAGAAGAGGTCATTGAATCCCCTGGAGCTAGAATTCCAGATGGCCGTGAGCCACCCAATGTGGGTGCTGGGGCCATGTCTCCACCCCACCATCATCTTCCTCTCCACTCCGTCTTTTGATGGTCCCCCTTATTACTTGAAGCAGTCTATAGCTGCAAGTTTTGTCCAGGCTTGACAACTTTGGTGACCCGTGTCTGCATTCAGGCTGCCTCCCCGTGCTCTTTCTAAGTTCCGCTCGCCTGGATGCTCTCGTGGCTCCCAGTTGGCTGTACCTAGCTCTGCTCCACGTCTTCACATACCGCCCCAGGCTGGCTGTACGCTTCATTCTTCTCTGGTCTCTGTGGAGACTTGGAGACTATGCCTCTCTAGCTAGCACCCTTCCTTCCCTTGGGGCCCAAGGCTTAATTGCAAGGTGTCTAGACACAGGTTCCTCCCATTGTGCTTGAGAGAAGGGTTGGGTTTCTTGGATGTATTGATTATGGTTTTGAAGTTTAAGAAAATATGTTGTTTCTATATACTAATAAATACATTATTTTTTCTCTTCCATTTCTCTCATGAGTTTCTGTTTGGACCTGGGCTAGCCTTCCACCTACCAAGTCTTTCCACCTGTCCACCTGGGCTAGCCTTCCACCCACTGAGTCTTTCCACC
>NW_022196906.1:113039844-113049182 GCF_008632895.1 Mastomys coucha | reverse complement strand
TGGGCTAGCCTTCCACCCACTGAGTCTTTCCACCTGTCCACCTGGGCTAGCCTTCTACTCACTGAGTCTTTCCACCTGTCCACCTGGGCTAGCCTTCCACCCACTGAGTCTCTCCACCTGTCCACCTGGGCTAGCCTTCCACTCACCCAGTCTTTCCACCTGTCCACCTGGGCTAGCCTCCCACCCACTGAGTCTTTCCACCTGTCCACCTGGGCTAGCCTTCCATTCACCCAGTCTTTCCACCTGTCCACATGGGCTAGCCTTCCACCCACTGAATTCTCCACCTGTCCACCTGGGCTAGCCTTCCACCCACTGAGTCTTTCCACCTGTCCACATGGGCTAGCCTTCCACCCACTGAGTCTTTCCATCTGTCCACCTGGGCTAGCCTTCCACTCACCGAGTCTTTCTACCTGTCCACATGGGCTAGCCTTCCACCCACTGAGTTTTCCACCTGTCCACCTGGGCTAGCCTTCCACCTACCAAGTCTTTCCACCTGTCCACCTGGGCTAGCCTTCCACCTACCAAGTCTCTCCACCTGTCCACCCGGGCTAGCCTTCCACCCACTGAGTCTCTCCACCTGTCCAGCTTTCAGCTGCACACTCCAGCTCACTAACGCCCTGCACTGAATCTGTTTCACTTTCCTCTTCACAGTTTTATTTCAAACAACCTTTTAGCCTTTCTTATGCCGAGAAGCTCTGTATCTGTGAGTTTTCTGGCAGTCTCATAGTGCCTGTCTCCTCAGACCACATTCTGGATTTGCCACTGGGCTTTGAGAATCTCTCAGGCTTGCTTGCAGAAAGTTTGCACAGTGAGGGTAGCCCAAGAGTTCCCAGCCCACGGCCTCTTTAGCGCTGCTGAGGGGTTTTGGCTCACAGGACAGTGCTAGACTGTGTCTGCTCCTTACTGCTGCATTATCCTGGCTGCTGCTTACAGCCACCCTGCCCTCGCTGCCGCCCAGCCCTCGCCACCGCCCTGCCCTCACCGCTGCCCCACTTCCGTGTTCTACACTCTAGCCCCAGCTTCTAAGCTTTATGGCTAAGGCTCCAAGCCTCTGCCTTTGGCCCTGGGCCTTTGCCATTCCTGACTCAGGTGTCACTGTTCGTTTGTTTACTTGAAGGAGGGGGTCCTTTGAGTCCTCTGCCAACTTTGAAATTCCAGAGATGCCTCAGATGTGTGAACAGTTTGTTGTGAGGAAGCTGTCAGATAGCTCCTGACATTCATGAGGAAAACATTCTCAAAGTGCCCAATGCACTAAAAATAGGGGGGCTGAGCCAGGAGGAATGGATTATGCAAACTAAGAGACTTCAGAAGGAAAGGGAGGGGCCGTGAACTCCACATTAACCCAAGGCAGAGACTCTTCTCTGTCTACTGGCTTCCATCCTGGGACCGACGAAGGGAGAGAAGCGGTGACAGACTGACCTGCATCCTTTCTTTGAACAGATGAAGGAAGAGTCGAGCTCCAAGACAATGTTTGGATCCCAGGATCTCAGGGACACACACCGGCACGAGATCTCCTTTCCCTCCCAGAACTGGTCCCTGGAGATGCTCTTACGCAGACTAAAGGCCATAGATGCCAAGAGGGATGACAAGTTCGCCAGCGTTATGGGTGCCATTGGAGAGTTTGGCACATTCCAGTGGAGGCTGGTGGCCCTCACCTTTATCCCCAGCATCCTGTCAACCTTCTTCATGTTCTCTCATCACTTCTTGCTCACAGCTCAGAGGCCTTACTGTAACACCAGCTGGATCCTGGAAGTGGGCCCCAACCTCACAGAAGACGAACAGCTGAACCTGACCCTGCCCCGAGCACCCAACGGCAGTTTCCTGACATGCCTCATGTATATCCCTGTGCCATGGGATCTAGACTCTATCATCCATTTTGGCCTCAATTATACGGAAACGTGCAAATTCGGGTGGATCTATCCTTTTGCTCACACTCACTCTCTGATCAACGAGGTATGCTCTTCTTTTTTATTGTCTTGACTGTAGCTACCCAAGAGACGCAGCACAGACAGACAGCTGGGCTTGGTCTGAGCACGCTCTACAGAAGGGAAGAAATTAGGGTCCTTGTTCCCCAGCCCTGGGCTCTGATGTTCTTAGCCAGGAAGCTAGCATGCATTTTGACGTAGAGCCAGGTTTATCACCTGTCCAGGGGATTTCTTCTCAGGACAGAGAACTGCTGTGGCTCTTGGCTTCTGGTCAAGGGAAGATCATTAAGCTGAGGGCCCTAGGGATGGAGGCACAAGAGGCTGGGGGAGGGGGAGGGCTTTGTTCTGTTTATCTGTATTCTGTCCAGCATCTGGCGGTCCTTGGATTGAGGCAGCAGAGGCACGGGGCACAGGAGATAGGTCAGGAGGCAACCAAACACAATGCATAGAAGCTAGAGCTGGGAAGGAAAAAGCTCGTGCTGGCCACTCTCATAGGGCTTCATACCTAACCTTATGAGGCCTGAGTCCTTTTCAGCAGGGATCTCTCTGTGGGAATCGGGGCTGCCAGAAACAATGTGTGTGCCCGGTGTGCCCGTTAGTAATAAGTGCTCGGCCAGTCGCCTGTCTGCACCACCCTTCCACTTCCTTTTTCCATGTTCTGCTACAGGGTCTGCCAGGTGTTGTACAGGGTCCTGGGACAGCAGAGTGAGGCCTAAAATGACCTTTCTCTGGGTGCCAACTGCCTAAAGCAGTGGTCCTCAACCTGTGAGTCGCGACCCTTTCACAGGGGTCGCACGTCCGCTATCTCGCACATCAGATATTTACATAAAAATTCGTAGGAGCAAGATCACAGTTATCAAGTAGCAGCAAAAGAGTATTATGGGTATTATTCCTCACCACCACATGAGGAACTGTGTTAAAGGGTCACAGCATTAGGAAGATTGAGAACCACTGGCCTAAGAGTTCCCCTCTGGGCCAAGCTCAGTCTCTGGGTCTGTGTGGAGGCCGTGATCAGTGCCCTTGTCTAACCTGCAGTTTGACCTGGTATGTGGCAATGAGCCATACAAGGAAAACGGGCAGACTGTGTTCATGTCCGGCATCTTGACAGGTTCTCTTCTCTTCGGGTTCTTAAGTGACAAGTGAGTCTCTCCTTCCCTCTGATCCCTGGGACACCCCTGCCTCCTCCTCAGGCATCCAGAGTCTCAGGCTGGGGGAGGAAAATGAAGGGCTACTCCAAAGCCCTGGGGTAACACAGAGCCTGGCCCAAGTGCCTAGCCGTGTAGCTACGGCTAGCCAGGGAGGCGTGGCTTGGTGGCGTCTTCTCCTCATCCCCCCCACCCCCACCCCCCGCAGGTTGGGCCGCTATCCAATCATTCTGCTGTCGCTGCTGGGGTTCCTCATCTTCGGCTTCGGAACAGCCTTTGTGAGCAGCTTTTATCAATATCTGTTCTTCCGCTTTTTTGTGGCCCAGGCCTCCGTGGGCTATGCCATCTGCAGTGTATCTTTAGGTGACTGGAGCTCAAGGGGGCATGGTGGGATGGAAACTGGTACAGTTCAAGAGGGAGCAGGAGGCAGATCTACCGGGGAAGGACAGCCTGACAGAAACCTAAGGGGAGGCAACAGGCCACAAAGCTCAGTGGGGAAGGAGTAACCCGCACCACTCCTAGTTGCCCGAAAGAGAGAGCGAGGGATTCAGAAGGGGGTGTTCCCAACCCTCAACCTCCACAGCAGTCTCCTGAGCCTCCAAGGAACTCCCTTCATGCTCCTTCTAGACCCTGCACCTTGAGCCCTGGGTGTACTTTGCTCATTTCATCCTGAGCCTCAGAGAGTTTAGCCAGCTGGTTCGGGGCCATCGAACAAGGAAGAGCTGGGGTTCATATATATATATGCATGTTCCAGGCCTAGAACCAAACGGCTGTAACCCTCATTTTCTTGGGGCTTCCTGGCACCTCTTCTCATGAGAACTTGCCAGAGCACAGCCAAAGGGAACTGACCTTCCACAGAATCTTAGGCCACGGAGATCAAAGCATTAACACACTCCAAGTGTTCCTTGTCTTAGCGCAGGTCAGACCGTGAGACGTGCCCTGCGCTGGCCTCTCTTCTGAGAGGCACTGCTTAGGCAGAACCTTTAGAAGGAGTGGTGAGGGTAGAACAAAAATGAAGGGTGAATGGGAGCTGAGGAGGTGTATCAAGGCATAGGATATGTACTGGGGGACACAGGGACAATCTAGCTCTGAGGGGTGTCTGAAGACCTGGAAGAGGCAGAAGAAACTGTCTACCCTGAGCTGTCGAGGGCAGGGGAGGCATGTCAGTAGGCTGCACGGAAGGCTCACCTGGGGACTGTGACCCGACCACAGCTTTGTCCTCATGTTCTTTGCACAGTCATGGAGTGGCTGGTGGGCGAGCACCGCGCCCAAGCCGTCATCCTCCAGCACTGCTTCTTGACCATAGGGGTCATATTCCTGACGGGGCTTGCTTACAAAGTTGACCACTGGAGACTGTTGTGCCTGCTGGGTGGCATGCCCATGTTTCCCCTTATCTGCAATATCTGGTGAGCAGTCCATTTCCAGGCATCTATGGGGTGGGTCTCATAGGACATGGAGGGGGCCATGGAAGTCCTGGGGGAGGGGAGGCAGGGGCCCTCAGAGAAGTATGTGAGCGAGACGTTAGAGAGGTGGGCAGAACAGTGGGTTAACGAAGATCGAAAGACAGGCTCTAGAGGTCAGGGCTGACGGAACATTTCAGGATGGCCTTGGTCGCCTTGTTGAGATGACCTCACTACAGGAGGACCAGAACCAGGGCCCAGGAACTGGAGTACCCCAGGAGAGGACCCTTGGGGGAACAGAGAGAGGGTCTTTTGCGGCCAGTTGAGGCATGTGTTCAAGCCACGTGCTGTTTTTAAATGTCGGGAGCCATAGGACGGGGGTGTCAGAGTGGGAACTGTGAAGGCTCAACTCACGCAGCTAAGCTTGGAGGAACAGAATTCCTCACTAAGCTTTTGGCCTTTCTCCTGGCATGCTTTCTAGCCCACTAGCCTTTTGGGGGATATCTCTGTGTACATTTGGGAGATCACGTTCACCAAGGAAGGAATGCTAGCACAGACCACACAGAGCAAGATGGCCATCTTAAGATTTCTTCCAAGAATGTTTTACCCTGAGTCATCTTTGCTGTGTTTTGTAAAATATATATATATATATATATATATATATATATATATATATGTAATATATGTGTATATATATACACACACACATATGTGTGTGTATGTGTATATAGTATGTAGGTGTGTATCAGTGTGTGGGTCTGTGTACATGTGTACAGGTATCTGTGGGAGACAGAAGATGTCAGATCCCGGGACTGGAGAGATGGCTCAGCGGTTAAAGAGCACAGACTGCTCTTCTGAAGGTCCTGAGTTCAATTCCCAGCAACTACATGGTGGCTCACAACCATCTGTAGTGGGATCTGATGCCCTCTTCTGGTGTGTCTGAAGACCACAGTGTACTTACATATGATAAATAAATAAATAAATAAATCTTTAAAAACAAACAGACAGATGTCAGATCCCCTGGAGCTGGAGTTACGGGTGCTTGTGAGCCTCCTGATGTGGGTGCTGGGAACTGAACCTGAGTTCTCTGTAAAAGCAGTATGTACTTCTAAATCACTGAACCGTCTCTGTAGTCCTCTACTGTTTTTATTTATACTTTTTTTTAAAAATTGATTTTTTTCTCACATAATATATCTTTTTTTTTTTTAACTGAGTCTTGCTCTGTAGTCTTGGCTGGCCTTCTGCTCTTCTGGAGTCCAGACTGACCTCAAATCCCACCATGCCTAGCACTTGTCTTAGTTTGTCAAGTCCCCATTGCACAGGCACCAATTATTGTATACTTTTCCTAGAGAGATGTAAAAGACACATTCATTCACCTCCAATAGTGGAAAGGCCAACAAAGCACATGGAGATTTATCAAGTCCCGTCCGGCAAATACATGAGGTCACTGACGGTCTTTCCGTGCACATAGGCGGGCGCTGCACCAAGTCCCCACCCCTTAGGTTGTTCTTATCCCTCTGTTGACTCCAGCATTCCTCAGACCCCGCTCCTGTGTAGTGGTGGGTTGGGTAGAGGGGGTGGACCGTGGAACAGCCATATCACCACCTGCAGAGTTAGCCTCTTTACTTTGTCCTTTGTTGCTACAACCATGGGCCAGCATAGGGAATGCTTGCCCTAGTCACCACAGCCATTCTGCGGCATGGTGGTGACCGTCACATCAAGCGTGAAGGAAGCAGCTCCACTACAAATCTCAGAGAGTGGGCATGAAGGATGGCTCTTGGGCATGCCTTCGAGCTAGCAAGGAAGAACTTAGAGGTGACTTGGGTAGTTAACGAGACCGCAGGGCACAGGGATCAGATGGCTGAGCACTGCCTCTGAGCAGCACGGGTGGGGGTGCTGGGGGGGGGCTAGGGAAGAAGGGCTGGCTACCACGCAGGGGCAGATGGCATCTCGAGGTTAGTGGTGGCCTTCGAGGTTCCTTAGTCACACGTTAATACCGGTGGCATCTCAGAGGGAGAGCCATCCTAGAACTCCGAGGTAAGAGAGAGGTGGGGTCACACAGGGTTCTCCGAGAGTCACCACGGTGGCTGATGGTGAGAGGAAAGGTGGAGGAAGCCAAGAAGGTGCTATGCTATGCGGCTGAAGTGAATAAGAAGACCATCCCTCTAAACCTACTGAATGAGGTAAGAGGCTTCAGGTCAGGAAGGAGGCCAGGGCTGGAGGCTGTGGAAACCTCGTCCATCACCCGTTCAGTGGGACCTTTGTCTACTGCTTCAGAATGAGGGTGAACTAAGCCGTGTTTGGGCAAGGCCAAAGAGTGGCTGGCACCGGGGGAGGGGCAGGCCTCACCCTGTGCATGTGGGCAGGGAGCAAGCTAGGGTCTCCTCTATCTCTGGCTGGTCTTATTGTCCTATAGTTACAGATTCCGGGAAAGAAAGTGACAAAGGCCTCCATCCTAGACTTCTATACCAATCATCACCTCTTCAAGGTGGTCTTGGCCATGGGCTGTGTGTGGTGAGTCCTGGGGCTTCTGGGAAACTCGGGAGTGGCAGGGAGGTTGGTCGGAGGTAGGTCATGTCTTCCAGTCTGTGCTGTTCCTTCACCTCTCCCCTACCCCCCGTCTTTATTCCCGAGACTTGACCTCCCTCCCTCCCTCCCTTTCTTCCACCTCCTTTCCTTTCTTCTTCCCCTCCTCCTCCTCCTCTCTCCTGTCTCTCTCCCTGTCTCTATCCTTCCTTCCTTCTCTCAGTCCTACTCCTTTCTCTCTCCCTTGTTCTCTTATGCTTTCTCCCCCCAGGTTTACCGTCAGTTACATCAGTTTTACACTGAGTCTCAAGCTGAATGACTTTGGGCTGGACATCTACTTTGTACAAGTGGTCCCGAGCATCCTGGCCGTGCCGGCCCGGCTATGCTGTGTCATTCTCCTGGAGTATTTTGGGAGGAAGTGGACCTTAAACCTGACTCTCTTCCTGCTCACCTTCACATGTTTGTTTCTCCTTTTCCTCCCGCAAGGTACAGTGTGAGAAGAAGGCAGCCCCGTACCTCTTATTTCTTTCTTCACGGTTCTCTTAGTGCCTCTTAAGGCCAGGCAGCTAAGCATGAAGGATTGATTGGCTTCTTGCATGTATCCTCTGTCCCCCAGCCCACAAGACCCAAGAGAGGAACTCATGCTATTAAAAGGGAGCTAACCCTGAGCAGGAGAGCGGGCATCCTCCGTGACCCCATTCCAACCCACTCCAGAAGCAGACCTAGTGGGCAAATGAGAGTAGATGGTGGCAACCATGTTCTCTAGCCACTCCCCTAAGCCTCACCTCTCATCAGGAGCCTTTGTTTGCCAAGTACCTACTGTTATCGATGTCGTCTAGGATAAGCTACTCTTTGAAAATGGTCTAGTGGTGACCTGGATCCATGGTAGTCCTCTTGCTCAGAGGCTCTTGGCCTGGATCCTGGTACTCAGCATTGGTTCCAACGTTTCAAAGATCTCTGGGCAACACAACATGGGTCAGTCTGCAGGGCTGGAATGCACAGAGCTGCGGCCAGCACCCATCCAGTAGGGGAGGCTGCTGTGCCTGGCCTGCCTAAGGAGTCCCCTTCTTTCTCCTCTCAGCATCCTCCCAGGCACTAGCAGATACTGGTTAGCAACAACGAAAGGAAGAAACATTTCTAGGCCTCTACAGTTCGATGTTTATCATGATTGACGTTGTTGCTATTGTTAAGTAGAGCGCTGAATCGAGCTGACGTGTTTGTACAGATGTGGGCAAGGAGCTAGAGAAAGGATTCTGAAGAGAAAAGTTCTGAGGGTGGGGGACATAGCTCAGTTGGTGGGGTGCTTGCTACATAAGCCTGAAAAGCCTGACTTTGGATATCCTGCACTCATGTACAAATCCCAGCAGGGTAGCACATGCTCTGATCTGAGTCTCAGAGAAAAAGAGAAAGGAGACTCCCTAGGGTTTGCTACCCAGTCAGTCTCACTGAGTTAGCCCGTTCCAGGTTCAATGAGAAACCCTTTCTTTAAAAACCTGTGTTTTGGCTGGGCGGTGGTAGCATACGCCTTTAATCCCAGCACTTGGGAGGCAGAGGCAGGAAGATTTCTGAGTTTGAGGCCAGCCTGGTCTACAGAGTGAGTTCCAGGACAGCCAGGGCTCTGCAGGGAAATCCTGTCTCAAAAACCAAAAAAACACAAAAAACCAAAAAAAACAAAAAACCAAAAAACTTGTGTTTTGTCTGCCCCAAGGCCTGCCTCAAGGTCTCCCCTAAAGCTTGCCCCAAGTCTGTCCTAAGGTCTCCCCCAAGGCCTGACCCACGGCCTTCCACAAGGCCTCCCACAGGCATGCCCCAAGACCTCTCCAACTCTCCTATTGTAGTAACTTCAGGACTGGCTGGGCCTATGCAGGTCAGCTCTCCTCTAGCTGAATGTCTGAGTCTGCTGGCTAGGTGACCAAGTGTAAGGGTGGGCCATTCGATTGTCTTTGGTAGGGGACTGAGAGATGACTGTAGGGCCCTAAAGGTAGGGTGGCCCAAGACTTAGTGTCATGCTGTTTTCATTTAGAGCTGAAGTCGACAGTAATCTTGATGCTCGTGCTTGCAGAGTTCAGCATGGCTGGCACTGTCTCTATATTCTTTATCTACACTGCTGAGCTCCTCCCCACCGTCCTCAGGTATGGAGTCTGGTGGGTTGAGGTGGCATAGAGGGATGGGACAGTGACAAGATTGATGTAGCAGACAAGACTGAGCATCAGGTAATGATCACTGTGTTAATATGGTTTGCATGGATTGCTTTGTCCAGCTCTTGCAACAAAACAAAACAAAACAAAACAAAACAAAACAAAAAAGCAAAGCAGATGCTACCACTGATCTTTCAATTGTCA
>NW_022196906.1:113014844-113034844 GCF_008632895.1 Mastomys coucha | reverse complement strand
TGAAATAAACAGTCTCCCTCAAGCTGCTTTTGTCAGGGTACTTTGTCTCAGTGAATGGAAAGTAACTGTCCGACTTAGCTTGACACTGCCTGGGCTTTGCTGAGAGAAAGACCTCCATTAAGGAATTGTTTAGATCAGATTGGCCTGAGGGCATGTCTGTGAAGCTTGTCTTGATTATGAATTGATGTACAAGGGCCAGTCCATCCCTAGGTGCAGAGCTCTGTAAAGAAAAGCTTGAGGGGCTGGAGAGATGGCTCAGTGGCTAAGAGCACTGACTGCTCTTCCAGAGGTCCTGAGTTCAATTCCCAGCAACTGCATGGTGACTCACAATCGTCTGTAATGGGATCTGATGTCCCCTTCTGGTGTGTCTGAAGACAGCTACGGTGTACTTACATGAAATAAATAAAATAAAACTTAAAACAAACAAACAAACAACAACAAAAAACTTGAGCTATGAGTGAGCCAGGAAAGTGTTCCTGCCTGGAGTGTCTGCCCTGGGTTTCCTCAATGATGGATTGTAACCTAGAAGTATAAGCCAAATAAAGCCTTTCCTTCCCAAGTTGCTTTTGGTTGAACATTTTAATCAAAGCCACAGAAAGGAAGCTAGAGAAGTAACTGGCACAGCACCCACCCGGCAGTCCTCAGAAGCCACGCTTTCCCAGGTTGAGTCTGCCATTGTCAGCTAACATATGGCTCCTCCAAGTCTTCAGTGGGCAAACACAGAAGTCCCTCAGTGTCAGGGTCCGACATTGCTTCCTCTCTCCCTCTGTGGGGTCTTCTGCCAGTCAAAGCCCACTTCCTGGTCTAGACTCCTGACTGAAAGTCATGAACTTGTAAAGAGTAGCTTTTGTCTAACCCTGGGGCATCTACAAGGAAAGAGGAGCCATCAGTTAGTGGAGTAAATATGTAAACTGATACACTGTCAGCACATTGTATCTCCCACAAACCTGACGGTTTTGTGATCGAATAGATAGTATTGAACGTGCTCACAGGGGAGCTGGCTCCTTGTGAACAAGGACTCAAGTAATAATACATCTAGAAACGGGCACACAAACATCTGTGGATGCCAGAACTCTCATTTGCCTTTTGGCTGGCTGCTGGATCTGGAGAATCCTCCCCTTCACAGGCACCTTTTAGGGCCTGGTGTATTTCTACTGTTTCTGAGTTGTTAGCCTAAAAGTTACCCTCACCCCCATCTCAGAAGAAGCAAATGCAGAATCTAGTCAGAAATCACCAAATGAGCACAGACTCATGGGGCTGTCTAGGGAAAATGAACTTGCAAACAAAAATTACTGTGAAGATGAGGAAAAAGGAAGTGAGAAACGGAGGAGTTGAGCCTCTGTGAGGCAATGACCAGCGCCCTACCCCAAAGGGAGGGACAATAGAACATAGTGTTATAGGACGCAAAGGAGAAATGGGAATAGGATTAAGCAGGGGAGAGAGATGGACAAGGAGGGTGAGGAGGGATATGGGCAGGGACAGCAAACATTTAAGGGCATTTGAAAAGCCATATGAGACCCACTACTGTAGAAGCTTCCTGAAACAGATACCTACGTGAAAGTAGACATTTTATACAACCAAATAAAACCTCCAGTGCAAGGAACTGGCTACATCTTGTGAGCTGTTGACCAAAGGAGCACCAACTAACCTTCCAAATATCACAGGCTAATGCCAAGACAAGTTCTTGCTCTTCATAACCTGATGGATTAAAGACCCTATTGCTGAAGGCAAGACTTGCTTAGTCATTGAACACGGAAGTGAGCTGGTGCCTAACTAGAGGGTTCACCCTACTGACTAGTACTCATGGTACTGGAAGGGCCTAACTAGTGGGTTCGCCCTACTGACTAGTACTCATGGTACTGGAAGGGCCTGACTAGAGGGTTCGCCCTACTGACTAGTACTCATGGTACTGGAAGGGCCTGACTAGAGGGTTCACCCTACTGACTAGTACTCGTGGTACTGGAAGGGCCTGACTAGAGGGTTCGCCCTACTGACTAGTACTCGTGGTACTGGAAGGGCCTAACTAGAGGGTTCGCCCTACTGACTAGTGCTCGTGGTACTGGAAGGTGCTCTGTATATTACCAGAGTAGAAAAGTGACCAGCAAACTCCCAGCTACAAAGCCTGAAATCTACAACAGCAGCCTTCCTGCAGAAGATGCACTAGTGTAATAGTGGCATAGTCGTTGCAGGAGTAACCAACCACTCTCCTGGTTGGATTTAAGGCCACTCCACGAGTTGGAACTCATACCTGACACTGCTAAAGTGGCCAAGAGTCGTACTAGATAGGTCATGGGCCTAAGGGGAACCTAGTACTATTATTCTACTAAAGGAACATAGCAATAAAATAACTCCTTGTGGTATATTGCTATACCACATAGATCTGTGTCTCTCTCAGCCTTCTTCAGAGAAGTGTTTCTTACGATAAGTTGGAATTAACACAGACACCCACAACTAGACAACATGCAGAGAGCGAGAGACTTTTAAGCACTCAGTCCTACATGGAATGCTTTTTTTTAAATCCTTCCTTCCCCTAAGGCTCAGAGGCCTACTCAGGAGAGGAGATGGAAAACGTAAGAGCCAGAGGTTATAGAAGTCTCTAAGGAAATCATGTCCTCCGGGCACAACAGTACCAATGTATGCATGAGCCCAGACTGTGCAGCAAGCACAAGACCAGCACAGGGTAAGACAGATGGGGCAGTGGGAGTGAATAAAGGCTCCCACCCGTAACCAAGGAACTCTACAACCAAGGAGCTCTCTGCGATTGATACTTGCTGGCAAACGGAGAATCGGCTTTCTTCTGGGGAGTCTTGGTGGGTAGATCAACCTAACAACAGAGCAGGTCCCGTGCGCAGGAGTGCACAACATGAACTCAGTGTGTCTGTGTGGATTTCTTGTGTTATTTGCCTGTTTTGGCATTTCCTTTTACTTATTGGTCTTTTACTTGCTTGTTATTTTTGGTGTGTGTGTGTGTGTGTGTGTGTTTCTTGTGTTTGATTCTTGGGGTTTTATTTGTTTTGTGTATTGAGAGAGAAAAGAAAAAAGAACACAAAATTGAGTAGGTAAGGAACTCGGAAGGATCTGGGAAGAACTGAAGATGAGAAGGAGAAACATCAAAATATGTTGTATAAAATCATCTTCCATTAAAACTGCTGAGAGGTGACGTGAGGTGGCTCCTGAGACACAGGCTTGGCATCTCTGCTTCTGTTGCCCACTCTTAGGACCCTTTTTTTCCTACCAGGTTGCCTCATGGAGCCTCAATAGGAGAGGTGGTGCCTGGTCTTACTGCAATGTGATCGGGTCATGGCTGGTTGATAACCACGGGAGGCCTGCCCTTTTCTGAAGAGAAATAAAGGGGGAGGAGATAGGGCTGGCTGAGAGGAGAGGGAGGGGAAACCCATATGAGAGAAGAACAAATAAAATATATAAAATAATGATAATAAAATGTAAGATAAAGTGATAAATATAAAAATAAAATAAAAACCTTGGAAGATGTAGGCCTCACTGGGAGCTTTTAAGTTACTGAGCATGCACCCCAGGAATGAAATACAGTGTCTCTGGGGCAACTCTAGCTCTCTATCCAGAGATGGTTGTAAAAGAAGCAAGCATGGCCACACCCCAGAGCTCCCCTGCTTGTTCTCCATGGGAATAATAGCTCAAGGTTCAAGTTTCTGAGGTGCTGACATAGAGAAGGGGGAGGAGCCGGGGGCTGGCCCTAGTAGGAAGTCCCAGGGAAAGTGGCCTGTGTGTAGGGCTGTGGGGAAGGCCATGAGGCAGCTGGTAGGCCCAACAAGGCCGGTAGCCAGGCAGGAGTCAGGTTGCAGGCCAGCTGAACGCTGTCTCTGCCTTGCACTAAGGACACACAACCTCCAGGGCCCAGGACCTGTTGCTGGGTACAATGTTTATCCCGCCAACTGGCAGGCGCCATTAAGTCTTCCAGTGGCTCTCACAGTGCAGGATGCACACCCAACCAGCCCGCTCTGGGTCTCTGTTCCCCCACAGACAGGACAGAGATTTCCTATAAAGCAAGAACAGAGCTGACATCAAAGAGAGATCTGGCTAGAATAGACAGGGAAGTGGGGTGGCTGGCAAGCTATGTGGCCAGGATAGAGGATGCTTAACAATGCTTTCTGGTTTGAGAGCTCTGTGACACTATCACCACTGAAAAGCCCCATGGTGTCAGCTGTCGCTATGACCCCATGGTCCTCCCAACTAGCCACAGATCTGAGTCACCTGACCCTTTATAGGTGAGCACACCAACGTCCGAAGAAGTAAGAAAGCTGTAGGGTCCCAGCTTGGACCTCGAATTGGCAGTCTGGTCCCAGAAACTCAAAGAGCTCATAGGTAGGCTGAAATCTCAAAGGTAAAAGATGGGCAAGTCGGGATGTGTGTATCCTCAAGGACCAGGAATTAGATTCTATGTCAATAATCCATAGCTTTTGAGTAACTCTCAGAATCCCAGCCCTTCTGATCCCTCAAGTCACCTGATGTCCTCAAAACAGAAACATAATAGGCAGCCAAGGGCAGGCTGGCTGTGGCTCTTGGCTGCCCCAGTCTCTGTGTGTGGACTTGGGCTGTCTTCCAACCAGGACACAGGTGATCCCACTGCAGAGCAGCCAGGATCTGGCTATGGGCCAATAGCACCTCCTGAAAGAAACAGAGAGGGTTTAAGTGGCAACAGGTACCCATCACGCTCTGTAGGCAGATGGATCCTGGTAAAGACCTGACACGTCCCCCTAATTCACTTCTGCATCGCTATTTCCTTCTATGGACCAGGTTTTCATCAGACGGCTGCTGAGCACCTGTAGACTGAGAAACAGCGAGCTGTTGACAAAACTGTTCCTGTAACTGCTTATCCAACACAGAGGCTGACAGAGGGGCCAGATGACAAAGCCTCACCAAGGGACAGGACACCTCATCTAAAGCCCAAGAGCTTGGAAAAGCAGAGGCCCAGAGATGAGAGTCAGTTTAGATTGGGAGAGCATTCAGGGACTACCCCCTGCGGGGCCAGCATGAGCAGAGAAGCAGAAAGTAGGTAGATAAGCTGGAGGAGAGAAAGGCAAGGTGAGGAGCAGGGAGAACTGGAAAGTGAGTCTGGGGAAAGGCAGACCTTGAGCCCCTGGCTAAGTCTGACTCTCTCCCAGTTCCCAAAGCTTGCACTTCCTGCCTGTTCTAACACCTGTCCGTGTTGTCTTTGTTCCTGACCCTTGGGGTGGAAAGATCAGCTCTTCAGTTTATGTGTGGAGGTAGAAGACCTACTGCATCTTCATCCTGGCAGAGCCAAGATGAGCAGGTTTTCCTGGGCTTCCGTCTCCATGTGTTGACCTATCCCCCAAAGGTCTAGAAATCAAACAGGCCCGGAGTTGAGGGTTGCATAACAAGCCAAGGGAGAGAAGCAGAAGCAGGGCTCAGTGTGGTCATTTACCTCACATGAGGCCAGAGTCCACACTTTCACCAGGAAAGCAACAGGCTCACCTGGGTTGAAAAAATCAGGCCACGAAGAACCTTTGCTCTAGTCCTGAAGCCCTCGGCTGTGGGCCTGGTCACACATTCTCATCTAAGTAGGGGAAAGGTCGGAGCACAGGAGCAGTGGACAGAGCATCGTGCTAAGGTCACAGTGGATACCCCAACAGAAGTGGGGCTATCTGCACAAAGATGGCCCTGGTCCAAGGCTGGGTTCTATCACTCAGGGATGGAAAAGCCCTTTATTTAATCCCCCATCTTACAGCTGTAAGGCCCCAGGGCACATTCTAGATGTCTCCTTAGGACAAGCCGAGGCAGGCTCAGAGACTATGGAGGCCCAGCATGGGAGCGGTCACACAGCAGCTTTGCTGTACCATCTCCATCTCTCTTGCTGAAGCACTCTGCCCATGTAAATCCACTCAGACTGGCAAGTAGCCTGTCCTTCCAGGTGACAGGGGAGTCCCCATGGAGTCAAAGAACATGAAGCTGGGTAGGTAGGGAGGTAGGGAGGGCCCGGGAGGAGTCAGGGGAGGGAATGAATATGATCAAAATATATGAAAAAATCAAATGAAAACTTCAAGGGGTTAAAACATTAAATACAAAATTCTGAGGGGTTTTCAGGGATAAAATAAGGATATGACTGGTTTTAACTGATCCTGGCAGAATGGCTTTCTTAATGGGGCCTAGGACTCTAGAAGTTTCCAGGGCTTCAGACTGGGTGATTAAACTACTTGAAGTCTGTTTAAAGAGCATTCTCAGTGTGAGGTTGCACTCTTCTGTATGAATGTCTCTTAACACACAAAATATCTGAAAAAAAAAAACAGTAAGAAAAAAAGAAAGAGAAAAGAAAACAAGTTTTTCCCCTTAAAAAAAGAAAAATTTTAAAATATGTCCAATAACAAAAAAGTATATAAGAAATTAAATGAATGTAAATAAAATTTTTTAAATACACTTGAAAGTGCTAAGAGAATGGGGCCTGTAGGCAGGGGAATGCGATTTTGAAAGTGCATGGATCCAGCCAGTAAAGTGTATGCCCCATTGGTATGAGGGCCAGAGTTTGATTCCCAGTACTCATGCAGCAACCAGGTATGGAGGGCATGAGGTCATGGAGGGATGGAACCATGGAGGCATGAGGTCATGGAGGGATGGAACCATGGAGCCATGAAGGGAGGCATGAGGTCATGGATCCATGGAGCCATGGAGCCATGAAGGGAGGCATGAGGTCATGGATCCATGGAGGGATGGAGGCATGGAACCATGAAGGGAGGCATGAGGTCATGGATCCATGGAGGGATGGAGGCATGGAGCCATGAAGGGAGGCATGAGGTCATGGAGCCATGGAGCCATGAAGGGAGGCATGAGGTCATGGAGGGATAGAGACATGGAGGCACAGAGCCATGGAGCCATGGAGCCATGGAGGCACAGAACCATGGAGGCATGGCGCCTAAAGCCCTAGCAGTAGGGATGCAGAGGCAGGAGGATCTCTATGGTTTGCTGCTCATCCAGTCTAGCCAAGTCAGTAAAGTCTAGGTTCAGTAAGAGACTCTGTCTCAAAGAGGGTGGGAGATCAAGGAAGACATTCACATGGGCCTCTGCCCTCGACATGCACATGAGCATCTGCATAAACCACATATTCATGCATGCTTGTGAGTGCATGCACATGCACGTACACACACACAAACACACATACACACAAACACACATATGCACACTCACATTCACACAAACGCACGAGCAAGCAGGCCCCCAAACCATGTTCTTCTCCTGAGACTCTCCCTAGGAAGAGCATACCATCTGCTGCTAGACCTGAGGGAGTCATCCGTCTAGGTGACATTTTGTCTTTTACAAAGCTGCTGTATGCCAAGGTTAGAGGGACAAAGATGGGGAGGGAATTAGATTAAAAGTCAAGATTCTTGGGAAGGTTGCTGGAGAGATGGCTCAGTGGTTAGGAGCACTGATTGTTCTTCCAGAGGTCCTGAGTTCAATTCCCAGCACCCACATGGTGGTTCGCCACCCTCTGTAATGGGCTGCGATACCCAGTGACAGTGTACTCACATACATTAAAAATAAGAGTCAAGATTCTGGATTCAGGTCCCATCTCCACTGCAACGTCACTGGGCCTCATTTTCTCCTTTTATATACACCAAGGGCTAAACTAAATGAGAAGTTTTGTTGTTCATTTGAATATAAATTTTAGTTGGAAACAGTGATCAACACCATTTAAAATTTTGAATTTTTAAAATCTATTATTTTGAGACAGGGTATCCTAGACTGTGCTCAAAGCTGCCATGTCACTGAGGGTAATCTTGGGGGTTCTAACACTCCTCAGTGTTCTCCCTCCTGACGCCTGGTGGGAGCAAGCCAGCACAGTCACACCTTGCTTACATTCGTGAAGTGCTGGGGATTAAATGGTGGCTTGTGCGTGCCAGACAAGCATATTACCAGCTAAGCAACATCTCCATCCCCTAGATGGATGGTGACAACCCCTCTGCCAGCAAGCATAGTGGGGTCACCCTTGATCAATAAGCACAACAAGCAGGAGGTGAGAGAGTGAATGGAAGGCTTACTTTGGGCAGCACCAGGGATCTCTTCCAAAAACAAGAATAAACTTGAGCTCGGGAAGCCATGGGGTCTTACTGGGGAACATGTGCATGCTCGCACAGGAAAGATGCCGTTGCATGCAGAGCTGCACGTTCCTGATCCTGCCTGCCTCTTCATAGGTCACATGCCCTAAAAAGCTCCCTGGTCGTGGGCCAGAGAAGCTAGCGTTCTGAGGTAACTTATTAAGAGCAAAGTTGACTATAGGACAATATGGTAATGACTCATCATGACTCTTGTATTTGATTTTGGTTCTCTCTCTGACTCTGTCTCTCTTTGTGTGTGTGTGTGTGTGTGTGTGTGTGTGTAAAACCCCTTGTTAGGAACAAGAAACTGTGAAGCTGTACTCATAGCCATTTAAGGAGACAGCAGCTCTCCCCTTTCAAGCTCAGTTACTTGTGTCTACAAACACCTAATGGTTGACACCTGCCCTGTTGTGGCACCTGTCACCTTACCAGTTTTCCATCAACAATGCTGTTCTTAGAGTGTTCTAGCAACAGTAGACATTTAGAACGCCCTCCACCTGAGATTCTTGCTTTCCATTAAACTTTAATCAATGGGTGTGGGGATAGACAGCATCTAATGTAGCCTAGGCTGGCTTTAAACTTGAAAAGTATCCAAGAGGGCCTTGAATTCCTGATCCTCCTGCCTTCATCTCCCAAGTACTGGGTGTAGGGACCATCAGGCCTGGGTTTTTTCATCAAACTTAACAGATAGTCTCAGTGAGACACTGACTGGATCGGTGACCTGTGGACGTGTTCATAGGGGACTGTTTTGTGTTGATTGATGTGGGAAGATCTTTAGCTCACTGTAGGTGGTACCATTCCCTAGACAGGGGAGCTTTTACTTTACAAGTAGAGAGGACGTTCAGCTCAACTGAGCACGGGCAGATTTGTCTGTCTGCTCTTGGCTGTGCATGTGATGTGACCTCCCTGCTAGAGCAGACTGACACCTAAACTGTGAGCTACAATAAGCAAACCCATGCACTTGCTTTATCAGGGTAAAGGGCACTAAGTCAGTTCATGGGAAACAGCACCCAGGGCTGATCTGTGGCTATCATATGAATTCACACACATGCACACCTGACACATATGCGCATCCACACAAACACACATGTGCACAAAGAAAATAGACATGCTTCAAGCATACAAAAGAAACTGAAAATGGGGAAGATGAGGATGGAGAGAAACAGAGAAGAAAGGAGGAAAGAGATGAAGGAGATCTTAAGAATCACATAATAAAATGATGAGAAGCCAGCTCAATGCTGGGACAGAAAAGGGGAAATGCCCACCAGACAACACAGAGGGGAAACCCAGAAAGCTTAATGACTCCTGTGCAAAAATGTTTTTCATAAATAAGAGGAGCTGAATAAAAAAAAATACCTTTTTGTGCTTCAAAGACCACCACTGAGAGAAAAATTGAGGGCTGGCAAGATGGCTCAGTGCATAAAGGCACTTGCTATGCATTCCTGATAACTTGAGGTCCTTCCTTGATCCCACAGTGGGAAGAGAGAAATGACAACTAAAGATTGTCCTCCAATTTCCACAGGTGAGCTGTGTGTGAGTGCGAGTACACACACACACACACACACACACACTAGGTCTAGAAATGTAGCTTAGTTGTTTGGATGCTTGCCTGGATTCTCACCCCCACCCCCAGCCGTGAATAAACGAGGTGTGGAGTTACAAACCTTGCAAACCAGCACTCAGAAGCTGCCAGGAGTGGGGAGCTCAAGGTCATTTTCAACTGCATATGCAGGTCGAGGCTAGCCCAGGATGCCCGAGACACTGTCTCAAAAACAGAGCAAAACAAAACAAAACGAACAACAAAACAAAAAGCAAGCAAAAGATTCAGTCTTTGGGATGAGCTAAGAGTCTTCATCCTCAAACGGTCAGCCACACAGCACCCTTTCCACGTGAGGAAAGGTGAGTCCCCTGGCAGCAGCTAGGAGGATGTGGCGTGTGGAGCCAGGGGTCCTCCTACAGTTGTGGTGGGCCCCGGAGCTGGCAGTTGTAATGTCTGTCACCTCTCTGCTAGCCCTCCCTGCCTTCTGCCCCAGAGAAGCTCTGTGGTCCTGGACTCTGTAATTCTTTTCCCCTGTGCCGGGCAGAGTTCCCACCCTTCCAGTTAAGGACTCGGGCCAGTGATGTGGAACTTAGAACTATGCTTTGAGATCTACCATCCTGGTTGTAGAGGGGGTGAGCCTACCCTTCTGATGTTGTACGAACTTCTCTGGCCTTGCTCAATGCAGAAGAATTCAGCATTTTGACATTACAACAGTCTCACTCAGCATCCGTGCAAGCAAACAAACACAAACCGAAATAAAACACAAAATCTCAGAATTTCTCTTCAGGCCTTAGATAAGTGATAGTTTTTGTCCTGGGTGGCTCTCCTTGGCCTAGCCCCATGCAGACAGTGGGCTGTGGGTTCTACATGCGTCCTAGGAGCTGAGGGGACCACAGGCTCTCCCCTGGGGCTCTAAGAGGTTCACAAAGACCAGCACTGGAAGACAGTGGGGAGGGGACAAGGGAGGAGGCCCAATGCAGCGTGCCCTCTGGGGTGTCTAAAGGGCACAGGGCCCTGTACTTAGGAAGATTGGGACACGGTGACAGGAAGGGTAGATCAGCCTTCAGGAGTCTGAGGCTCCAGTGCTCCTGTCCCAGAAAACCTATCTTTCTCTTGTACTTGCTCATATATGTGTGTTGGTGTATGTATCTACGCTCAAATGTATGCAGGCAGGTGAGCGTGCACATATGTGTAGGGCAAAGGTTGATGTTGGATGCCATCCTGAGCCCTGCTCTCCTTTATTTTTGGAGACGAGGTCTTTTTCTGAACACAGTGATTTGACTGGGGTAGTAGCCACTTTGCCCCAAGGACGCTCTCCCTTTCCCACGTGAGCACTAAGGTCACGGGGCCCTTGCCAAGCCTGCCCAGCGTTGACGTGTGCACTAGGGATCTGACCTCTGGCCTCCACTTACCTTCTGAGCTCTCTCCCAGTCTCCTCTGCTTTCGTGTTTTGGGCTCTCCTGGGTAGTTGTCGTGGTTTGGGGCTGACCTGTCACTGTGAATGGGGAACCCCGTCTTACTCTTCAAGGCTGGTAACACATTCTAGATCCAGGGAGCCCCGATTCATTCACTCACCAGGAAGCCATTGATCAGCTGAAGTATCAGGCACACGTTTGCCTTGGCAGACATCTCTGTGAAGGGGGCGAGGGGAGTGGGCGCTGAACGGGTGCAAAGATGAGGTCATCTCAGATAGGCGCACAGAGGTGTCAAGACCCGTAAGATCCTCTCAGAGACCTTTGAACTGCTACCGTGCCTTGATAAAATAGGTTCTTGGGCCACCACACTGCCCAAGAGTAGGCCTGGGAACCGCAGGGACTCAGGAGAGACCGGAGTGGGACCCCTAGCTCCATCCGCAGTGTGAAGCTGCTGCCACGGCCCCAGAACGTCCTGCCTCTTGTCTGCTAGTGTGCAATGGCCATGTTTGGAGGGGGGTTTCCTGGTTCATGTTCAGAAATCTACAAGACTTTGAGGTCCTGCCTACAGTGTGGATTGCAAAACGCTAGGAACAACAGGAAAGTTCCAGTTTACACTTCTGGGAGGGGCTTCAAAACTGTGCACAAACTTTTTTTAAAAAAATTATATTTGAAAAAAACAATCTTATTTTGTAGCCCAGACGGGCCTTGAACTTGCGCAGTACCCACTTGCACCATCACAAGTGTATATGGATGAACTTAAGAAGGAGGGGTTTTGAAGTTTTTTAACCTGCTTTGAGAAGCTGGGAGGTGGGGGTGGGGTGGGACTCAAAGAGATTCTCCTTCTGATTGGCTGCAGAATGAGTAGGCGAGACTTATAAAAAAAAAAGTAAGGCTCCAATCAGCTCTGCCTTGTGCAAGCCGGTGTCTTTTTATTCACAAGGATCAGCGCCCAGAGCCCAAGCGAATCGGTGGGACCCATCTCCGAGATGCACCGGCTGCAGGTAGTGTTGGGCCACCTGGCCGGCCCGCCCGAGTCGAGCTCTGCGCTGCAGGCTGCGCCCTGCTTCGCTGGCTTCCCGCAGGCCTCGGCCTCCGACGTGGTGGTGGTGCACGGGCGGCGCACCCCCATCGGCCGAGCCAGCCGCGGCGGCTTCAAGGTGAGGCCCCTCGGGGGGGCGAGGGGAGCAGAAGGCGGCCAGCGCGGGTGGGGTCCTGCCCTCGGGGCTCCGGTGACCGCAGAGTCCCCCGGTGGGAGATGCGGGAGCTGGGCTCACCACTGCTGCGCCTCGCCCTGCAGGACACCACCCCCGACGAGCTTCTGTCAGCCGTGTTGACCGCGGTTCTCCAGGACGTGAAACTAAAGCCTGAGCAGCTGGGAGACATCTCTGTGGGTGAGCTCCCCTGCGGGTCCTGCACCGGCTCTTCCTCGCTCTCCTTCCTGGGATCCGTCTCCCATCTCACAGACGTGAGTTACTGAAGGGAAGGGCACTGGACCATAGAGGTCTGAACCAGACCTCATGGCCAGTCTCAAGCCTAGAACCTTGGACTTCCCCTCGTGGCACATCTGCCAACTGAGAGGAGCTGGAAAGCCGAGCGCCCCCTAAGAAGCTCTAAAGCCCAGATGTTCCTGGAGACCTGCAGGTTTTCCGTGGGAAAACGCGGTTCTCTACCTACACGGACATCCTGTCCCGGGATACAGGTGCAGATGGGTTCATCCCACTCTGCCCTAACCCCTGCTCTTTCCCTGAGCTAGAACATAGTGTAGGACATGGTTTTGTCCCGAGGTGCCAGTCTGTCCCTCGTCCCTGCAGTGACGCAGGCCTTGGAGGTGGACACTTGGGGAGGTGAGAGTTGCAGACTCTCACTTCCCTCGCCCACAGCCCCGCCTCCCACAGCTCCGCCTCCCACAGCTTCCATGCTTTGCACTGTCTCTTACCCCAGTCTCTCCCCGTCTTTTCCTGAGATTTAGAGGAGCATGCCTTAGCAAGCACGCTGGGAGCTCTCCAGCATTGTACTGGCTGAAGACAGGCTGTTAGGTAGCTGACTCCCCATTCCCCAGATTCTGAGCCTCCACAGACATGAGCATCTCTCCAGAGGCTGTGACTCTTGGAGAGATCTGGAATGTTTCACTTTAGGTCTTGGGACACCACCTGGCACTGAGTGAAGGCTCTTCTGTCCACAGGCAATGTGCTTCAGCCCGGGGCCGGAGCTATCATGGCACGTATCGCCCAGTTCCTGAGGTAATCCCGCCCCCTCCAGCTTGGCTGTCCACCTTGACTGCTTTTAGCCCTGGCACTGGGGTTGTATCTGTGTGTGATGGAAGATTGGGTGGAATGAAGATATTGAGGCAACTGGAGTCCACTGACCTGACCTGCTCCCAGTAACCTTTTCCCTACTTAGAGGGGGTGTGTCGCTGGGCCCATGGCCAAGGCATCCAGGACTTGGGGACTGGGTCAGGGCTTTAAACAAGACAACTTATTGCATCCCCTTTAGAGTGTAAATAATCTCGTGGCCACACTAAGGGCGTCTGCTTCCATTCTTAGCTGAGCACCTGCGAAGTCCAGGCTCGTCTAGTCATTAGCAGCTCGGGGATGGGGTGGCACCCCACGCAGGCACAGGAGCTCAGGGGGAGACCTGATATGCTTGGCTTCCCCTACTGGGCAAGCAGTGGTTCACTCGCTCCTCCGCTCCTCCGTAGAGGCTGAGGACTCTCTTCCCTCAGTCCTTCTGCTGCATGGGTCAAAAGTCATAGCAAACTGGCCAGTGACAGATCAGGAGTAGACAGACAGACAGCAAACAGACAAACAGAACCTCTGGGAACTGGCAAGGGTTAGACTTAACCTGAGGTTCGAGGCCTCCCAGTCCCTCTCCAGGTTAACTGTACTCTCATCTCCAACTGGCTTCCCCAAACTGACTGTATCAGGGCTACCTGCCTCTTCTACCCATTCTGTCCCGATGAAGGGCAGTTTCTGTCTGCCTTCCCGGTTCTGGATAAAACCTGCTCAAACATACTCTTGCCCCCTGTGCTTACCTTCCTCAAACCTGTAGGCTTCAAATGCGTGGCCCCTCTGTCATGTGATGTGGCCTTCCCACAGTCTTCCTTCGTATTGTGGTTGGGTATCCAATGAGGTAGTACTGCCAGCTCTTCAGCCTCTCTCAGGTGGAGCCTCAGGCTCAGAGGCTGTTTAGGAGAAACTTGATGAATTTGGTAAGGAGTGGCAACCAGACATTAGGGAACCTTGGAGAACCTTCACAGTGGAGGGAGCCATCCTCCTGGGGCTCCTTCAGAACCTGGCTCGGAGCAGCAGTTCAGGGATTCTCCAGTTTACCTGCACATCAGAACCACCCTGTGTGCTCATCCTGGGGTGCTCATCCTTTGGGGTTCTTGGAATGTCAGTCAAGGCTCTGGGAGGCTCCCAGTGCTTAGCCATGTTGGCCAAGGCCTGCGTGCCACCTTGGAAGGTAGCTCTGATAATTTCAGTGGCTGCACCCAGGGGGGTCCAGAGCAGGAGATTGAAGAATGACAGTGGGGAATGGGGAAACACTTCACAGGGGAGAAAACTGGACACATTGGGCCAACTCTGTCTACTAGAAAGGTCGAGGTGGGGATAAATGGTGGCCCAATGTTGGGGTGCTACTGCATGCCTTAGGCTAGCAGCAGGCTTGCTTGTCTTTGGAGGGCCACAGAAACGAATGGTTTTCATTGCAGAGTCTTCATGGTGAGGGTTGTCTGTGGCTCACATCAGGTTCCAATGGTCTGTGTTGAGAACCATGGGACAGATGAGAAAGTGCTTGGGGGCTCTAGGCTGTGACCATGGAGGCAGGCCTGCACAGTAGCTGCTCCCATTCTTACGGATCTGCTCCAGTGGGGGTTTCCTGGTGCCCTGGTCTATACACACACTGCTCGGGCTCTCATGAGGGCTAGAAGCCCTGCTTTCCGTGAGACAGGGTCACGTCCAGGGCTGGCTGAACACCCAGGGCTGACCGCCATCTCCCCTCTGTTTCAGCGGCATCCCAGAGACTGTGCCTTTGTCTACAGTCAACAGACAGTGTTCATCAGGACTGCAGGCAGTGGCCAACATTGCTGGTAAGTGCTGTCTGCTGGGTGCCCATGAGTGTACCCGACCTTGGTCCTTGACCCTCAGGACCCTAGGCAGAAAGAGTGGAGCAGCACCCACGGCCGCACCCCAAGTGCTCCTGCATCTCCTGTGAGGCTTTGCTGAGTGTGCCCCGAGAACAGGGAGGGAACGGGCTGTGCTGCTCCGGGGCAGGCCCACTCCGGCCAAGGATGGTTATGAAGTGCTTTTGTTGCAGGTGGCATCAGAAATGGGTCTTATGACATTGGCATGGCCTGTGGGTAAGATTGCTTCCTGGTGGGCCTTATTAACCAACACAATGCTTAAACTAATGTTTCTCTCCTTGGCCATGATTCTCCCCGCCCACTGTGGTAGCTTCATGGGCTGGGCTCCTACGGATGCAGCTTAGGATGCAGCTTCATGGGCTGGGCTCCTACGGATGCAGCTTAGGATGCAGCTCTGGGTGTAGTGGCCTCCTCCCTTCTTACAACTCTGACCATCACCCTCGATGTCTGCGGCATTTGCACTCCCGCCACACTAGCTGACTTCCCACGGTCCTGAGAGAAGTAGTGCGGTGACTCCCTCAAGTCTGGACATTCCCTTACTACGTAAACGTCCCTAGGCTGTAAACATGTCTGCCATCCTGGAACCAAGGGAGATTCCAGATCACTACTGTGTTCTCAGGGCCATGGTCAGAATCTCTGGGGATCTGCTCACTGCCCTCTTGACTCAGAGGGGTCCCTCTGCTTCTGCCTCTGGCTCAAAGGCCTATGGATGTTATGATGGACAGCATCTCCAGGAGAGAAGAGAGCGTTGAGGCCCTCTGCTGTTGGAAGGCAGCCTAGGAGATACAGGGAAGAAGGCCTGGGCTGGCTTCGGAGCTAGCAGCTCCAGCTTCTGTAGGATAGCTTTTGATAGGAAATATTGCTGGCCTGTGGTCAGGTCCTGGCTGCCTGCCTGCACCGGGTCGTCCTGACCTGTGTGTCAGCAGGAGACCGTGGTGGGCAAGGGTCACAGCCAGCCTGCCCCTCACTGTTCTTTGTGCTTGTCATAACAAGGACTGCAGATGTTGTGGCTTACGGGGAAAGCTGGGGTCCTGTGAGGTCGTCGGGGATTAATCTAGTCCCAAGAAGGTTGAGGACCCTGATGTTGGAGACATAGCAGCTATACCTGGAGGACAGGTGTATCACAACCTGACCAGCCCCTAATTTAAGATTTGCAGTGCTGGGCGGTGGTGGCGCACGCCTTTAATCCCAGCACTTGAGGGGTAGAGTCAGGCGGATTTCTGAGTTCAAGGCCAGCCTGGTCTACTGAGTGAGTTCCAGGACAACCAGGGCTATACAGTTTTGTCTCGAAAAAAAAAAAAACCAAAAAAAAAAAAAAACCAAAAAAAAAAAAAATAAATAAATAAATAAATAAATAAATATAAAAATAAAAAATTTTGCAGCTTGCCCAGGATTGAACTATGGGACCAGATGGTCTCTTTGGAGTTCATGCTAGTGACAGTGACCAGCTTCGTCCCTTCCCAGGACTTCATATCCTCATCTTCAAAAAGAGACACCCACCACTGCTCTGAGGATGTTGTTGCACGATTAAATAGGGTCGCAGCTGACTCTACAGGGCACATGTCATTCGGTCACACAATTTGACAGGTTTTCATGCGTAAGCTGAACTCAGGCACCTGGCCAGGTCTATGTTCCAGCTGAAGCAGGAGCATTTCAGGGTCAAGGCCCACCTGAGCGATGGAGTAAATCTGGGGTTGAGGCAGTCTAGCAAGATCCTGTCTCAAAATGAAAAACTTTTTTTTTAAGGCCGAGGTACAGCTCAGTGCTCACCGCCACATTCAAGGGCCTGCAGTTAATACTCATTCCTTCCAAAGGAACGGAAAAGTTCCTGTTAATGCTGAAGTTAGGAGAGAACTTGGCGGAGGCCTCTGGTACTCATGTGGCCCCCAGCAATGCCTTTCTCCTCTGTCCTGGCCATCTTACCCACTTGTCAATCTGCCCTGGCGGAGGCCTCTGGTACTCATGTGGCCTCATGGCCACCCCCCACCCCCAGCAATGCCTTTCTCCTCTGTCCTGGCCATCTTACCCACTTGTCAATCTGCACCATTGGGCGAGGCCTTTCTTTCCTATAAGTTTCTCTTCCTCCCTCTGACTCGGGACGCTGAGGGAGAATCAAGCTAATTTGGTCTATGCTGCATTGGAGGGGTGACTGGAAGGCCTTCCCTGGGAACCTCCACTTGGCTCAGTAAGCGCCATGCAGCAGCAGGACCTCAGAGCTGGGGCTGCGTCTTGGGCTGGAGGGAGAAGTGGCTCAGGCACTCTTGAGTGCCTGTCCGATGGCTAGGTAGCTGTTGCTTTCCTGGGGTGGGGCCTGCTTATTTATTCCCTGGCTGGTGCAGCAAGTCCCTGGGGCTTCCTGCCAGGGCTAGAGCTCACTCCTTCTTCTCAGGGTGGAGTCCATGACCCTGTCCGAGAGAGGGAACCCTGGGAATTTCTCTTTGCGCCTGCTGGAGAATGAGAAGGCCAGAGACTGCCTAATTCCAATGGGGTGAGTATCTACAGGAACTGCCTCTCTCTGTCTCTGTCTCTCTCTGTCTCTGACTCTCTCTCTGTCTCTCTCTGTCTCTGACTCTCTTTCTCTCTGTCTCTGTCTCTGACTCTCTGTGTCTCTGTCTCTCTCTCTGTCTCTGTCTCTGTCTCTCTCTGTCTCTGACTCTCTTTCTCTCTGTCTCTGTCTCTGACTCTCTGTGTCTCTGTCTCTGTCTCTGTCTCTCTCTGTCTCTGACTCTCTGTTTCTCTATCTCTCTGTTTCTCTCTCCCTCTCCTTCCCTTTCTCTCTCTCTCTCTCTCTCTCTCTCTCTCTTTCTCTCTCTCTCTGTGTGTGTGTGTGTGTGTGTGTGTGTGTGTGTCTGTCTGTGTGTATAGACCAGGGAATTTTTCTCCTTATTGCCAAGCCTTGAGCCCCCTCCCCTCATTCTCCATCCTTCGAGTGTCTTGCACTCAGCAGGAACTAGGTACAGGATCGACACTACCCCTGACTTTCCTTTTTTGATGCACTGGAGTCTTCTCTAATCTCCTGAGGATCCAAACATATCCCACATGTTGCCCCCCAACCTCAGGTGCCCAGTCACAAGAATGGTGGCAGATGTCCCCCAAAAGCCCTATTTGGAAACCTGGAGCACTGGGGAGGACTTGGACAAGTGGGAGGACTCGGATGAGTGGCATGTAATGTGGAAAGTCTATTCCATGTCTCCAGTGCTTTATAGTTCTGTGGCCATGTTGGTGAGCTCTCCTCATTGTGTCCAAGGGCAAGGGATTCTGGGAGGCTCACTGTATGAGAACCCTAGCCTGACCTGTCTTTCTCTACATCCTGTGTGTTTCCAAGAGTAGCCTGGAAACCACAGGAGAAACTGGGGCCAGATAGTGTCCGCAGCATCCTCCTGCCCTCGTCTCATGGGCAGAGACGACACACCCAGGGGACAATTCCTTCTGTAGGCCCACGTTCAGGCTGCTCTTCCCTCTTTGAGGTGTGAATCTGAGCATCTGTGGACATGGGTGCTCAGTATTTATGATGAGCCAGGAGTCCTTAGGGCATGGACTGGAAGCTCTGTCTCTGACATGGATGCCCAGAAGGGCAAGCACAGCCCTTCAGCCGGGCCTTGGCCCTCAGGCCTGCAGACCCACAGCCTCTACTTTCCCGTGTGTGCACTAGGATAACCTCGGAGAATGTGGCTGAGCGGTTTGGCATTTCTCGGCAGAAGCAGGATGCCTTTGCGCTGGCCTCCCAGCAGAAGTGAGTGCGGGGGATGGGCTGAGGGTGGGACTGGAGATGGCCTGAGCTGGGGCTCCCAATGTGATGCTAAGGTGTTGAGTAGCCTCGGGCCTCCAGCTGGGAGGTGGAAAGGGTCAGCAGCAGTGTGGGGTGGCTCTTCCCTGCCTGGTCACTGAGGTCAGTCTCTCTGGGGAGTGTCCTCTCCCTAGCTGGGCCTCAATTCCTCCTCTACTCTGCTTCTTGGGACATAAGAAAAAGAACCAGTTCTGACCAGACATGGTGGTCACTGGTGATACTTAAGCCTGAGTGTGGGGCTCAGTGGTGCTAAGACCTAATTCTCCTAGCCCAAGATGAAGACCTGGGATTGGAATGGTGGCCCTAGGCCGCTATTCAGGACAACCAGAGCCTCCGTCCACGCAGGTCACGGATTGAGAACAAAGGGAGGGATAAAATGTCAGCCAGGCGGCCTCACCTTTTAGAGTTGGCTAGCAGTGTGCATTCGCTGGCAGCTGTGTGTTCCTGGCTCTATCCCTGCCCCCTTGTTTTGCTCATCCTGACATGCTTCACGTATCAACAGTGTGAGAACCAGAAAATATGTCCAGGAGGTGCACCTTGCTTTTATATTTAAAGATGGGGAGCAGGTGAAGTTGTATCTTTCGCAGTCAAACATGGGCCTTGAAGAATCAGACATTCCCAAGGGCTCAGCCTCGTTGTGGAAGAGACCGCTGAGCAGGCTTAGCAGCCAGAGATTAGGGAGAGCTGAAACAGTAACACCTCTGAACTCTCTGCTCTTGACTGGGATGAGCCCTGTCAATGAGCCCGGAGAGCGTTGGGCACACCTTTCCCTCCCTGAGGAAGGTAGTGTCTGAGGAATCTTAGCGGTCACTGAGAGCTCTGTCAGGGTCAGGACAGTCCCTGTTTGCACAGCCTTCCTGAGTTGGCAAAGGCCTGGGACAGGCAGGAAGAGACAAACAGGCCTGATGCTCACTGTCCATGGTGCTGGCAGGGCAGCGAGCGCCCAGAGCAGAGGATGCTTCCATGCTGAGATTGTGCCTGTGACCACCACTGTCCTCGACGACAAGGGTGACAGGAAAACCATCACCGTGTC
>NW_022196906.1:113002497-113013555 GCF_008632895.1 Mastomys coucha | reverse complement strand
GAACTGAGGCCTGGCTGCAGGCACTACCCACGGAGTCCTACAGTGGTGTCCAGAGAGGGACGCTACAGTAGCCTTCTGCGTGGACACTCAGCAGTGGAGGGGCGTATCACAGCACTTTAATTTAGAAAATGCAATTGCATTATGGATACACGTGGGCACTGGGGCATCCAATCCAGTAAACCAAAGACAGCACATATCACGCTTGACCATAGGACAACACATATTTCTGTGGGACAGTGGCTTCATGAATGCTGGGTATGATGGGCATAGTAAACGTGTGTGTAAACTGATCTTGGTTGCAGTCATTTCACCCAGGGTCCAGCTCTTGCTTTGTTGGAATCTGTGGATGGTCTTTGTGGTGACTGTCATAGCCACTCTGCTGGTGGTGGCCCTAAGACGTGTCACGCAGGGCCTGGCTTACACCACACCCTGGAAGGAGATCCCTCATCCTAGGAGCACCTGCAGCCCCATAGCCTGTGTCCCTGTTCAGCAGCCCTGAGCCAGATTGATTGGGGCTGGGGCTGGGGCTGGGGCTGGGGACTACAGAGCCTCAGAACTCATGGAGTTTCATGTATTTCTCATCATAAGAGCCAAGGCCCCGCAGCCTCAGGACACAGGGCTTCTCGCTCAGCATGCCTTCCACCACCAGTGTGGACTCATAGCAGAGGCTGCTCCTGAGGGAGGAGTAAGTGAGTTTCGGCAGTTGCAGCTGGTGCTTAGGCCCCATGGGAGGTGCCTTGGAGGTGGGAGGCAGCTCTTACCTAGGGTTGAAGAACACCTGGAGTGGGCTGGAGGTAGGGGGTGCATTGGTGGCTCGGGCCTCCAGCAGACCACTGCTCGGGGAGACCCCAAACGCATGATCCTCCCTGGCTGGTTCCTCCTGTCCTGCACCAAGAAGAAAGGATCAGACAAGACTCTTGGGTGCACCTCTGGTCCTGCCAGCCCTAGGGAGCCAGTCTACCTGGACAGCACTCAATGGTCCCTCCTGAGAATGCTCAGTCCCATCCAGCAACAGCAGCATATGGGAGGGCCCAGCATACCCATCAGCACTGTCCAGTAGCTCAGGCAGCCCAGCATACCCATCAGCATTGTCCAGTAGCTCAGGCAGCCCAGCATACCCATCAGCACTGTCCAGTAGCTCAGGCAGCCCAGCATACCCATCAGCACTGTCCAGTAGCTCAGGCAGCCCAGCATACCCATCAGCACTGTCCAGTAGCTCAGGCAGCTGCTGAGGTTCGTCAGGTAGATCTCCCGAGTGTGCTGCTGGTTCACAAAACAGGTCCCGAAGTCCACCCAGCTGGTGGAGAGCTGCAGCGCTGGCAGGGCCACGAAGGCCCGCAGGGGCACCTCCTGGGAGCCCAAGCCTGTGACTCAGTCAAGGGTGAGGCAACCTTGCCCATTGGGGTGGTGTTCTGACCCCACCTCCCCTGAGTACGGCTACTTCTAAATGGAGCTGGGACAGCAGGGGGTTGGCACTGCCACCAAAGCCAGAGCAGGGCCAGAGGACACCCTCAGCTTCTCTGTGGCCTCTCTCCCATGGAGCTGTGTGCTTGGCTCCCAGTCAATAGGTCAGTCAGCCACCTGACTGCCTTCCTTGTCTCCTTCCTCCTAGGGGGTCCAAGGCACACCCCTCAACTCATTAGACCCTGAGCCAAGTGGTCCAAGGCCCCTCAGGAGTCCACGAGCTGTTCAGGCACTGCCATGGGCCACTTCTCTTTGGCCCAGGCTGCCGCCCGGGGTTTCTGGCGCAGGGCTCCACCACTCCGCTCTGCTCCGGTTCTTGCTGGCATCTCACAGGGTCTATCCTTCAGCTCCTTACCTGCATCCCCAGCTAGACACTCTGACTCCCTCAACTCCACACTGACCAGTGTGTGACCTGGACAATGCCGCTCAGTCTGGACCCAAAGCCCTATAGGAACGGAGTAGTGTCCCTCCCCTCTTCCTCAGGTGCTCACCGTGCTTACCAGTGAGGCCACACCCTAGGTCTCTCATTTTCACTTGGTTAAACAGGAAGCAGGCTTCACCTGTCACTTCTTCTGGAGAGCCCCCTTCCCCCGATTTGACCCCCGCCAGTCCCTAACCCTTGAGGCAGGCACTATCTTCCTCCCCAGGTGGCGGGGAGTGAGAGTAGCCGGGGCAGCCTAGAACATGCCTGAACAGTATGGTTGGTGAAGCCCAGGAGCAGATTCTGTGTGAACACCATCTTTCTCTCCCCGTTCTTGCTCTCCTGAATGTCCACTCCAGGCAACATCTGGTCATCTGGGAGCTTCTGGTAGGACAGCAGTTCCAGGGACAGTGAGAAGGACACGTCCACCTGAGTAGACATGGACGTAGTGTCACTCTAGGTCTCTGAAGGCAGGTGTCGCTCGGGTCCCTCCTGCTGGTCCAACCAGGACCTAGCTGTGCAGCCCCTAGTTTACAGGGCCTGCTGAGCCAAGAGTGGCTCAACTGTCCAGCCCACAGTTCAACAGCGCCCCCTCGTGGAGCATTTGGTTCCCAATGCCTGAACACACCTGCTGGGTGCCCAGTACCTGGTCAGCAGGTCAGCCTTCCTTATCCCCAGGAGTCTAGCAGAGGGGACAGAGGAAGGAAACTGCTTTTGTCACTGAGCACGACCTGGGTGAGGGTGTGTCTATGAGTCAATGAAAAAACGTTTTTATCCTGAGGACATGAGGGGCCCGTTAGGGTCTGAAACAGGCCATCCGGGGCAGCTTTTCATGGTGCCTCTGGCTGCTGTGGGCTGGTCTGCACACAGTACGTAGGACACCTAGATACAGGGCTCCTGGCCCTGAAGACAGCTCCACGTCGCCGTAGCACTGAGAATCAGAGAAGGCATTTGCCGATGTCTTGGGCCAGGAGGAGGCGCAGAGGCAGCACCAACAGGCCCTTGGGGCTTGGTTAGTTTTTGGGAGTTCAGAGCTCTGGCTGGCAGGAGAGGCAGCTATGACAAAATGTCACTGTATTGAGAAGGTGCCACATGGGACAGAGGATGGTGGTGGTGAGTTCAGTTTTACAGGGCAAGTTCAGGTGAGGAGCCAGAAGCCCAAGCACCATCTGGGTGTCTGGCAGCATAAGAGGAGCCCCCTGGAATACTCTAGTGTAAAGACCCTCCCTTCCCCTTAGCTTTCTTAGTGGGGAGCCCAGGCAGAGTGGTCAAGAGAGCTCTCTGGCATCTTGTGCAGCTCTGGCTCTGGCTCCCTGACCTCCACAAGCAAGGCCCAGGAAGTCTGGCCAGGCAACACATGCAGGCCCTCACTGCACACAGTGAAAGGTGTATCTCAAGGGTGTGGCTACTCAGTGAGATCCAGAAGAAGATGGGTGAGATGACCCAAGATGTGCAGAGCAAGGCAGGCACTCAGGGGCAACTCCACAGCTCATCAACAGAAGGGGTGAGGGGCTGCAAGGCAGGGGGAGGTGGGAGAGGGAGGGGCTGCAGCTTGTCTGTCCACCCTGGACAAGGCTGTGCGTACCCAGGGAGCCGCTAGTTATTCTAAGGGTTGTGTGCATGCCCTATTCTGCAAAGCCTGCATTCCATCCCTGTTTGGTGCACCTCAAACCAAAATGAGGCAGAAGTTCATAGTTACTGCCAAGGCCCTGGCATCCCTGGGACAATACCACCTTCAAAACTCCAGGCTTGTATGTACCTGGTGGTCTGACGGATTTACTTACACTCATGGCAACCCAACCATGGGTGGCCTCAAGCCGTGGCATTAAACTTTGAGCCAAAGGGCACATGAGAAGGGAGGGGACATGGTGTGAAGTGGAGGTGCTTAGTCATGTGCACCGGCCTCCACCAGGCTAACAGTGGTGGGGACACGGGGACATACACTGGAGAGCCTGAATGTGTTTATGGGATGTGTGTGGCTATCTGTGGTGCCTCCATCCATGTATAGCCTGTGCAGAGGGACTTTCTATGTTGAAAGGGACGTGTCTGAGGGCATACACCTCCAACTGTCCATTTGTACCTTGTGCCCAGGTGTGGGCAGGGTGTGCCTGTGTGTTGCCTGTAGAGGTGGGGAGGAGGGAGACCCTCCACCCATGCACTGACCAGCATGCTGTCTTGTGGGCGGATCCTCAGCTGCTGGCCTGTGGGAGCTATCCCTTCTTCATGCTGATGAGGGGCTCTGGTGGGGCAGCTGGCCCCACCTCGAGAAATGAAGAAGGGCCTGGAGACCTGGGCACGGAAGTCGTACAGGATTTCCGTGGTGTTGATCAGTTTCAGATGGCGGGTGGCAAGCCAGTCACTCAGCACCTGGAGGCCACAGAGGTGGCGGGGCTGGGGCTGTGTGTGGCTGGCACGGCATACCACGTGGCATATCTATCTCTTCCTACTCCTGAGGCCCTTGACTCTGGGAGAGGGACTCAAGACTTGAAAGGCCTGTGCCCTGGAAGGACCCACAGGCACGGGGGAGGCCCATGTCCTCCGACTGGTTCAGACTGATGGCATACTCACCCCATTGCAGGGATTTTGAGGGATGAGGTCGCTGGCCTGGCACCAGAATTCCAGGAAGCCACTGCTGTCCAGCTCGGGGTGCAGCCTGCCCAGTGACAGGCACTGCTCAGGACAGCAGGATCTGGGCCCAATGGCGCCCCCTCCCTGTGCCTGTTGTCTCTGCCTCCCTTCTGCTCCTGCCCTCTGGCTCTGAGAACAGCACCGGGGGAAATAAGTTTCCTCTCTCAAAGAGGACAGGGGCAGGTGAGTGAGGTCTCAGTGGCCTTACTGCGCATTTCTCACGTGGCCATTCAGATCCAATCTCAGAGGGCCCACGGCAAAGTCCTGAAGGCGGTGCATTCGGCCTGGAATCTGTCTGTCTGTCTGGGGGGGGCAGGGGAAGGACAATCCATCAGAGATCACTGCTGGTCTCTGGAGTGGGCAACTGGGCTCCCAGGGGAGAGGAGGTGGCCCGGGTGGGAAGGCTCACCTCCTTGTCCAGGCTCATGAAGCCCAGGGCATAGCCAGTATACCCCACCTTGTGCATGACCCCGGGGCCGAGCACTGTGGGCGTGAAGGAGATGAACATGGTCCTGTAGTCTCCAGCTGGGATGACCTGGCAGGAACACAGTAGCCTCGTGTTCACTGGCAGGCCAGGGCAGCTCCACAAGAGGGCTCCTACCCCTACATACTCACCACCTGCTTGGGGCTGATGTGGTATATGTGGTCAGAGGGCACCGCCTCGTGCCCCTTCAGGATGACAGAAATGATCTGCTCTTCAGCCCTAGTGCCACCACTGCAGCTGCCCTATTGCCAACAAGACCCCATGGCTCACGTGGGGCCAGCAGACTTGGGCCACACCTCACCATGCCCTGTACTCCCCACTCACCAGTGAGGGGACATTGTGGCTAGACACTGACACACTGGAGGGACATGGGGACCCTGGTAAGCTGGCCTCCGAGGTCTCGGAGTACACAATCTCATTCCCATCTTGATCCCGCAGTGGGAAGGGTGGCCCATAAAACACAAGCAGCTCCAGCAGCCGGTCTGCATTTTCTTCTGGGATGTAGGTCTCCCAGTCTAGGCGGATGTCTGGGGCAGCCATGGAGGAGAAAGGAGGGTGGGTGGGCTCCTTCCGGCCCCCACCTCCCTATTCTCCCGCACTCATGGTGGAGGGGAGAGGTCCTCGCTATTTTCATGGTGCCACGGTTTTAGAGAGAAGTTCGTGGGGATGGGAAGATGGCTCAGTTGGTCAAGTGCTTCCTGTGTGTGCTGGCTGGGTTTTGTCAACCTGTCCTAGAGTTGCTTGTGAAGATGGGACCTCAGCAGAGAATGAGCCACCTTCGGCCGGTGATGAGTCACCTTCATCAGTCTGGCCTGTAGGCATGTCTATGGAACATTTTCTCCATTAATGTATGAGGTGGGAGGGCCCAGCCCACTATGGGCAAGGTCACTGCTGGGTAGGTGGTCCTTGGTTGTGAAGAGGAGCAGGCTGGCAGGCAGCACTCCCCTGTAGTCTCAGCTTCGGTTCCTGTCTTTCCTTGATGATGGTCTGTAAGCCAAATAAACCCTTCGCTCCCGAGTTGATTCTTCCTTTTTATGGTGTTTTGTCACAGCAACAGAAAGCAAACTAGGACCCTGTACACAGGACTTGAGTATGAACCACAGCACCGCGTGGAAAGCTAGATGTGGGACTTGCAATCCCAGCTCTGAGGCGGCAGAGGTAGCCGGCCCTGGGGGCTGCTGACCCGCTAGGCTATGCTGTCTGATGAGTCCCATCCTCTAGGAGGGAAACACCTCTTTTAACCCTGGTCTAGCATAGACGTCACCTTTGTATTCTGGTTTGTCTCAAGAGCACAGACCACTTGGACTCCTTGGGCCGTGCCAGACACAGCCCTTGACCATCATGTGAGCAAACTCACCACAGTGACTGGAGTTATACAGACGGAGAGTCCTGGTGATTGTGTTTCCTCCAGAGATCTGGGTCCCAAACCTGGAGACAAAGAGCAGCCTTAGCTAGCACACTCCTTACAGACTGTCACCTTGGGAGGCGGGGCTGCCACATGGAACTCAGGCCAGAGAGGCATCAGCAATCTGTCCTTGTCCCAGGGCTGCAGAGTGTTGGACGGAAGGTCAAGTCACCCCTCTGCTCTGCCATTTTGCCTGCCAGGGGTCATCAGGTAAATCCAAGTTTATCTGTGTCAGCCCTGGAGTCTGGTGCTGCTTTGGCTTGCCCTCTGCCCACCCACCCCTCCCAAAGCTCAAAGACACACACACACACACACACACACACACGTCAGCCATGTCCCTGAGGCAACTCCTCTCCAAGATGGCCCTGCTCTAGAGCCTCCTTAGAGGTGGTTCAGGCCAACTGGAGAACCAGGAGCTGCTACAGGCAGCCTAGATTGGCAGCCAGCCCGTGGGTTCTGGTGTGTGTGTGTGTGTGTGTGTGTGTGTGTGTGTGTGCGCGCGCGCGCGTGGTCACCGGGGATCAGAGTCCAGGGCTGAGGCTGGGCACCTGGTGACAGGCTCTTTCTGGAATGGGGCCACACTGTAGCACGTATTCCTCAAAGTGCTGATAGGGCAGCCCACCACGGCCATGTACACAGGGATGACAGTTACTGGCAGGTCTCCCACCTGCAAACACAGCAGACACACCCGTTCTTTGTGAGTGAGAGCCACTGCATTTCTATCAGGCAAAGCGTCCGCTTGTCCAACTAGGCCAGGGTCCCCAGGACTCAGTTCCTGCTGACTGGCCTCCCTCACTGCCCAGTTCCCAGGCTAGGCACCCCCAGCCTGGGCTGCTTCACCCCAGCTCCTGACCACCCTTCCTTCCCCTCACATCCCTGCTACCTCTACTGATCTACTAGCCTCAGGGCCTCTGCCCTCCTGTGGCCCCTTTGTTCAGATTTCTATATCTTTTAGTTTGTTAAAGACTGTGAATAGAGTGGCCAGGAAATGATGAAAAGCAGAGATCAGGGTGAGGGGCGGGGCAGTTGTTACTGCCCTGTGACTCCATACTGTTCTTCCCAGCCTGCCCTGTACAGCATGGAGATCCAGAAGGCTCTGCTCCCCAGGGGGCCCTCCCGTCTGAAGCCTCTCAGCCTTGCCCACAGAAGCGGTGGTGGGTGTGAGAGGGCAGCACCTGGCAGCGGCTGTGCCTGGAGGCGCCTCGGGCCACAGCTGGCAGGGAGGAGACTAGGAACCGTGTGCCCACACACATCTCCTTACCACGAAGTGGAGCTCATCCCAGTACTCGCCCCACATGTTGGCACAGCCTGTGATGTCAATACTCAGCTGCTGGTAGGCTCCCAGCATGCCCTGGGAGACGTGGGGAAAGAAAGCAGCTCCCTTCCTGTGAGATAATAGGCTCTCCACAAAGTCTGGGGAGGACAGAGTGTGGAGGGTCAGGGCCCTGGACTGAGAGTTAGGGGCTAAATCCCCAGGGGTTAGGAAGGCTTGGCCCAGGTAGAGAGCCACTGCGCAACTGCTCCTCAGTCAGGCGGCCAGCTCAGGCTAGCCCTGCTAGCCCACGCTTTTGTACCTCCTCTGAAGTCAAGCTGCTGCCAGCCCAAACCAAAACCATGTCCATATACATGGCTGAGGCCCTGGCAGGGGAAAGCCTGGGCTGTCTTGGGGATTTTGAAGAGGGATACACTGAGAGGGAATCTTTGGTCCCCACTTCCCTCCTCGGCAGGCGCTGGCCCGCGTCCTCAGAAGGCTATGTCAAATCTGACTCTGTCCATGGTTTGGGTCGGACACCCGCCAAGCCGGCCCTCTTACCCAGCCTTTCCTTCTTCGCCATGTGCTCCTGGATGTGTGATGACTTTAGCAGGGCAGGAGGTACATCAGGGCTTCACAGAGAGAGAGAGGACAGCATCGAGGTGGTTAGTCCATGCCACGCCCTGAGCCGTGGCCTGTGGCAACCTTCCGAGCCACACGATGGCCCAGTGAGGATAACCTACTGTGTGCACCCTGCTTGGGAAACACCCTAGGGAGAGGCTGAGACTCACATACTGGTCTTTTTGCCAAGGCTGTCCAGGGAACTCCCGAAGTACTCAAATGTGAGGGTGAACGAGGTCTGTATCGGGGAGCAGTTTGTCAGGAGGATCTGGCGAATCACGGGGGTCCTCAGTGGTACCTTCGAGCCGAAGTCCAAGCGCAGCTCTTCCTGTGTAGTGCTGGCAGTGCTGCTGTCCCACGCCATGGGAGCTATGTTACCCACCACCCTTGTTCCCATTCAGAGAGCCACCCTGGGTGGGATGGGGGAGTAGCCCTGAAACCCAACTTCATTCCTGATGTCCCTTCTCATGTTGTACCAGACCCAAGGCCTGAGATTCCCGCCAATCCACAGTGTCAGAGGCACTCAGACTGTACAAACTGCCCCAGTAGAGTGAGAAAGGAATGCTGCCCAGTTGCTGGGCCTCATGTGGGAAAACCTGCAGAGGGTCCCTGCCATCTCCTGCCTCGAAGTGTGTATGGACATGCCAAACATGGTGGGGTGGAAGGGTTTCTGTAGAGATGGTGAGGCCTGTGACCACTTGGGAGCCTTCTCTCTGCTATGGGAGTTCGCTTGTGAGGAGTGGGGGCGGGTACCATTGTACAGTGCCGGCCCTCCATGTGGCTGCCCCATCCTGGACTCACCTTTCATCAGATTCCACTATGGAGACAGAGATGGTCACCTGCAGCTCCAAAGGCTGCCCAGAGATGCCCAGGGCCAGCGGCTTCTCCATGCCAGACACGTGACAAGGGAGAACCAAATCGGTCAGCTCTTCCTGCAGGAAGTTGATCCACAGAAGATGAACCACGGGTAACTCAACATGAAGGCCTTGCCTTCTCCCTAAGGGTGGGCCTTCAGAGCCTGTAGTGAGACATCCTGCCAGCCCAGACAAGCCCCTCAGAGCTGACGCATATATCATGGATATACGTGCCTGCCCTATATATCTGTATATATCCACAGGGAGGTATAATGGTTAATCTTTGTTGTCAACTTGCTAGTGTTTACAATCACCATGGAAACAGATGTTTTAGCATGTCTGTGAAGGAGACAGGGTTAACCGGGGTGGGAAGATCCATCCAAAATTTGGGCATACTGTACCATGGGAGAAAGTCCTAGAATAACTATAAAGAACTGAGCTGAACACCACCATTCATCTCTTTCTGCTTCCTGTTTGCAGATGTGATGTGGCTAGGCTTCTCCACCATGATGCTCTACAGCCTCAGACCGCGAACAATGTAAATAAACCTCCCCTTCCTTAAGTTGCTTTGGTCACAATGGTGGGAGAAGTGACTAAAGCGGGGAGTCTTTAGAGCGGCTTCCAGAGAGGGGGCAGAGAGCAGTACGTGTTCTTTGATGGGCAGCAGGAAGGGGTTCAGCGCAGGCTGGGCCTATGTGTCTGGTGCCCTGGCTTAGCTGTGTGAGAAGGCTGGCTCTGTTGGACCCACACCTGCCATCGAGGAATGAGGAGAGGAGTTGGGCCTTTAAGTTACTGAAAGCTGGCGTCTGACTCTTGCATGCACACCCACAACAAACAAACAGAACGATAAAAAGAAGTAGAAAGAAAAAAGAAACTTCATTTTTAAGAAGGTGAGGATGCTTCTCTTCCCAGAAGATAGGAAAAGAGATGGCTAGCAAGGCCCAAGCTCTGAGCATGTCCCACTGCGATGGCATCCCTCTGGGATGCTCCAGGGAGCATCCGGGTCTCTCTGAGGAAGATGCTAGCCACCTGTTGCCTCCTTCTGTAGTACCCAGAACAGGGCCTCCCTTGAACAACGGCTTTGCCCTGGGGACAGCTGGACAACTGGGCTATCTGAGGTCACAGAGAGCTGCCTAGAGAAAGGCAGAGGAAGTGACAGCGTGGTCAGTGTGTCCTGGGGCACATCTGAGCTCCACTGGGCTCGCTAGCCTTGTGGCCTTGGACAGAGTGAAAGGAAGGCCATAAACTGGCCTGTCCACTCATGAAGAGCAGGAGCAGGGTGTGTGGTCGGCCTCCCCAGAAGCTGGGTACTGCTGGTTAGATGGGGTGTCTCCCCGACACTGGACACCCCCAGGCTGCCTCACTCACCTCGGTGTGGGCCGTCAGCTCCAAGCTGAGCTGGAGCTCTTCACTGGGGCCCAGCAGGCCCTGACTAGGAGAGACTGTCATTGTGCACATGTCTGCTTGAGGCCCCAGGAGCTGCAAGACACAGGATGGGCTTATTGTCTTGTGAGGCTACCAGATGCAGCAGGGTCTACGCAGAGTTCTAACCCAGAAAGCTGGACAGGGCTGGGTGCTTATAGAAAAACAAAAACCACAACCATAACCACCACACAGAGACTTCTCTCCTCCCCAGGCCGGGTGGACTTCACCGTCCACCATGAAGCTTCCTGGACAAACTGGCCAACCCACTGTGCTGGGCAGCAGAAGGCAAGCCACCTTTGAGCTTTCTCTCATGGTGCTCAGAGCGAGCTCCAGTGTCAACCACGGGGACATTGCCGTGACCAGGCTCCCAACAGCTGTGTGGACCAGCTGTGGGCTGTGCTGGCTGGGTGGTCCCAGTTACGTTCACCAGGGAACCAGAATTTTTTATGGATGGGGCCGTGAAAGACCAGGCCAGATGAACTGCTCCTTAAGGAGCCACACATT
>NW_022196906.1:112977822-113002128 GCF_008632895.1 Mastomys coucha | reverse complement strand
GGGAGGGAGGAAGGGAAGGAGGGAGGAGGGAGGGAGGAAGGGAGGCTGAACGTTTATTCTGGAGGGTGGCCATTCAGGGGGGTGGGGTCACACACATCTTGGCTGCTGCTCCTTGAGGCTCAATCACCTTGCCCCAGTGGAACCAGGTGGGCAGGAGTGTGCCATTGACAAGCATGATGTTTGACTTTGTGGGCACACCCAGGTAGAGGTTGCTGAACTCCACGTGGCTGTTCTGCAGGTACACGTGAGGCTGCTGCACCTCAGCATACACGGGAAGATAGCTGAAACACAGGAGATCATATGGCACGTGAAAGGAAAAAGAAACAAAACTATCCCAATTTATAAAATGGCATGAGGGTGTCTTCGCAGAAAGCCCCAGGGAATCTGTTAATATAATAATAAAAACAAACAAACAAACAAAAGCCAAACCAAGCCAAATCACCACAACCAACAACAAAACAGTTCGGGGTAGTGTGCACATTTACAATCCCAGAGACAAAGACAGGAGGATGGCTGTGAGTTCACAGCCAGCCGGTACATGGGGAGTTTCAGGCCAGCTGGGGCTGCACAGTGAGACCCTGCCTCCAGAAAACCAAAAGCAACAAAACACAAAACAGAACTCCTAAGACCGAGTTGGTCACAGCTGCAGCCGACACACACGATCGTCAGTCAAAACAGCCCTATTCTTACACACTAACACGAGCATGCAGAAGCCAAATATTTAAATATTAAATCTCTCAAAGTTGAAACACATGAGAAACTTAAAGGACACTCGGGGCTTATCTCAGAATGGTTTCTCATCTCTTCTGTCCCTAATCAAAGGAAAACATTCTTCTGTTGTTACCACAAGAACCGAGGTGCTCCTGTCCTCATTGGCTCTAACTGTCAACTGGACATGGCCTTGTCACCTGGGGAGGGAGTCTCAGCGAGGGACTGTCCAGATCAGACTGGCTCTATGGACGTGTCTAAACTGTAACTGAAGCAGGAGGGCTCAGCCCACTGCGGGCAGCAGCATTCCCTAAGCAGGTGGTTCTTCTGAGCTGTATAAAAAAAGTTAGCTGAGCCTGAGCCTGAGCCTGAGCCTGAGCCTGAGCCTGAGCCTGAGCCTGAGCCTGAGCCGGAGCCAGCCAAGCTCCTCCATGGTTCCTGCCACTAGTTCCCGCCCACACTTCCCTCAGTGCCACACTATGACCTGTAAGTGTAAGCAAAATAAATCCTTTCTCTAAGCTGCTTTTGGTCGGAGTGTCCCCCCATCCCCACAATAACAGAATGTGAACTACAAGAGCTCATGAAAGTCTCCAGTCTTGTCCCAATCAGCAGTCGGCCTCCAGAATTTGCTGACGCTACTGAGTGTTCCTTCCAGGACTGGTTCCAACTGCCCTCTGCTTCAGAGAAACTGACCTTTTCTCTCTGTTTGACTGTCTCCCTGGGATTTGGGTGGTACTCTGTGCCGCATCCTCAACTCACTGATGGACATAAAGAGGTTTGCTTTGATTTGCTTCCCTCGCCCCCAACCCCTTGTTGTGAGGCAGGAGCTTGATGGACAAGTGCTCTGTGTGTCTAGATGGCTGGAGGCATTTTGTGGTATGATTAACATTTGTGGTGAGCGGATGAAGTAAGCAAAGGAGATTATCCTGGAGAGTCCAGATGGGCCTACCAATAATCTCAGAGGCCTGAAAACCACGAACCTGGGATTGCCTGGCCAGCTATACTCAGGCAAGGAATTATGTATACACACGCACACACACAGTTTGTGTATTATATTATATACTATATAGTACATGTGCACTATACATAACATAATACATAGTCTTGCTAAGTATCTTTGACAGGGCTTAAATTCATAATATTCCTGTTCCAACTGCCTGAGTGCTGGTATTACAGGCATGCACTAGGTCTGGCTGAAGCATAGTCTCGTGTGTGTGTGTGTGTGTGTGTGTGTGTGTGTGTGTGTGTGTGTGTATGTGTGTGTGTGTAATAAGCCAGAGATGAATATCAATGTTGGGTGTCCTCCTGAGATGCCATCTAACTTATTTTCTGAGACAGGGTCCAGCTAAACTGGTGAGCCAGTAAGACCTGGGGCTCTGCCTGTCTCTGTCTCTCCAACGCTGAGATTTCACACACACACTGCTGTGCTTGGCTTCCTAGGTGGACGCTGGATCCAGATTCCACTGTGCATGCTTTCACAGCGAGCACTTCACCAACTTAGCCATCTCCCCAACCCCCAAAATTGTATTTTAATAAATATATTGTTGCTCTATTTCTCTGGTGGGGTCTGACATGATACTATAAAAAACCAACCTATAAGTAAATATAAAAGATGGGATAGATTTATTTTTCCCTGTAACTTGTTTCTTTTATCTGACTTACCAAGAACTACAAAAGCCAGTAATTGAATTTGCATTGCTGGGCCTAGTGTGTGCCACCCAGAAGCTGGCAGACTTAATGCTGGAGGCCTCACTATCTTACTTTTAAGAGTGAACCAAACTCCACTTAATTTTTGGCTGTGGGTGTCCAGAGGAAGGATTGTGGGGGCCAGAGGGGTCAAGGATGCCTGGGGACACAGAATCAACTAAACAGGGCTCACAGGGGCTCAGAGACTCAAGGGACAGTCATGGAGCCTGCATGGGTCTGAGCTGGGTCCTTGCACATATGTGACGGTTGCATAGTTGGCTTTCTTGCTAGGCCTAACACTGGGAGTGGGCAGTCTCTGACTCTCCTGTCTAGTTGTCGGCCTCTTTTCCTTCTGCTGGGCTGCCTTGAGAGGAGGGTGTCTCATTCTAACTTGGTATTTCATGTTCCATGGACATCCCTGGGAGGCCTGCAGTGTTCTGAAGGGACGTGAAGGAGGAGTGGATCTGGGGGAGAGGGGAGGACTAAGGAGAACTGGGAGGAGTGGAAAGGTGGAATGTCAGTCAGGATGTAAAACACGAGAGAAGAAAGAAAAAGAATGAGCGGGACTAAGATGTACAATGACATGGAAGGCTTGAACACCTTACACCCCAGACAGACCAACAGACACACACACACATGCAACACCATTACAACCCAGACACACTAACAGACACACACACACAACACCCTTACACCACAGAGAGGCTAACACACATACACACACAACAACCTTACACCCCAGAGAGACTAACAGACACACACAACACCCTTACACCCCAGCTAGACTAACACACACAACACACTGACCAGACCAACAGCCACACACACAACACCCTTACACCCCAGCTAGACCAACAGCCACACACACAACACTTCACCCAACAGAGGTGTAGTGGGAAATTAGCAGAGGCAGAGTATCTAGCAGGAACTCCTGAGTGATGGCACCTGGACCCTGAAGCAGCCTTTTGTAAATAATCAATGATGGAGATTGTTATCTGAGGTTATGGGGTTGTTTTCTGTCTTATATGGCTGAGAATTGCTTAGGTAATGGCTTCTTCAGACAACTTCTAGATCAGATAAGAGGTTTTGGTATTCAGAAATTGACTTGCTAACAGTGCTTTTGTGTGACAATAAAAAAGTGTGTGAAGTTTAGTTCCCCTGTGTGGGCCTGAGTTCCTGTGAACATTGCTTGCAGACAAAACAGGAGCCGGTGGGGTTCCAGCCCAGGGGAGAAATGATGCAGGCTGGGGTCGAAGCTAGGGCTCCCAAACTCCTGGACAACCACATGCCACTGTGTTGAGGAGTAGGAAAGGGTATGGGTGAGGGGGAGTGGGTGGAAGGGGGGATCTGGTTTAACTCAGGGGTGAGTGCCAGGAGGGCAGAAGGGCCTTCTGCAGAACACTTAGGCTGCTTGGCTCTGATGAAGGCTTCCTTCCATGGTGGTTTTTGATGAAAGAGACAGTCTTTACTTGTCCAAGCTCCTTATTGGTAGTGGAAAATTAATGCCTATGACTTACTCAAGGTGGACCAGAGATTAAATACTGTCTTAGTCAGGGTTTCTATTCCTGCACAAACATCATGACCACGAAGCAAGTTGGGGAAGAAAGGGTTTATTCGGCTTACTTCCACATTGCTGTTCATCACCAAAGGAAGTCAGGACTGGAACTCAAGCAGGTCAGAAAGCAGGAGCTGACGCAGGAGCCATGGAGGGATGTTCCTTACTGGCTTGCTTTGTGATAAACAGCAATGTGGAAGTAAGCCAAATAAACCCTTTCCTCCCCAACCTGCTTCATGGTCATGATGTTGTGCAGGAATAGAAACCCTGACTAAGACAAATTGGTACCAGAAGTGGGGTATTCCTGTGACAACCTGACCATGTTTTGGGGAGGACTGTGGACTTTGTAACTTTGAGCTAGAAGAGCCACTGGTTGTTAAGATTCTGTGGGATGTTCTGTAGGAGCTTGGAAGATCATGTTGAGAACAGTGCAGAGATGGAGGCCTGGCTTTGAAATTTCAGAGGGAAGATTAAAGACTCTTATCAGGGCCATGTGGTTTTGATTGTGAATATTCTGTGGTTCTGGTTAGCTGGGGCTGAAGTATCAGCTGTGATTAACAAGATACCAGAACTACTAAAGTGAAAACTTTGCATTGCTGGGACTACTGATGCTGGTTAGCTGGAGCTAAGAAATTAGTGGTGATTAAGAAGAGACCAGCATCACTGAGGTGACATCTTCTGGGAAGTGTTTTCTAAGAGCAAAGAGGCTATGTGTTTCAGAGATAGCCAAGGTTGTACCTTGTGCTGCAGTAGGACTTAGTAATGTGTAAGAGTCACTCAGGTGGTACTGGTTTTGAAGGCATGAAGGGGTCATGAAGAACAGATGAGGCTCAGCACAGTGAGAGGCCATGGGAGGCCATTGGTGAAGGTGCAGCCTCAGTTGCAATTGATGGCCCAGGACTGAAGGGGTCATGAGAAGGAGTTGAGGCTTGGCACCATGAAGACAGTCTATGAGAGGCTATTGGTAAAGCCTAGTTACAGCAGTGTTTTGGAGATGCCAGTAACATGCAATGACCACCAAGAACAGCAGCAGCAGTGGAGTACAGGCATCTAGAGCCTAGAAGACAAGGTATGTGCTACAAAGGGCAGAGCTGGAGAAGTGATTCAAGCCCTTGGAGGAGCCCAGAAGATCCTGAGTTGGATCCCAGACATTGGTTTTGCTTTTGATTGTGACTGTGCCGATATTTTTCCCTCTTGAAGGAAGAAAGTATTTTAGTGGAGCTCACAGTTAAGAGACCTTGAATTTTAAAAGATATTGGACATTTGAAATTGATTGAACTTTTAATCTGTAAAGACTGTGGGACTTTAGATCTTGGAGATGAATAAGAAAGTAAGGGTTGAGTCTTAATAATGATGTGTTTGTGTGTCAAGTTGACAAGGCGTCAATTGTACTGGCTGGTTTTGTGTGTCAACTTGACCCAGGCTGGAGTTATCACAGAGAAGGGAGCTTCAGTTGGGGAAGTGCCTCCATGAGACCCAGCTGTGAGGCATTTTCTCAATTAGTGATCAAGGGGGTAGGGCCCCTTGTGGGTGGTGCCATCCCTGGGCTGGAAGTCTTGGGTTCTATAAGAGAGCAAGCTGAGCAAGCCAGGGGAAGCAAGCCAGTAAGTAACATCCCTCCATGGCCTCTGCATCAGCTCCTGCTTCCTGACCTGCTTGAGTTCCAGTCCTGACTTCCTTGGTATTAAACAGCAATGTGGAAGTAAGCCAAATAAACCCTTTCCTCCCCAGCTTGCTTCTTGGTCATGATGTTTGTGCAGGAATAGAAACCCTGACTGAGACAAATACCTTTTGCAGAAAGGACTGTCTGGGAAGAGCAGCTTATTGGCCAAACCCTCAGGGATGGCCCATCTAGATACCTCCTTAGCATGGGGAACCTGGTGCTCTGTGCTACGTGACTAGTCATGTAGTGTGGTCACATGCTCTAGGACAGGAAGCAGGTCGGGAGTATGTGAAATGCTGACCGTTCTCAGCCGTAAGAATTACAGGGGCTTCTGAATCCACTCAACCTTCCCAGTTTTTGTCTGGTAACTGGGTTCCACTTGCCCCACACCCCTGCTGCTAGCAAAAGCTGCAATACATCCTGCAGTGTCTCTCTTTCTGATCATATTTTCAACCATTCTGTGGCTTGGCTTTTCTTGGTACTATTATTAAAGTAGAAAAATGTTTAACTTTGTTAGGTTCAACATATAAAGCTCTCTCCTCTTGTGGGTTTTCTGAGTTATGCCAGATGATCAGAGAGATAAAAAACACGGCCGCCGCCACCATTTTATAGAACACATCAAAAGTGTCAGTGATTATTTTGTGCCCATTCTCTGTGACCTGGGGTGTCTCCAGTTTTCCATTCCTCCTCTTCCTAGGAGACAGCTCATGGTAGCCAGAAGACAGTTACCCTGGAGCTGGAGGTACAGGCCGGTGTAAGGAGCCTGGCCTGGGTGCTGCTCATCAACCCAGGTCATCCGGGAGAGCAGCAAGCGCTCTTAACCCTGAGCCGTTTCTCCAGCCCCTGCATCTGTAGTTTCAAAGTGGGATACCTCTCTAGATAAGCACATAGCTGTACAAATTATAGACACGGGTCGGAAACGGTCTGCGGCCACCCTCCCCTGTAGGTCCGTTGGCCGTGTAGGTCTGCTGGCCAGACTCTACACTCCCCTGTGGCACCACCCTGCCGTACCTCCAGGAGCCGTTTTCCACCTCCAGCTCCAGGACTGTCTGCAGCCGCTGACAGTGAGAGGCCTCTAGGGTGATGGTCACTCTGCACTCCCCCAGAGGGAGAAGGTGGCCGCAGAAAGGCTCGATGTCCAAGGGGGATGCCTGAGGCCGATGCAGAAGAAACAGTGAGAATCGAGGCCACAGAACTGAAGCTTCGGAGCTGAGGGGTTGTGGGTTGCCTATGTCTGACCAGGGCCACCCTCAAGCCACCCCCGGAGCTCACAGGCATGAGGCCAAGGAGAAGGCAAGCAAGTATGGGCCACAGCTGGGTGAAAATGTCAGGAAAAAGAGAACAAAAATTGAGTATTCAGGCAAAGGAATAAGCACAAGAGAGGTGCCTGCTCCCTGGCACAGATTTAAGAGGTGACTAGGGTGGGAGTGGGGGTGGGGTTGACAAGAGCAAAGAGGAACAGGAGGGGAGCTTGGGTGCTCTGGAGGAGGTGCCCTGGGCAAGCCCTGGTCAACCTTGGAGAGCTCTGGCTGAGCCTTCAGGTGCTCGGGTGAGCCCCTGGGGCAGACAGAGGTTACAGATAGAAAATTTCTTCCTTGTACCTGTCCTCATATTCTCTCCCCCACCCCCAGCCCCAGGATCGAGTCCCCTGTCAGCAAACCCACCCCTCCTCATAAAAAAAGGGAAAGAGCAGACAGATTACGAAACATCAAAGATAGTATCCCATAGCGTCTGCTCCAGGAAGGGGCCTCTATCCCAACCCCTGCCCCTGGGGACTCAGAAGCCTTGGGTCTGAAGAGGGCCACATTGGTTAACAGAATGTCGCTGGAAGGCCACACCAGAAAGGAAGTTCACTTTCTCTTCAGTGAGACCAGGACAATGGGTGTATGGGCCACGATATCTGGAGGTGCCTCACAAGTCAGGATTGACCCCATCCTAACCTCATCAGAGAAGGACCATGAACTTCTGACCCCTCTGTTTCAGAGAGCTATAAATGCAGGTGTGTGCCACCATGCTGTGTGTGTGTGTGTGCGCGCACCCACACACGCCTGTGCACCCGCATGCACTCTGCTGGGGATTGGTGCTGAGTGCCAGCCGCCACCCACCACCTGGTGGCAGGTACTCAAACTACAACCACATCCCCCCACCCCACCCCCATGAGCCTGCGGAGGTGGCCACGTGGTCTTGGCCAACAGCATCCTTCCTGGTTGAACTGCCTGCTTATTCTGGACTCCGGCTGCTTCTAAAAAGGAGAACGCCAACACCACCCTCTTCTGCATCCAGTGTTTGGAAAGGGGGAACAGGAAACACCTGTGGAATTGGGGCTGCGGGATGAATTCCACCCTGGAGACTTCTGCCTCAAGCTAGGATCCCAGTTCAGACAAGAGCCAAAGGCTAGTGTCCCGCGGGGAGGCCACATCTTGGGAGCCTGCAGGGCCCCACTTACATCCTCATGCCTCTCCGCCAGGCAGAATGGGCTCTCCTTCAAATGCCACACGGCAGAGAGCTGGCTGATATTCCGGATCTGGATGCAGATGGAAGCCTTCTTTCCCAGGCGAAGCAGACCAAACTGAAGGGCTGGGACATCGATGACCACGGCAGGTCCCTGGGACACCAAAGGGGCATGTCACTGTGTGCCTGGGAAGAGGCTGGGTCCTGGATTACTCCCCTCTCTCAACCTCTCCAGGCATTACCAGCTGCCCAGTTCCCACGGCACCTTAAATGAGGCCTCGATGTGGAGCACCACTGGGCAGGGTGAGTCTTTGATTTCGCACTCCAGGTCCTGGCTGATTGAGCCAGGTACCCCACCAGTTAGGTTTAACTCAAAACCTTTGACCTCATTAGGCTCTGGGAAGGAAGAGGACATCGAGGTGGAGACCAGAGGCGGGGACGATTTCCTTCCAGGCCAAGGCTGGATTTGACCACAGGGTATCCAGGGTCTTGTATGGGGTGCCCCTGCATCCAGCCCTAGGCAGGCCACACCCTCCTACAGGCAAATTACCTATCACCCCAGTACAGGGCTCCACTTCGATGATGTGGCAGTGGCTGACCTTCTCCCACATGTATCTGATGGGTGACTTGCTGTTGTTCCACATCTGAAAGACACATGCCAGTCCAGGTTGCCTGGGCACTGCCCTTCCGTATCAAACAGAACCTGTTGGAGGACGGCGGGATCAAACAGTGCTCTGCTGGCTGCTGACCGTCTGAAGCCCCAGGCCTCCCCTCCCAAGAGGCACTTTTCCTTCACGATGTAGGCATACAGTACCACATCCTGCCGAAGACCCAGAAAAGAGTTCCACAGCCCCGACTTCAGAAGATTCTAGAACACTGACAAAGTCAGATGAGCCTGGCCGGGGAGTGTGACACTCACAACTGAGTACAGCATCACTTGGACCAGCCAAAGCTGGTGAGAGGATGCCTCACCTTAAAATCTTTCTTCACGGTGATGCCAATGTAGCTCTCGCCAGGGATGATGAGGGCATAGGGCTCTAAAAGAACCTGGAAGGGTTCTGCCAAGCCTTTCGCCTCAATCTCTAGGACTATCACGTCATCCACTGAGTAGGAGTAGTCCCCCAGGTTCTCCATCCCTGAGCTGAACAGAACCCATTATGAACTAGAAGTGAGTATGCCCCAGCCTCTACCCCACTTGTTTGGTCTTGTGGACAAAACATGCTCTGTTACCTCCCAACCCCCAAGTACACAGTCAGGTGACAAAGCAGTGACAGCAGATCAGCAAAGAGCCTGGGGCACAGGCCTGCTGCCTCCAGGGACAGAGTGCATACTCAGACTGGGCCCTGGGCACCGTGCTCCCTGGACACCTACCTCTAGCCAATGCACCATGCAAACCTCCCCAAAGCATCCCAAAGTGCCCAGGAGCGACCAGACAGGCTGCCCAGGGGAGGCAGCGAGTCTCCCTTACCTAGGCTGCCGCCCTACTCACCTCAAGGGCTCGGGGACAGCTTCTAGAACCATTTGCAGTACACTGTGGAAACACTTGAGCTGCAAGAGAAACTCAGCATGATAATCAGACTCGCCTTCCAACCTGCCTGCCTACAGCAACCCTGGAGACAGGGCAGGGCTGGCTCTTTCCTGAGCCAGGGTGGCAGAGGACTCTGCAAGATAGGCAAGGTCCTCTCTCCACCTTAGGAAGGATGGAATCCCTGCCAGGGCAGCCAAGAAAGCCCAGCCCCCAAGTCGGATATTGGCTTCCATTAGCATCCTTGCTTGGTGTGTTTAAGGCACCGCCCCTTCCGGTGTAAGGTACCACCCCTTCCTGGGTAAGGCAAGCAGGGAATGCTGGCTCCAGAGACAGCCATGCCCACCTCAGGCTCAGAATGGCTAAACCAGAGCCCTGGCCCAGTCCTATGGCAGGCCGACACTCAAGCCTTGCTCTGTAGGGGCTGCGGGGGATGGTGGTGATGATTGTGAAAGTCACTGGGCTGAGGGACAAGCACAGGGCTGTCCTTCAGGAGGGACATGTGGTCAGAACCAGGAAATAAGCTGCCGAGTCCTGCACACCAGACTGGCATTGTAGCCCATCTGCCTTTCCAGGCCCAGTTGTAGTTTCAGGATCTTTCAAGAACATAGATGAGGGTTGGGGGCGCGCGCGCGCGCGCACACACACACACACACAGCTCATGATGCCTGTCACTGGCTAAGGAAATGACCTCATAAGGAGAAAAGCTCAGGATGAACTCATGGTCCGAGTGGGCCTGGAGGATGCCCTTCTCAGGGATGATGGAGAAGGCTGTTTCCCTGTCAGGGTAGCACTTGATGCTGTCTGAGCTGTGGATCTCTCCAGGCATCAGAGGCTGCAGGTTGGGCTTCATGATCTGCCAGTGGAAGGCCAGCTCCACGTGTCTGTGGGGACAACCGTTCAGTGGGCAGTGGATCCAAGGCTGTCTCCCCCCCCCCCCCCCCCCCCCCCCCCCCCCCGCCCCCAGGCCTTCCCACTGGATGGATGATCCGTCTGCTCTATTCTGGATAAGAAGTGACCACATCAGGCTTCAAGCTTTTCCCACAGCGGAGCTGAGGGCAACTTAGGTAAAGACAGCAAGGGAGTCCAGAGTGGAGACCCCTACCCGCCACCACAGCAGCTGGAGACTGAAACCACAATGAGACAGGGGACGAGGGCAATGCAAGATGTCATACTCTAATTGTTACACTAGAGGAGTCCGGGCATCTGGGTATCGGGGTTGTTCTCTAAGGTGTCCCCTGCCACCTGAGCGTTTCTGGTTTTCCTGTACCCACCACACTCTCACCTTCCACCTCCAGCCATGGCCTGCTGGGTATTACAGAGACCTACTAGCTACCAACAGGGACAGTGCCAGATCTAGAGCACCATGAGGGACAGGACTCAAGGCTGCTGCTGGGGTGGTGGGGTGGAGGTGGGGGTGACAGATCAGTCCCTCCTATCATGCCACGTGGCTGACTCCTGTGTCCCAGGGCAGCTCAGGCTGGAGGCTCACTAAGCTCAAGGCTGACAAGTGTGATATTTGAGGGCTGGCAGTGGGGGCTGAGCCTGCAGACCCAGCCTGGGGTCTGGAAGGAGTCCATGCTATAGACACAGAATGGCGTCTCTGGAAAATCGTCCTTCAATCCCCACTTAGCAACACAAAATGGAACTAGGAGGATTCAGTGATATGACTGGAGAAACGGAGCAAAGGAGGGAAGTCAATGCAGGAGAAGGACGCAGGACAAACACACAACACTTCTTAAGAAAGCCTTGGGAACCATTTTATAGTTACCTACGAGTATCTATGATACATGTGTATGTGTACCTACACACACACCCAGACACACAGACACAGACAGGCAACACATACAGACACAAACACACACACGACAGACACACACAGAGACACAGATTGGTGTGGTAGATGGGTACTGGGCCATAGTACAATCTGTGAACGGTTCACAAAAACAAAGGTGATGGCACCTGAGGAGCCAGAACCAAGCTTGTCTTCTAGCGTGCTCATTCCTCCACAAACCCCACCAACATGTGCACCTGAGTCCATCCCAAACATGCACACTCGTGCACGTGCACACACACACCTCACACATACACATGCCTCACACACACACACACCTCTTACACTCCTCACACAGACCTCTCTCACACACACCTTGTTCCTCTCTCACACTCACCTTGTGCCTTACACATCACACACACACACACACCTCACATACACACACCTTACAAATCACACACACACACCTCACACACATACACCTTACACTCCTCATACAGACCTCTCTCAAACATACCTTGCACCTTATACATCACAAACACACACACTTCACAAAACACCTTACACATCACACTCACATACCTCACATAAACTCCTTATACACCACACACATACCTTATATACATGCCTTACACATCTCATACGCACACCTTACACATTACACACACAATCTTACACATCACACACGCACACACACACACCAAATAAAGAGAAACAGACATTCATGTCTAATGGTTGCATGATTGGTAATGTGACTCAGGGTCCTTCCATCCTTCTGGATCCATTCTGGGCTCACAACTCACCCTGACTTGGAAAGCACTCTTGCCTTGTGAGTAACACAGGGTTAATTAAGAGAGGACCATGGTTGTTTGTCAACGACATGCGGAGGAGCACTCACGTAGCATTTCTGATGATGAGCTGTTTCCTTGCGGTGGACTGGACGTTTTCAGGCTCAAATCGGATAAAGTACTGGGCTGTTAAATCTTTCAGCTCTCCTGGGTCTGGCTCACTTTTTCCACCAGAAATATAGATCAGATCCAAAGCCACCAGCTGCCCCGTCCCTGATGGAGGAGAGTAAGTAGTGAGGCTCATCAAGAATCGCCAGACCGATGTCAGCACCCTGTGGCCAAAGGCTGCCACAGGGACCATGTCACATCCCATGCAAATGACCTTATCCAGGGTCCCCCGAGCATGCAGAAAGTGAAAGTGGGCCTCAAGCACCCATCCACTCTCAGGTCTGGAGACTCTGATGTTGAGAGCCTTGCATATGATCAATTAATGACTGCTAAGTGGAACTGGACAAATGGAAGGGAGGAAAGAAAGAAGGAAGGAAGAGAGGGAGGGAGGGAGGGAAGGGAAAGAAGGACGAAGGGAGGGAGAGAAGGAAGGAAGGGAGGGAAGGAAAAACTGTGAGGACCCGTACAACTCCTAAAAATGCCCTCTCCAACCTTTCAAAACCCTAGAGGCACAAGCAGTGTGAGCCACAGGTGACTCAGAGTTCAAAGTGAACTCCAAGAGAAATAATGAACGATTTCACCTGTTACCCTGGCACTATGGAAGTAGAGGCAGTGCCTCCCCACCCCCACTTCCACCCCCAGATCCCCTCTCTCCCAGATGGGGTGGGCACAGAATGCTGCTGTGGAGAGCAGCTCCCGGAGCCACGCCCCCACCTACGATGACCACTTCCTTTGTCTGACAGTTGTCACACACGATGATGAAGGTCTCTTCTGCCTTTCCTAGGCCAGTAGGGAGGAACAAGACCTAGGGGAGAGGAAGAGTGTGTGCAACAGAGACTGACAGAGAGCAAGCAGAGAAGGCATGGCAAGGAGCCATAATCCTCAGCGGTCTCCCCATAATCCTCAGCGTTCTGGCCTTCTGCCACCAGCGAGGCCTCACCTGTGAAAGGCTCTGCGGACTCTGCAAATAACGCCAGCTGCTGGGGAAACTGAAAGATGAGCTTATGGAAGACATTTCGGAGTCAAGCCCTAATGCCCGCAATGGCTTTTTAAATTAATGACACTAGTTAGTACGTATGTGGGAGGGTGCGCCACAACATGTGTTTGGAGGCCAGAGGACATCCTGAACATCCTGTGGGAGTCATAAGACAGCCATATGCATCACCCTGTAGAACACAAGCACATGTACCCGTCGAGAACCCACTGATGCTGTGACCTGGGTTGGAACAGTATGGGTGTGAGTCATGAGAACACAGAGAGGGAGGTGATGTGAGATTTCTGAGGAAGCCACCAAGGGTGAGCAGAGGGACAGGTCTCATTACCCACCTCCAACAGTATGGCGTACCCTGGGGCCAGCTCAAACACGGAAGGCATTACTCCAAAGGGAGGCTGCTCCACAAAGCCAGTCGTTGCAACAGCCTAAAAAAAAAGAAAAGAAAAGAAAAGAAAAAGGAAGAAAAGAAAAGAAAGAAAAAGGCAGAGGATTACAAAATAGTATGGAAGAAACTGCAAAACCCAGCACCCACACTGTAAGCATCTCCAAATGTTGGCTTTGCTGTCTGAGGATTTTAAGGATCCTCCAAGAACTCCTGGTCCTGCCTGTGGTGGCCACTGCATCTGCCTCTGACCCCGCCCCTACCCCTTGAATGCTTATTAGTTACTGTGTCGCAAGGACACCTGCCATCTTGGTAGCAAAATTGTGGCTTTCTCAAGAAACCCTCCAGGATAAAGCTGCAAACTGGTGCTCACAAGACCTTACCAGGCAACAGACGTGTCTGGGAAGGAAGGTCTCATACTTCTAGGCCAGAAGGCGTGGGGAGATCTACCAGCCACAACAGAAAGGACAGTATGTGTGATGTCAATGGTGCCAGACTGGGGTTGCCTGGGCTGTGGGGAGCTGAGACAGCAGGACACCTCCTGCTCCATCATCCCAGCCCACAGGGTCACAACAAAGAGCTGGAGATGAAGGCACTTACATGCAATCTCCCTCTTTGAAAGGTCGGCTTAAAACATACTGTGTGTAATATACGTGTGTCTATATTCACATGTGTGTAGGTGCACAAGTGTACGTGTGCACACGTGGAGACCAGAGGACAGCTTCAAAAATTGTCCCTCAACAACACTGTCTGCCTGTTTTCTGAGACAGGGTCTCTCACTAGCCTGGAATCTACCATCTCAGAAGGCGGCTGGGCCTGCTTGGACCAGCCATCGCACGGTCTCCACAGCCTCAGACTGGGATTAGACCACAGGGGCTTTTCTTTGTGTTGGCTCTGAGGACGTAACAGGTTCTCCCACTGTACCGACTGAGCCATGTCCCTGTCCCTAAAATGTCTTTAAGTACTATGCCAATACAGAATTCAAGCAAAGCTGCCTGCCTATGGTCTCACATAATGCTCAGATCTGCAATGATAATGCTGGGCTAAGTGAGCACACGTGGCCGTCTTGGAGACAGCATTGAAAAATACAGGAGGGCACAGGCTGCACCCAGGTTTGCACAGGAGCCATGACCGGAAGCACGCCCCAACCTCTACACTCTTGCCCTTAGGCCATAGTGTGTGCATCTGGAGATTGCAACATCCTACTTTTCTGAGTTTCTGGTCCCAGGTGTGGCTCAGTGGTCTCCCCCAAGCTCAGTTGCCCGGGTGGGTTCGTTCCTCTCCTGGGTCGCAGTCCACGGCCACTCACCCGGAAACTCGGCGGTGGCCAGCTCTTTTGGGGCATGATGCAGAATTTGCCAGTGCTGAAGCCCACATTCTTGCAGATGAATTTGGTTATCTTCACGCCTCCAATGAGGCAGTGGCCGCAGTCCAACACTGGTGACACTGAGACCACGGGAAGAGATTGCTCAGGAAGGACACCAGGGGGGCTGGTGAGGTGGCACAGCAGGTAAATGGGCTTGCTGCCAAACCTGAAGACCTGAGTTCAATTCCCCCATATGGGCATAGTGGAAGGAGGGAACCAACTCCTCCAAGGTGCCCTCTGACAACCAAACATGTGCACCATGGCACAATGCCCCTCCCCCCAATACTCATGTGTGTAATAAATCCATGAAATAAAAACTTAGTTTTAAAAAAGGACAACGTATCACCTCGACCGGACCCTACTGCCCTTGTTCTGAGGTCCAGAAGGAGCTCAGAGCAGCCCACCACACTGAGCAGAAAGATAAATGGGGCATGGCCTGACCCCGGAGTCCCTTGGGCTCTGTCTAGGGTGCTGCCAGGTCACATGACAGTCGTTGCCAGGGAGACCCAACATGGTCTTGGGGGGTTGTAGATCAAATAGGGGGAGGGGTTGAGTGCAGCTGCAGGAGCTCATACCCAAGAGGGACCATCTAAGGTTGGCTTTTCTAAGGAGGCCTTCCTCCCTCTCCCAGCCACAGTCAATGTCTTCAGATATTTCCTCTGGGTGCCCAGAACCACCTCTCCCACCCCCCACAGCCTCAGCCCCTGCTGACAGAGGAATGGAGGCTGCGGTGGAAGCTGCTGGAAGGTTTCAGGACCCTTGAAGCCTCTGCCCAAGAGACACAAGATCTGGGCCACTTCCAGGGACTCCTAAGATGCTGCCCGCCCTTACAGGGGCTCCCCAGGCCTAGCTGGCTCCCACTGAAGGTGCAGCGCACACACTCACTCACAGGTCAGCACTGGCGGCGGTCTCCGGGCCTGCAGGGGGATTACCAGCGTGTGGGCCGACTGGGTCTCGACCAAAATGAAATCATCAAAATCGCCAAGACAGTCTGGGATGAACTGGACGATGTACTGGCAGGACATCCCGGGAGCCACCATCCCGCCTTTTCCTGGGAACATCCCTGTTGACCAATGAGGATGAAGGACCAGCTGCCTACTAGGGCTCGGGCTGATCCACCTGAGGAGTTACAGTGTATCTATTTCTGTCAAATTGAATACTCGCTGTGGAGGGAAGGGGGAGGCCAAAAGGCCTAGGAACCTCTTACAAGCTGCAAGATTTATGAGGCCCCTGTGAGGTTAGATAAGCAGGGAGCAATCAGGAGAGGAGACTCTTCTCTCCCTCACAGACGCCTGTGAGGAGGAGCTTCTCATTCGTCACCCTGTGAGAAATCTCAGTAAACTCACTGTTTACCAAGTTCAACTTGGTTGAAATGGTTACTTAACTCTGTCTCTGGGGCCTTTCTGGGGTGAAGGGACACGAGCTCACATCTCCCCAGCAAAAGTCATGCACCAGACACAGACCACAGCTGGACCAAAGCCAGGCTGGTGGCAGAGCTGCCTGGGGCATAAGGGGTGGGGGTGGGGCACACACAGGTAACAACATCAAGGTCCAGGCAGGAGTGAGAAGGCCCATGCCGAATGGATGGGTGGAGGCCATCTGGCTCTGTGCCATAGGGATCATCTTGTGGGCAGAGCTTTGAGATTGGTGTGTTTGAGCAGCAAAGGGGTTTGGTTTGGTTATTGGGTTAGACAGGTACTTGTCACCCACAGTGGCCTCAGGTTTGTGTCAATCCTTCCAAGTGCTGGGATTTACAAGTGGGGGCCACCACACCTGACCAAGAGCAGGGGCCTGGAGACACGGGAGGCTGGCTGGAAGGTTGCCATGGTAACATGAGCAATGAAGTACACCTGATCAAGGGCAGCTACCGCATGAAGGGTGGCAAGCTGACAGAACCCGTGCCCTGAGCCAGGTAAGGAGGGCAAGGATGCTGGCAAGACTCTGGGACCTCGATGGGAGGGAGGAGTGGGGCTGTGGGCTGAGTGAGAGGGACCATGGGGACAGCTGAAGGAGGGAGGCCTGGCAGAGCACATCATCGTGAGGCAGCGTAGACTGCCACTATAGCAAACTTACCAAGCCCCAGAGCAAAGTACGGAGAGGACGGTGGGAGGACACGCAGGAATCGGCTCGTGGCAGTGGTGTTCTGCAGCTCAATCACCATCTGTGCAGAGGTAGGGGTGTGCTTTGGGCCATCCAACGGTGCGTGGCATGAGGTCAAGATGTATTGATTGGCAGGTTGGTTGCCTGGTTGATTTCTCTTTCTGTGAGTGTGTGTGTGTGTAAGTATGCATGTGAGTGTATGTTAAGTATGCATGTGAGTGTGTGTATGTATTCATGTTTTGTGTGGGTGTGTATAAGTATGCATGTGAGTGTGTGTATGTATTCATGTGTGTGTGGGTGTGTATAAGTATGCATGTGAGTGTGTGTAAGTATGCATGTGTGTGTGAGTATGCATGTGAGTGTAAGTATGCATGTGTGTGTGAGTATGCATGTGAGTGTGTGTAAGTATTCATATGTGTGTGTGAGTGTGTTAAGTATGCATGTGAGTGTGTGTAAATATTCATGTGTGTGTATGTGTGTATAAGTATGCATGTGAGTCTGTATTTATGAGTGTTTGAGTGTGTTTGTGAGTGTGTGTGTGTGTGTGCGCGCGCGCGCGCGCGTGCGTGCGTGTATGTGTACTTGTTTGGACATCAGCTGTAGTTGTAGCTTCAGTGACAGCACTCGGGCTGTCAGGCTTGTTGGTAAGAGCCTTTATCCACTGAGCCACCTCACCACCCCAAATTCAAGTGAGATGAGAAGAGGGTTCTGGAAGAAATAAGCTTGCTCATATGCTAGAAATTACCACAGTGTGGTGATGGGCCCATGGGGATTCGGTTTGCTAGTCTGTCTACTTTTATATGGGGACAATTGCACAGTAAAATTAACATACAAAAGCCATACATGGTGACAAGAACCTGTATTCCCAGCACATGGGAGGCCAAGGTCAAAGGATTGCCATGAGTTTTAGGCCAGCCTGGGCTATATAGTGAGTTATAGGCCAGCATGGATTACGGAGTAGGGCCCTGAGTGAGAAAGTTTTTAAAGCTCTCCTCCCCCAGTTAAAATAAAAAGTAAAATGAATATTGGAGTTGATTCGATGTGTTTTTGTGGTGTTTAAAATGATAGCTATGGTGGTCCTGACTGTCGGTGCTCAATGGGATTGGAGTTGGCTCAGGAAGCCAGCAGGAGCCCAAATGTGTAGATTGGGAAGCACAACATTCACACACAGCCTACTGCGCTGGTCTGCTTCAGATGTCAACCTCACATAACCCCAAATCCTCTGGGAAGAGTCTTAGTGAGGAGTTACTTAGACCAAGCTGGCCTGTGGGCGTGGCTTTAGAGGTCTGTCTCCTTGTCAGTTGATGAAGAAAGACCTAGCCTACTGGGTGGCACTGTTCCCTAGGCAGGGGATCATGAGCTATACAGTACAGGAGACAGCTATATGAAAGCAAGCAGGCAGGCTAGAGAGACTGCTCAGCGGTTAAGAGCACTCACTGACTGCTCTTCCAAAGGACCTGAGTTCAATTCCCAGCAACCACATGGTGGCTCACAACCATCTGTAATGGGATCTGATGTCCTCTTCTGGTGTGTCTGAAGATAACACCAGTGTATTCATATAAATAAAATAAATAAACCTTAAAAAATAAAATAAACAATTCTTTAAAAGAAAGAAAGAACAAAAGGAAGAGAGGAAGGAAGAAGGAAGGAAGGTAGGGAGGGAGGAAGGTAGGGAGGAAGGAAGGGAGGGAGGGAGGAAGGAAGGGGGGAAGGAAGGGAAGGAGGAAGGAAGGGAGGGAGGGAGGGAGGAAGGAAGCAAGCAAGCAAGCAGCCTGCCTGAGCACATCCATTCCTCTTGGTTCATGACTGTGGACCTGGTGTGACAGTTTCTTGGTTCCTACTTTGACTTCTCGGGGTATTGAATTGTAAGCCGAGTAAAGCTTCCCCTCTGTAGGCTTTCTTTGAGCCGGAGTGTTTCTATCAGAGCAACAGAAAAGGAACTAGAACCTCACACAGAGCCTCTCACACACTGAGGGAGGCCATGTGCACACTACCCATGACATATAGTAAGTACTACATTAATAGTTCCTACCCCATATTGCTGAGGGGACAAGAAATGAGCCCTAAGTAACCAGTGTAGATGGCAGCATAGTGGGTGTCACTACACGAGACATGAGCAAGGCTCACTCATGGTGAAACAGTAGACAAGCCATCAGGGTGTTAACGTATCACTTCATCCATGAGGGTTCATCTCGGTGCTCAGCCCAGAAGACATTAAAGTTTGGCTTGAACTTAGAATTTACACACATGTGCATGTGTGTGTGTGTGTGTGTGTGTACAAGTACACACATATACTTTTTTTCAACCTACAGTTGATTGACTCCATGTGATGTAAAATTTGTAGATGGTGAGGTTGACCACACTGTTTACCAAGCATCTGCTCTGGGCTTCTTCAACCTCTCAAAACCAGTGAAGGTGGAAACTGTGTATATTTACAACTAAACAGGCTCTGGGGAATTGTCCAGTCAGTAAAGAATTTGTGCAAACTTGAATACCTTGCTTCTGGGTGATGGCTCCTGAGAAACAGCATCCAACCTTGACCTAGTGACTATGCACACACACACTTGCACATGTGCACACACATGTACACACATGCGCACACATATACACACATGTGCACACATTCACACATGTTCAGATACACATGCACACACTCTCTCGCACACATATACACGCATGTGCACACACATTCACATACATGCACATAGACATTTACACACATTCACTCACACACATATATACACACATTCACATATAGGCACACATTTACACACACTTATGCACACACATATATACATGCATGCATGCACACATACATATTCACATATACACACACTTTCACATGCATACATACACACGAGCAAGCAAGCACAGAGGGAGAGGGAGAAAGGTGGAGAGGGGGAGGGGGGATGGGCAGGGAGGGGAGGGGAGGGAGGACGGGAGTGGGGAGAGAGAAAGGCTGAGCGAGGAGCAGATTCCAGTTCCTTTCCTTCTCTGGCACTGAGCTCTCCAGCTGTGTACTTTACCTTAGCAGAAGTTCAGCCCATCTGCTACTCTGAAGATCTCTTCCTAGATGCCCAGGAGTATTGGGACTCTTAACAAGGTTGACTCCATAAACTGGCCTCTCCCGGAGCCCGCCAACCTCTGAATCTGAGCCGGGGAATGGCCATACCCGGTGCTCAAGACTGCCTGGGCTGCAGTGTCAGGGCACACTCAGTACCACGTGCTGCCACAGCACCTCTGGAATGTTAGGCTCCCCTTGAATTTTTTCTGCCTCAACTCCAGAGTCAGCTAGTGCTTCGAAGGTTTCTGGTTCTTTTTTTCCTTCTCACATACCCCTCTCTGGTTGTCTCCACCTCCCAGTGCTGGCAGCACCACCGTGACGCTGGGTATCAAACCCAGGGCTTCCTTCACACGTGGAGGACAAGTGCTGCCAATGGAGACACATCCCCAGCCCTGCTGCTCCTTCTAATGGGAAGCAGGACTTAAGAGCTTCAACCTAGACGGTCCCTGTGCTACCCACTACCAGGGAAACACGACTTTTCTCTGTGTCTGTGGGTAGGGCTCGGAGTAAAGTAGGGGTGCTTGCCTGTACATCAGCGTTTATGGTACATGTGTGCATACCTTTTATGGTGCGTATATGTGGCTGTCTGTGTTTGTGTACATGCAGGAGCACTTGAGTGTTTCAAGGAGTGTGTGCTGCATGTGGACTTAACATGTGAAGGCCAGAGCTCAAGCTCATGTATCATTTCTTGGAGACTTTTGTTTGGTTGAGTGTGTAGATGGATTGTATGTGTATACATGTGTGTAGATGGAGTATACACGAGTGTGTGTATATACCCGTGTGTGGATGGATTTACATGTATACTCATGTGTGGATGGATTTACGTACGTACCTATGTATCTTTGGAGGTCTGGAGTCAGCATTGGGCGGTATTGTCTATGGCTCTCCATCTATCTTTCAGCACAGGGTTTCTGGCTGATCCCGGTACTCAATGACTGGCTAGGCTGGCTGGTCAGTGAGCCCCCAGGATGCTCCTGTCCCCACCTCCCAATGCTGGGATTACAGGCCTGCACCACCATGCCTGGCTTTTCATACTGGGTGCTGGGGATCTCAACTCGGGTTCTCAGGCTTGCCCAACAGACACTTAACCCACCGGGTCATTTCCCAGTCTACACGCTTCTTATTAAAATCATAAGCCCATGCTTATACCTCCACTATAACCCAGTATCTTCAAATTCACTCTAGCCATCCCTCTTTCCTTATTTATAGGAACAGAAGCCATATAATGCAGCTATGAGGCATGTCATTTTCTTTCCTATACACATATAAATGCATACATTGTCTTTATGACTTTAAAAAGTTATGTGTATGTGTGCATGCGTGTGTGGTGTGCATGTGTGTGTGTGGTGTGTGTGCGTGTGTTGAGGGGGTGTGCACATGAGTGTGGGTGTCTGTGGAGGTCGGAGCTATTGGAATCCTATGGAGCTAGAGTTACAGGAAGTTGCGGGCCACCTGAAGTAGAGTCTGGGATTCGATCTTAGGTCCCCCGCAAGAGCATTGTTACTGCTTAGCCATCTCTTGGGACTGGTTTGCTCCCATGTGGCCCAGTCTGGCCTCTGACTCCCACCCTCTCTCCGGCTCCCAAGTGTGGGGAGGACTGGAGTGCTCCTCCCACTCAGCTAGAAGTCCCGTGTGCTAGTGACACGTATGACACGCTGTGTGTGCCTCCTTGAGAGAAGCCGCTGGGTGGAAACTGGCGCTGAGCAGCTTTGGAAGCTTGGTGACCAGTGCGTGGCTTTCCCCTGCTTTCCTGGGTGGTTCAGACATTCTACAATATAAAGAAGCAACAAGGCGAGTCTTTACCTCGTAAACTGGTCCAATCTCGTAACCTGTGAAAAATCCAACTGACGGCTTCGCCAGGAACACGGGGGCATCTGCACAGCTGTGGGAGGGGAGAAAGGCTGTGAGCTTCATCTGTCTGATGCAGTCGAAAGCATGACTGACTCATTCAGACAGCAGGATGCGGTGGTACACTCCCATAGTTCCAGCTCTTGGGAGGTGGAGGCAGAGCCATCAGAAGTTCAAGGCCAGCCTCGGCTACTCTAGCCCCTCTCTCAAAAAACTGAAAAGTAAAGAAATAAACTCATCTATGCCATCAAAGGTGTTCACAACAGGCTGTTTGTTGGATTTTCAGGTTGATGTTTACTAAACAGGTTATAAAAAGTTTTAGGGCTGAAAAGATGGCTCAGTGGCGAAGAGCACTTACCACTCTTCTGAAAGCCCAAGCTTGGTTCCCTGTACCCATGACATCAGGTAGCTCAACCACCTATAATCCCAGCTCCAGGGAGAGGGGTCAGATGGACTCCTTGGGTATGTGTATCCCACCCCCCCACACACATAATTTAAATTTTTTAAAAATTAACCTTAAGGGCTGGAGAGATGGCTCAGCCATCAAAGGCTGGGCTCAAAACCAAAACTATAAATTAACCTTAAAATAATAATAATTTTAAAGCATGATCCACATTTTGTGAAGACAAGTACATTAGACTGCTTCTAGAATTTTCAATATGCATAAGGAAATTCTAGAAGCTTAAATAACCAACATGTTAACTGGGATTTTTAATGCAGTTTTCCCCTTTCTTTCTTTCTTCCTTTCTTTCTTTTTCTTTTTTTCTTTTTTTGAGACAGGGTTTCTCTGTGTAGCCCTGGCTGTCCTAGAACTCACTCTGTAGACCAGGCTGGCCTCAAACTCAGAAATCCACCTGCCTCTGCTTCCCAAGTGCTGGGACTAAAGGCGTGCGCCACCACCGCCCGGCTCCTTTATTTCTTTTAAATTTGTGTGGATGCACCTATGTGGGAGGGGTGAGGGGTGGGGTACACGCGTGCCTGCATACAGCCAGGGGAGGCCACCAGGGGTTTTCCTGTGCCCTTTGACTTGTTCTGTTGAGACAAAGTCTCTCACTGAACATGAAGACTGCTGCTGCAGTGAGGCCGGCTGCTCAGTGAGCTCTTGGGATCCACCTGTCTCCACTCACTCCCAAACACTGGAGTTGCAGGCCCATACCCAGACTTTCATGTGTGTGATCAGGATTTGAACTCAGGTCCTCATATTTGCACAGCAGTCACTCTTGTCTACCAAGCCATCCTCTGGGCCCCAGCTATCAGTCTTTTAATTTTTTTTATTCATTACTGTGACTATATCTAATACTTGGAGACACATACAACTAATGGATGAAAGGATTCGACTGTGATTTGCTTCAAATTCACAGGGGTGAAGAAGGGGGGGATTGGAGGAAGAGAGATTTTCCTTGAGTTGAATTCATGTGAGTCTGGGGGGGCGGGGTCTCATGAGACTATGCCATCTCTGTGATGTCATAATTGACCCATAATGGCCATATAATGGCCATATAATAAACTACATGTTAAATGCTTACAAATTTTCTTTATAAAAGATACATTAATAGTGTTAAATATAGGAAAGCACTTCACTTTTTTAAGACAATTCCTGAAATGTGGCCAAAGACACATTTGTCTCCTTTTTTTTTTCAAAGATTTATTTATTTATTATATATCCAAGCATTCTGCCTGCATGTATCCTGCAGGCTAGAAGAGGACATCAGATCTCATCATAGACGGCTGTGAGCCACCATGTGGCTGCTGAGAATTGAACTCAGGACCTTTGGAAGAGCAGACAGTGCTCTTAACCACTGAGCCATCTCCCCAGCCCCACCTTTGTCTCTTAAATAATGGAAAAATCACAGTTTGTCTGTGTTGTGGACTGCCCTGGTGCTGTTTGTATTCTGATGCTATTCCACTTCCAAAAGAGGGGCTGCCTGGGACAGGGAGTGAATCATGTGCTCAGGTGACTTCCTGTAAACCTTCTCCCCATTTTAACGTGTAAAATAAAGGCTAGAGTGGGGATTAGGCAGAGGAGGGGAAGGTGGAGCTGAAAGTGTTAAAGAGAGAGGGAGAGAAAGGAGGAAGGGAAAGGAGGCGAGGAAGGAGAGAGGACAGTAGAAGAAGAGGTGGAAGGAAGATGGAGCAGAGGCACGAGGACTAGAGAAGCCACAAGCAGCAGGGACTCCACAGACGGGGACAGAGTGGCAGGGACTCCACAGACGGGGACAGAGTGGCAGGGACTC
>NW_022196906.1:112960762-112977277 GCF_008632895.1 Mastomys coucha | reverse complement strand
ACTCCACAGGCGGGGACAGAGTGGCAGGGATTCCACAGACGGGGACAGAGTGGCAGGGACTCCACAGATGGGGGCAGAGTGGCAGGGATTCCACAGACGGGGACAGAGTGGCAGGGATTTCACAGATGGGGACAGAGTGGCAGGGACTCCACAGGCGGGGACAGAGTGGCAGGGACTCCACAGACGGGGACAGAGTGGCAGGGATTCCACAGGCGGGGACAGAGTGGCAGGGACTCCACAGATGGGGACAGAGTGGCTAGGCGCGCAGCTGGGATTCATACTGCGATTCATACTGCACTGGCTAGGCGCGCAGCTGGGATTCATATTGAGCTGCGTTTTCCTTGCACTGGCTTATTGGCGTTGGAGATTTACTACGACATGCCTTAATTACATATAACTAAGAAAATGTTTAATATTGCTATTACCCAAGACATGTGAACCCTTACATAATGGTCTATTATCACTGTCAGGTTGGCTGGATTGAGCATCACCTAGGAACCAGGTGAGGCACCCCTGTAGGTGTCTGTGAGTGTTTCCAGCGTGAGGAGTGACTGAGGAGAAAAGGGCCCATGGTGAGTGTGGACAACATCTTCCCACAGACTGAAACACAACACAAGGGAGAAACGCAAGAAGCCGGCGGACCGAACAAGCCCTTCCTCACGGTTAGCGGCCACAAAGTTGACTGCTCTGGTCCATAACATCCTCCAGGCCATGATGGGTTGAACCCTCTGAACCCGGAGCCAAAACCAATCTTACCTTCCCACAACAATAAAAAACAAAAAAGGCTGGGCAGTGGTGGCGCACGCCTTTAATCCCAGGACTTGGGAGGCAGAGGTAGGCGGATTTCTGGGTTCGAGGCCAGCCTGGTCTACAGAGTGAGTTCCAGGACAGCCAGCGCTATACAGAGAAACCCTGTGTGGAAAAAACAAACAAACAAAACAAAACAAAACAAAAAAATGAAAAAAAGTAATCAATACACCATGGGAGGGTCACATGGCTAAAGACCCCACCTCCAGCCCCACCCCCCTTTTGATGCCCATGCCAGCCCCCAGCTGAGAAAAGCATAAGCCCAAGCCTCTGAGGATCAACGGCCAGGCTCTCCTCTGATATGCCACCTTGGCTTGCCAAAGTCTGGGGACCTCCTTAGATTAGATCCAGGACCTCTCCAGGCTCACGCTGGATTTCCTGGGACTCCGAGGGAAGAACGCACCTCCACTCTGGCTCTCCATACAGGGATCCTCTTCTCTCTGGCTTCCTTGAAGGGACAATTAGAGACTTGCCTCCGTGTGGTGTGTTAGGCGGGAAAAACCGAGGGTTTTTCAGGAAGTGATTCCGATTCTCCATCCTGGCGAGCAGCCGCCTGTCCTGAGCTCTCTGTGGCACCCGCAGGTGCTCCAGCCACCTCTTATTCGTTGGTGTTTTTGCCTTCTTTGAAGCACAGGAGAACACAGTGAATTACAGGCAAGAGGACACTGGGGCTAGAGTTGCCCTCTTGGTCAACTTCGTGAACCACAGACGGCAGGGCAGGCTCCTCTGTGTTCACCTGGGTCCCTGCCCTCTCACTGCTTCCCTGCACCCAGTGCCCCAACATAACTCGGTTCTAACCTTGACAGATGCTTTGGTCTTCTCTTTGGTCTTAGATGTGGAGTTCAAGCTGTCCATGGTGTACTCAAAGTCGTCATATTCCAAGAGTTTTCTGCAGTGCTCCTCAGCCTCCCTGTCCAGCTGGGACTTGCGCGTGAAATGCTTCTCACAGCTAAATGTCAGTTTTGAACATCCAGGGGTGGCTCTGCCTACGGCGCGGAGGAAACACGCATTAGTTTTATCGCCGTAAGGAAGGGCATGTTTCTAAGGTAAGCAGGTCCCTGGGAAGGCTGGGAGCTTGTCTTTGCAGCCTGGCAAAGTGATGCTTGCATACAGGCTGCACAGTGACACCTCTCCACCTACCCAGTGATGCTTACAAACTCTACCTCCTTGTGGAAGCCTGCACGCAGCTTTCCATCGGTTTGCTCTCAGGGTTTGCCGTCCTCGTTACAGGAAATAGGCCCTGCCCCCCCCCCTTTGTTTTCCTCTTCCTCCCTCTTTGTCTGTCCCCCTAGCCCATTCTTCTCTTTATTTTCCATGTTTGAAAAAGCCTCTCTTTTCCAAAGTGGGGAAGACCCTGGCCCACTGTCTGCATCCAGAACTTGACTGTTGATCGGAGTCTTCAGCCCTTCCCTTTGCTGGATCATTCAACTACAGCTAAACTTTTGTTTTGTTTGTTTTGTTTTTTGATTTGCTGGCTGCTGGGCAGCCAATTGGGGACATCAAATTTCAGGTGGTGGGGATGGAATATTTGCCTTGAAGGAACTGAACTAATGAAGATAACAACTAAGTAAAAGGACCTGAAAGTAAGCAGTAGCAACTAAGTAGCAGCGGAAGTGGGTGAGCTGGGCTGCAAGCGCGGGGATACCCAGCGCTCCACCAGAGTGAGTATAGGATTAGAGTTAGGGTTAGGGCTCGTGGGATGCCCCAGCGCTCCACCAGAGTGAGGATAGGGTTAGGGTTAGGGTTAGGGCACATGGGATGCCCCAGCGCTCCACCAGAGTGAGGATAGGGTTAGGGTTAGGGCTCGTGGGATGCCCCAGCGCTCCACCAGAGTGAGGATAGGTACCTTTGGGCGCTGGGCAAAATGGCACGGGATCAGTGTAGTAATCCTCTGTGGAGATTAAGTGATGTTTTTGCATTAACTTGCTGTCTATACACCACCTGAAGGCCGTCTTCACTGCGGGGAAGAGAAAGGCAATTAAGGCAGGCCCAGGGAGAAGCCGCTGAACCCACACCTCCAGCCCCAAGCCTACACTCCCAGGCGAATACTCAGAGTCCTATGGTGAGGACTTAGGAAACCAGTGATTTCTCAGCACTCCGTGGAGGCCGACCACCGGGCCAAGCTGTGCGTGGCGTTATTGGGGTAATGGTACCATGTGTGGAGTCTATGGTGGCATGAGGCCAAGTGTGGTAGATGCAACACAAGCCCCAGTTCTTCACCCCTCTGTGTACGTCTGTCCCTTGCAATGCCACTAGCAACGGTGTAACCCATAGTTGTCAGGTGTTTCCAGGTTCGTGACATCTTATTTAAAGAATTGGAAAAGCACACACAAATAGCAAAGCCGAAAGGCGCTCCATTCAGAGACTCGGGACGCACACTAAGAGCTATTAGAGTTCGAGCACCCAAGGGCCTTGGCTATTGTTTAGGTCTTCTTTTGGGGTCCAGGAGGAGTTGGTGGCTAGGGGGTGACCCGTGAGCGGGTCTCAGTTCCCGTGGATAGATTTGGATTAGTATGCAGACCTTCCTTTCCTGTCCATGTCGTTTTCCTTGATGCATCTTAATTTAAAACATCTGTGTGCCTAATTATGCTTATGAATAAGATGGTCCATAGGAAATTTCCCTTAGAAGACAGTTTCCCTTACACTGGCTCAGAATGCCTCTAGTTCTTGGACATGTTCCAAGGCATATATGGCATCAGGGACTTACTGTTGGGTGGGGGTGGTTCACTGCATTGTCTGGAGTTGAGTGTACAATGTAGCTTGATGGGGGCGGGAGCGGGGGATGTCTCAAGTTGTTCACTGTTAGGGAGGCAGCATGCGTTAAGGCTCAGGCCAGGCAAGCGTTCTGAGTTGCTCGGCAAGTTCCTATGCTTCTCACTAAGGTACAGTGTCACTCTTGGCCTTTCACTTTGGCCAAATCACGGTGGCAAGGGTTCGAGATGTGCTGGTATAGTGAACTCTGGCCATCAACAGAGAAGACCTTCCATGTCTCTTCATAACAGACACCAGCATAAAAGCCACGTGGAGAAGCCACAGCTGAGCCCCATCTATAGCAAGCAATAACTATAGCTTCACCCAGCCCCCACTGACCTAAAGACACATTAGAGAAAGTCACTTATTGAGTGGAAGTTGGTGTTTGCAATTGAGGAGCCGAAAGATGATAATAAAGACACATTATAATGCATAATATGTAATATATAATATGTAACATGTAAAAGATATAATAAAACATATATTTTATAATATATATTGTGCACTATATTTTATAACATAATATGTATAATGCACAATATATATGGTTTATAACACTAGTGTCTAGAAACACCAACTAGAAATGTGTACCTTTGACAAGTGACATAAGGGAGGGGTGATCTTACTCTGGCAGATATGAGGAAATTCATAGTGAAAGTCTATTTTAACAAATCTTAACTTCATGTGTTTGTTTGTTTAGTGCATGTCTGTGGGGGCCTGTAGGTGCCACGGTGCATGTGTGGAGGTCAGAGGACAACTTGTAGAAGTCAATTGACCTCCTTCTATCAGTGGTCCTGTGTGGAGGTCAGAGGACAACTTGTAGAAGTCAACTGACCTCCATCTATCAGTGGTCCTCAGGTTTGAATCTGTCTGCCAGGCTTGGCAGCAAGCTTTAACATACTGAGCCATCTGCTCGCCTTGGACTCTAGAGTAGTTAGAAACTGGCATGCAAACTACGATGGCTTGAGTTTCCATGTCCCTGTCCCTGTGCTCCTCTGCATGTGTAGTTTTACTGTCGTCCTCCCGAGAAGAGCTCACTCACTGCCAACAGTGAGCCTACGCTGACATACCACCATCACGAAAAGCCCACATTTGAAGAGAGAGTTCACCCTTCGTGTTACAGTCTGTGTTTACACAAATCTATAATACTATGTATGGGGGAAGCCTTCTTGTGCTGTGTTAGAAGTTCCTCTAGGGACTGGAGATGTAGCTCAGTTGGTAGAGTGGTTGCCTGGCATGGATAAAGCCCTGGGGCCAATCCCCAGTATCCGGCGATAAGGGTGACACAGTGAGCAATATCTTCTGCCCTCATGGGTGCTGACAAGGATCCGGAGAGTTGGCCTCAAGTTAGCAATCAGAGCCTGAAGCAGAAACTGCTCTCGGCATAGCAAACCGAAGGCGGTTGAGTACAAAGTATCCAAGGTGGAAGAAGAAAAGGTCAGGGAACGCCATAAACAACAGAGGCTGGCATCCCTGAAGCTGAAGTTTCTCAGTAAGTCATCTGAAGGCAGCTCCAAAATAGCTGGAGAGATGGTGTAGTTAAGGGAGCTTACTGCTCCTGCACATGTGTGGTGGCTCACAAACTGCCAGCCTAGGACTCCAGCTGCTGGGGATCTGCCACCCTCTTCTGGCCTCTGTGCGTACTGCATCCATGTGCATAGACCAATACAGATACACATGTATAAGTAACTAAAACTCAATCAGTGGACAAAAATCCTGATAGCCAGTAAATAACCTACAAGCTACTTCTTGGGCCTCAGGGTCTCAGAATTCTTCCAGAATCCCCAGGGTCCTTTCCTGGTGGATCCTGGAACCACAGAAGGTGCACTTTTGGAAGTGATGGCCCCAACCCTCCTTTGGCAAGGAAGACTTTGATAGGGAGCAAAAACCATGCCAAGTAGACACCATCCAGCCTATTTTAGGAGGTTTTATGATGACCACGTGTCAGGGGGAAGGACCATCCTCCTTTCAAACCTCCGTCCTCCCAGGGTGCAGGGGTCATGGGGGTTTTTGGCCTTTGTTTTTCAAGCTGGCGTATAAACTAACAGGCTTCTTTATAATATTTTACACACATATCATTGCACATCTTCAAGGCAGATTTAAAAAAAATTTAAGCGTGTATACATGTGTATGTACATGGATGTATATGTGTGCAGGTATGTGTATGTATATGTGTATGTACATGTATGCATATGTGCATGTGTGTTCACACATGTGTATATGTGTATGCATGTGGGTGCATGCCTTGAGGGGATAGGTAGGAAGAGCAATGCTGGAAAAGGCCAGAGGCATCAGATCCTCTGGAGGTAGAGATCCCCGGGGTTGTGAGCTCCTGTACTTGGAATTGAACTCAGGTCCTCTGTAAAAGCAGACCATGCTCTTCCCACTGAGCCTTCTCTCCGGCCCCCATCAAGTCAGTTTCTTTAGCACATCTTTGAAGAGTCTCCTTCTAGATCTGACCAGGACCTGTAAAAGCCTTGCCCTGATGACGATCTTCTTCCTTCTGGGATGGCAGGCTTCCCTGACCCTATGGCTACTGAGCACAGCTCCGCGAGGGGCTGGTTGTTCCAATGGCAGAAGCCAGTGTGGAGCAGTGACCAACAAGGGCAAGAACGAGCACAAGCTGTCCCGTAGAGTCCTGACCTTTGTCCACCCATATGGAGAAGTGAAAGTTCTTGTGATAGCAGATAGGGAGAGGAGCTCTGCGCCTGGATAATAAAGGCGGCTGGCTGTCTCCACCATTGGTTCTGTACGTGGGGAATGTGCCCTGGGGTTGCCTGCCCTGCCCTGAGATGCAGGGACCAGATGGATATCTGTAAAGATGATCTGGGTTTTTTTTTTTCTCTACCATGTTTGAGATAAAAGAAAGAGGGCTGGAGAGATGGCTGAGAGGTAAGAGCACTGACTCTTCCAGAGGTCCTGAGTTCAATTCCCAGCAACCACATGGTGACTCACAACCACCTGTAATGGGATCCGATGCCCTTTTCTGGACTGTCTGAAGACAGCTACAGTGTACTCATATACCTAAAATAAATAAATAATTCTTTTTTAAAAAGAAATAAAAGAAAGACATATTACTAGCAGGATATGTGATGCCTGATCACTATTGGGCCGCGGTGCTGGTGCACAATTGTAATCCTAGCACTTGCAAGATGGAGACAGGCAAATTCCTGGGCCTCACTGGCCAGCCAGCCAGCCCAGCTGACATGGCAAGGAAAGCCCCTTTCCTGATAGGAAAGGTTAGGGGAGAGGAAGCTATGGCTTGGCTGCTGGGACCTAAGTGGGACCTCTGGGTCAGGGACCGATGCTGTGCCATTGCCAAGTCCCTGGCTTGGAGAATCACATGCTGGCCATGTGGAACAGTGCTCTTCTGGAGGGACCACGCACACTGGAGTGCTTCGTACTGCTTGGTTCTGGAGGGACCATGCACACGGGAGTGCTTCGTACTGCTTGGTTCTGGAGGGACCATGCACACGGGAGTGCTTCGTACTGCTTGGTTCTGGAGGGACCACTCACACTGGAGTGCTTTGTACTGGTTGGCTGTCATGTCTGCAGCTTGTTCTCCCGATGTTCAGAAAAGAACACTGGCGTGGATAGAGTCCAACATCACCAGCTGCAGAGCTGGAGGCTGACAGACAGACACACACACCTCACACCTACCTGGGGGCAGTTTGATAGGGGTCTCCACGATTTGTAGTCTGGCCTGTTTGGTGTTATGCTCTGTTTCTGCAATATCCCTTGCACGGGCCTGGAAGATGTGTCTCTCCAACATGGCAACCTCATCCAGACGCTGTTTATAGATGTCTCGAGCCTGCAAATGGGCATTCAAATGCACAGAAAGCTGATGAGATCCTACATTTTGGCTTGACCCTTTGCCTCTCTGCATCGGGGCTTTCAGACAAGCACAACTACACAACTATCAAAACCCTCTGGTCCAACCCACCAGACGAAACTCTGAGGTCAAAGAGAAGGAAATGGTAAAGGCCACAGTGTGGTCAGTAAGAATCAAGCTTGATCCTCTCTCTCCTGGTTTCACAGTAAAGAGGGCTACTGCCCGTACTGTGAAATGCAAACAAATCCATTTTGGTACAGCAAAGTAAGGCTACCCAGACCTTGATTCAGGCAAGGCCCATTCTAGGGCGATTAAACACGGCCAGTGGGCAGCTTCCGGCTGACAGCCTCTATTTCAGCTGCTGGAAGGGGCTCACCCGAGATGGAATCCTTTTTTGCTGAATCCACATCAGTGTACATAAAGCCATGGATCAGAGATATGTAGTTGGGTAAGGTGCTACCCATAGAAATTTATTGCATTTTTTTATGATAAGGCTGTGAACATGACTCTGTTCTTAACAACAGTGTTTGTTACTCTTCCAGAGGACCCTGTTTGGTTCCCAGTACCCATGCTCACACGTGCTTGCACCTCCAGCCCCAAGGGAATTGGATATTGTCTTCTGGCCTCCACACACACGTGTTAGAACTCACAGAGATACACATACATACACATGAATGAAAAATGAAGTTTTAAATGTTGTGTGTCTGTGTGTATGCTTGCATGCACATGCAGAGACCACAGAAGGGGGTTAGGCATTCTGCTTTATCGTCCTTCACCTTATTCTCTTGCAGCGGCGTCTTTCGCCGAACTTGGGAGCAGGCTCGACAGCCAGCCCTGGCCAGCAGCTCCCCTGACCTCCACCTTCGACAATGTTGCATTACAGGCAGGCATCAGACATGTCTAGGTTTTATGTGGGTGCTGGGCCCTGAGCTTTAGTTACAAACTCTCTCAACCTACAGAATTTTCTGAGTCACTGGGTCCCTGTCTCACTTCACCCTCTGTGGCTCTATCCTGCTTTTTTTTTTTTTTAACCTTTGCAAACGTCACACCCTGAAACTCTGCCACATTGGCATTGAGAGGTGCAACCTGGCTTACCCAGCATTTGCTTCAACATCAAGACTGTTCAGACTGAAAGCCAGTCAGCCATGTCTTGGGCTGGAAGCAAAGTATTCACAGGGCAGGGGCATACTAAGACAGTATGGGGCGAAAGCTCCTCATTGTTTAGCTAGGCCTCATTCTTATTCTTATTTGTTTTCCATTTGTTTATCTATTGGGGGGGCATGTATACTATGGTGAGCTTATGGAGTCAGAGGACAACTTATGGAAGTCTGTTCTCTATTGTCATGTGGGTCTTGAGGATAGAAAACTCTGGCCATTGTGCCCAGCAGCAAATGCCTTGACCCAAGGAGCCACCTCTTCAGCCGTAGCCATCCTTTAAAGTAGATGAGTGGGTATACAGTGGAGGGAAGGAGGTGGCCGCTAAATCTTCTTGTGGACAGGAAACCACCTCTGAGAGCAGAGCTGGGACAGCCTTGAACATCGAGTACCATGCTTACAGCAAGCATTCTGCTCCTTGGACTTTTCAAAAAGCCCTGGTCCTAATACTTGGATGGAAGAGTCGGGATCCTACCCAGAGCCACCAGTTAATGGCTCTTCACTGGAGTGACCCCTTAATCCTCCAAGTCATACAAGCGCCATATAATGGAGGCAGGGTTCAAGCCCCAGTCCAGTTTTGAGCTTGTGGGCTTACTCATCAGACCATGCAGTGTTTCTGTAGACAGAACTGGAAAAGACCAACAGCCAGAAAGGCTGAGTGGAGCTCTGACCAAGAGAGCCCAGGGCTTTAACGATTTCTGCGAGCAGAGAAGCCCCATTTCACAGCAACTGCAGAGATCCACCACCATCAAAAGACTGAGAATAATGCGCCACTGAATCCTGAGCCATCAGTGGGAGTCCTGCACTCCTCCCTCTGAGGCTCAGGAAACGTTAGGTGGTGGTGGTGGTGGGGAAGCCAGGGGAAGGGTGGAGTAAAGTGGACCGGTGTTTTCTGGGAACAATTTGCTTACAGCATGCTTGATCTCATTCTGCCATGATTACCTACCCAAGACAGGGGCTGCCAATATCCTGTCACCGGGGAGGAGGGCTTAACACTTTGTGTGTGGTGGGTGGGGGCACAGTTTACCAGCAAGCACTTTTACCTGCTGTGCCATCTTACCAGCTCCTACATTTTCTTCTTCACGGTTTTGTTTGTTTGTTTTGCCTTCGTGGGCACTCAACACTAAAGGCATCGCACTCGCGATGTATTCATGGCTACTGAATCCTCACTGCCTAGCACTGAGCACGGCACACAGTAGGCATGTGTTAGAAAGGAATGAATGAAGCTAGGCCATGTCGTATGAGAGAGACAGAAAGGAGTCACAAAGAATAAGGAAAGATACGAGGGGCTGATACAGGGGAAAGCTGAGAAGGGAGTCCTCGACTGCCGGCTACAAAGAGGCAGGATCATCAGTGTTGACCCCAGTGCAGAAGAGGAAACCACGCTGCTGGACCCAGAAATGTGGGCAAAAAATGCCTAACCATGACTGGATCTGCCTGCTCCAGTCGTTTCGTATATATTTGAAACTTATAACGTGCTTGTGCGCAGAGAAAGGCGCTGGAGGTGTCATTTATATGGAAATGTATAAAGTGTGGATAGGGTTCTTCACTTTGGTGCGGTTGCATCCGGACCGGACGTATCCCGGGATGCACCCGCAATACCTGCTGCAGCTGGTTCAGGAACTCCTCGTGGCGCGCATCCTCACTGCCGCGGGCCTTGATCAAGCTGTCGCACAAGTCATCTCCGATCACCTGGGCGGTGTACAAGTTTCGGAAGACTCGGGCAAGCAGGTGTGAGATATCCTGCGTGCGCAGCGAGGCTGGGCGCAGACGAAGCGTCTGCGGCTCCGGGAGTGGCGGGAGCGCTTGGAATCCGGCGCGTTGGGGCCGCGTAGGGAAGCTGAACTGGCAATGATCCATGAAGAAGGTCGAGGACCGCAAGTACTTCCTGGTGGTCCAGCTGAGACTGGTGGAGTGGGGATGGTGCGGGACAGACAACAACGGAGTCTCTGAGGACATAACGGCGGCCGAGGAAGCTCTGGATTGCCGCTCCTTCTTGCTCTCGGGTTCCATGGCAACAAAGACGCAGCTAACTCCTCGTCCCACTTCTGCTTCCGGCTCCGCCCCTTCCGTCTAGCTTTTCCTTTAAAAGAGCGTCATCCCTGTCGTCATCTAAAGGGTAGTACTCCTAACGCCCTGCTCGGTGATCCAGGCTAGCCCAGACTCACCATTCCACCCCCGCCTCCTCCTTACCCTCCCGAGCGCTGGGCGTAGGCGAACGCCGCTATGATAGCTAGCATCTCTTCTATTTTTTCTTTGTAAAGCTTTATTTTTATTTTGTGTGTCTCTCTGTGTATATATGTGCCGTTGCCCATATATACGTTGTAAGCCACCTGAAATGGATTCTGGGAACTAAAACGCTGGTCCCCTGCCAGAGCACCGCGTGTTCTTAATGGCTGAACCACCCCCCCCCCCCTTCAGCTCCAGCATCACCCTTTTCGGAGGCGGGCTTATTAGGAAGTTTGATGGAGAAAAAGAGTCACTGTCGTGCTGGTCTGACTGCATGCAAAGCCCTGTTTGTTACCACCCAAGTGCCACCATCCCTATTTTAATTTGCTGGGAATGGTCTTCACATATATCGTTGTTTGGTTGGCTTCGTTTTAAACGATCCCTTGTTTTTGCTTCTACTTTGAGACAGCGTCTCACTCTGAAGCTCAGGCTAGGTTGGATCACTTTTGAGACCTGGGCTGTGGCTGTCCTGGAATCCTCCAGCCCTTCAATGGCAGCATTAAGAACCAAGCAGCCATCAAGTACAGCCGGCCACTGTTGGTGAGCCAGTCTACTGCCCTCCTTTGTTCCTTTCCTCTAGAGAACCCAGCCAATAGAGGGTGTGAGGTCTATCTGCACATCTTAATCCCAGCACTCAGTGGGCAGAGGCAAGCAGATCTCTGAGTTTGAGGCCAGTCTGCTCTAAAAAGCAATTTCCGTGCCAGCCAGGATTATTTAGTGAGACCCTGTCTCAAAAACAAAAAAATAAGGGGGGGGGGGTGGAGAGATAGCTCAGTGGTTAAAAGTACTGAGGTCCTGAGTTCAAATTCCAGCAACCACCTAGTGGCTCACAACCATCTGTAATGCCCTCTTCTGGTGTGTCTGAAGACAGCAACAGTGTACTCACATACATAAAATAAATAGTTTTTAAAAATAAAAAGATTACTGTTTCTTTTATGTGTCTGGGTGTTTTGCCTGTGTGTATGTGTGTGCACCATGGTGTCTGCTCTGTTCATCCAGACGCCCTTGCCTAACTAACTAACACAGATGTCAAAATAGTCACTTTCTACGTAGGTGTGAGTTTGCTTGCCCTCCAGCCCTGAACCCACTTCCTGAGTCAAGTCCCAGGATGTTCACCCACAGACCTGAGCCATTTCCGCTTCTCTTGGTAGGCCCCCTCATCCGTTCTTTGAGGGACTTACTGTCCAGAGAGAAGGAAAATCAGAGGACCTTGCTAAGGTGTGCACCCGGAAGGAGCAGCCTCTGCCTCCCTGCTACATTCTTCTCTGCAGGGAAAGAGTTCACCCGGCCAGGTGAAAGCCCATGGCTGCCCTCGAAGTACCTGGGACTCTGGGAGAATTTCCCAAATATCCTGAGTCTGTTTCCAGGACCATTGTCAGGCCACCTCTTTAACTGTCTGCTCCTAGTGCTGGCTGGAGTGTGCAGTAAGGGGGTTTGAGAGCGGAAGGAACATGGGCAAAAAGGCCATCTCCCGGTTCCCAGTGGTGCGGGGAGAGTGGAGTGTGAATGACCCTCGTGTAAGGGAGGCCCTCCCCAGAACGAGTGATCCTGTCATCAGCACTGCTCCACCGTGGAAGGTCCCAGGCATTGGGATAATTGGTTCTTGCTGGTGTTTTGTGCTTCTCGACACTCTATCTGGGTGTCCTCACAGAAAGTCACAGGGAGGCTGAGCCACCCCTCTCCTCTGCAGGCCCCATCTTTCTGTCCTCTCAGCTGACCTGTCCAAGCCAAAGTCTCTCACAGTGTCAGCCCTTCTGGTGGCAAAGGCCACTCCAGCCATCCTTGTGTAGGCGGCTCTACAACTCCCTTCCTGCCTGTCATCCCAACTTCTCTTGCTTTCCACCCTCCTCTCTTCACTCCTTCTCTGTAAGTTCATCTATCCATCTGTCTGTCTACCCGACTGTCCAGTCACCTCCCCAGGGGACTCTGTGAGCACAAAGGGAATTTCTGATGAGCCTCTCTCTGCATTTCATAGTCTCTTCTACAGTCTGTGATTGTATTTTATCTGTCAATTGCTTTCATACACTTCTTTCACTTAAATATTTTTTTTTTTTACTTTCATACATGAAGCATTCTCTATAATCATGAGTTACAAAAACAAAATCTGAAGAGTGCACAAAGGAAACAATGTTGGGTCTGGTGCAGTAGGCTTGTCATCCCAGCTGTTAGCATCAGGGCCTCCAAAGCCTGTGGTGTTACATGGGAGGTTCTCATGGACCTATTGCCAGGGCAACAGCCGCCATATTTCCAGAATCCACTGGGCTCACCTCCCACCTTTACCTGTGGCCACTACATCAGAGCCCATATATATACAGGGAACATTCCTCCATCTCTCTCTCTCTCTCTCTCTCTCTCTTTCTCTCTCTCTCCTCATCCTCTCTTTCTGCTACTGCCCCCTCTCTCCCTCTCAATTAAACCTCTTACACGTGGAACTGTTTGAGCCTAGTGTGTGGTATGTCTTGACATGACCCGCCATTCTAACACATCACTTGGTGCTGAAACCCGGGACATGGCGGTTTGTGTCAGCATGGGGCCAGCAGAGATCTTGACCACGTGGATCGGTCCCAGCACTGGCAACCGAGGCTGCCTGAGTATGCGCGTTCTCGGCCCCCTCAGCTGGTGGCTACAACAATCGTAGGCTTCGGAAACTGCCGTTGCTTGCTGAAGACACCACCACCAAGGTGCAGCCGAGCCAGAGCCACAGCCACACACTGTGGGACATACGAACTTCTACCACGTGAGCCGTGCCCCGCCTGGTCTATTAGGTGGGGTTAGCCTCTGCTCAGGCCTACACCTACCCATTCAGTTTCACATTTTCCATTTACCAGTCCACTATGATTCTCGCACAGACATCGGCATATTAATTGGTAGGGTCGGCCAAAGGGAGGACCTCCAGCTTCCCAGATACAGCCTGGCCAGCCCTCCCAGTTGACATAAGTTAAGCCTCCCAGTTGACATACGTCTTAGGACTTCTGCCATTGGTTGCCCCTCCCTCGAAAGCAACTCTCGTTCCCAATTTTTTTCCGGGCTTTTGCAGCCGAAAAATCCTTGGATCCAGGGTGACTTGCTTTCCACAGCAGGCAGACAGGGTCTGCTGAGTAGCCACTAGGGTGTTCTTGTGATGACTTGAACCACTAGCTTTGGCTATTACTTCTTGGTTCTTGGATTGTTCTCAGGACACTGGTACAAATGGTCCAACTACCCGCCAATGGGTGTCAGAATATCTTCGACCATATCTCCAGGCACCCCACTGGGATGTCTCCTGGAAAATCTCAAATCTTTAAAGCTAAAGCCTGACTTGCAGGTATCAAAATTAATATATCTCTGCAATAAGATCTGGATTAAATATCAACTAGATGGGAGTTCAAAATGGCCATTTAATGACACCCTAGATCCAACTATTTTAAGGAATCTTAATACATACTGCCAGCAAACTGGTAAATGGAAGGAGGTTCCCTATGTCCAAGCATTTATCTATCTCAGTTCCAATCCCTCCTTGTGCTCTTCTTGTTCCCCAACCCAACTTCTCTTAGCCATGAAGTCTACACAACCTCCACTAGATGATGCTACAATGCTAGATCCAGCTAATGAATTGGATCTTTTTGCTGCAGACCTGTCTCCACGACGCTGAAAACCCAAACTGTTGCCTCAGTTTCTCCTCCTCACCAGGATGCTCCAGAGCCTGCTATCTCTACCTCTCCAGACCCCTCTCCTTCTTCTGTGCCAGCTGTGGGCCGCTCCAAACGCCCCACATTGGCAACTACCTTCACTCCTCCTGTCACCCGTTCTAAGGCTACAGCCAAACCTTCAAGTCCTTACTCCCCAGAGACACCTGACCCAGCAACCGTCCTACCTCTAAGGGAAGTTGCTGGAGTAGATGGTCTTGTTAGAGTACATGTTCCGTTCTCGCTTAGTGAACTTTCCCAAATAGAAAACAGGCTGGGGTCCTATACTTCTAACTCTTCCAAGTTCTTTAAAGAGTTCCAGTATATCACTCAATCTTACAGCTTGACTTTCCATGATGTTCATATGATCCTTACTAACAACTTACTTCTTGAGGAGTGCAGACGAATCTGGGGAGAGGCAAAAGTGCATGCAGATGGAATTCACCAAACAGACGGCACAAACACAATTGGCTCTGAGACAGTGCTGGATCCCGGTGGAATTACAATTCTGCAGGTGGTATTTTAGCCAGTTCATTACATGCCTTCTAGCCAGTCTTAGAAAAGCGGCCTTAAAGCCAGTAATTTTGAAAAACTCCCAAGAAGTTGTCCAGGACAAGCAGGAGAATCCATCTCAATTTTAAGAACGCCTTACGAAGGCTTTATTACAGCATACCAATCTGGACCCTGAAAACCCAGAAGGTAAGCAACCTCTGATGACCTACTTCTTTTCCCAGAGCTACCCCGACATAAGAGCTAAACTTAAAAAATTGGAGAGGGGACCCCTAACTCCACATGCAGAAGTCTTAGCGCTGGCCTTCAAAGTGTACCATGGGAGAGATGATAAAGTCTGAAAACAAAAAATGCCATATGCTGACAAAGGCTGTCAGCCCCAGCCACTACCCTGGACTCATGGTCTCCTAAGACTCAGAGACCATCAGGCACCTGCTACAAATGTGGTAAAAAAAAAAAAAAAAAAAAAGTCACTGGGCAAAAGCCTGCCCTAACTTCTGCAAGCCAGGAAGGCCATGCCTTAGGTGCCATCAAGAGGGACATTGGGCTGTTGATTGCCTTCATGTTATGCAAAACAGGGGGACATAACTCCCAGATAACCCTCCAACTGATCTCCTAGGCTTGGCTATGGCTGACTGAGGAGGCCCGAGCTCCCCTGACCCGACCACTGCCATCACTAGCAGGGAGCCCCAGGTAGATATCATGGTATGTGGGCGGCTCATCTCCTTCCTTTTGGACACTGGAGCCACTTACTTGGTCCCGACAGAGTTTTGGGGGCCCACTTCTCCTCATTTTCCTATTGTCTGGGTAGGAGGACAAACTTACCTCCCTCTCCAGACCCCACCACTTAGTTGCATTTTTAGGGGTGTACCTCTCACCCATTCCTTTTTGGTAGTGCCAACATGTCCTGTCCCCTTATTGGGAAGGGATCTTCTAGCTAGGCTGAGAGCCTCTATTTCCTTTGCTCCCCACGTTCACCTAAACCCAGGCTCGCCAGTAGCTCTGCTCCTTCTCCTAGCCAGGCAACCTACTAACACTAACATGTTATTTCCTTTACCAGCTTCTCAGGTAGATCCCCGAGTCTGGGACATCCAGAACCCCTCTGCTGCTAAACACCATTCTCCCATTGCCACCCAATTACTAGACTCTATCAGGTACATAATCCAAGCCCAATACTCTCTCTCTCTACAGCCTACTCCTGAGGGCTTAGCTTCTTAAAATCTATCACTGCATCTAAAAAATCTGTCAGAAGTCTGACCCCAACTCAAAGTATCATAACACCCCTTTTCCTACCCATCAGGCTAGAGGTTCCCTTCCTGGAACTGACTGGCAACTTGACTTTACCCACATGCCCACTGTCAGGCATGCCAAGTACCTCTTGGTCTTGGTGGACACCTTCTCGGGGTGGGTAGAGGCATTTCCAACAACTAACAAAAGCACTCAAACAGTTTCTGATCTCCTTCTCCAATAGATCATCCCCAGGGTTGGTGTCCCAGCTTCTCTCCAATCAGATAATGGTCCTGAATTTACTTCCCAAGTCTCTCAAATCCTATCTAAGGCCCTAGA
>NW_022196906.1:112936840-112960663 GCF_008632895.1 Mastomys coucha | reverse complement strand
ACATTCCTTACCACCCTCAATCTTCTGGTAAGGTAGAAAGAACTAATCACTCTTTAAAAACCACTCTTACTAAGCTGTCACAGGAACTTCACCTTGATTGGGTAAAACTCCTACCCCTGGCTCTTTTCAGGTTACGAGCTCTCCCAAAGCGACCTCTCCTCATCTCTCCCTTTGAACTCATGTATGGATGTCCAGTCCTAACTCCTGGTCTTTCACTTAAATGCTCTCCCCTCCCAGACCATCTACTTACCCCATTACTTTGCTACCTCCATTCTCTCCTATGGAACTTTGCTGACCACCATCTACCTCGGCCATACACTGTCTCCTGTCCACTACCTATCAACATTGGAGACCAAGTCTTTCTATCCCTCCAGGTCATCAGCCCTCACCTCTCTCTCTCAAGTGGCAGGGCCCTTTTAAAGTAATTCTTGTGACCCCTACAGCTGCTAAACTCAAGGGACTCTCTCATTGGATCCATCTGTCTCACCTCAAACCTTTCATTCTCCACCTAAAAATGACTTTTCTTCATATACATCAATCTTAACAGGACCATGCTCTGTTAAGCTCCAGAGGACAACGAGACCACCCATCTTGTCCCCAAGCCCAGAAAATGAGACTCCACTCCAGCAGCCGAGCTCAACCTCACTGGATTAGACATGGGTTTCTCATCCTCCCCCTGCTGTTCATTTCTATCCAGGGTACCCCTTATATCTGGAGATTCAAGGTTCAAGAAACCCCCTCAGATAACAGTCTTTCCAAATAGGGTCAGGAAACTGCTCCATAGCCGGATGCCAGGAACCAATCCAAATTGCTATCATCCCGGTATCTGTAATCCCATCTAAATATTATGATCTCTATACTTGCTTTCTCTTTGACCAGACAAAAGATTATTGTAGAAAATGGCCAGACGAATATGGGGGCTGCCCATTTGGTCTTGTCAAATACATATGCTAGGATCACGGATCAATCATTTCTTCTATCAACATCGCAAGACACTCTTTTACTACATACAAGACCCATGGGATTCCAGGTGGGAGACAGGAGTTGTTGGTAAGCTCTATCGTAAAAATCAGCCCGAGGCCCCAGTGAGTACCACCCATATCCAGAGAAAATATGTCTCAGTTGCCCAATCCCTAGATATCGGGAAAGCAGGGGAGATAATCAAACACTCCTCTGAGGTCCTTATCTCTTTGACATCACCCCTCATAAATGGCACTAACTTGTCATTTCTACCAACTCCTTAATGTCACCAGCCCTGGACGCTTTAAGGATTGCTGGTTATGTGTACCCACTGGAACTAACTCACAATTGTCACTTACAGCATCTCCAGTGATACTGCCAAGTAGCGTTACCTCTCCCTTTGTCAGCTGCCCTGGCTCCAGTGTCACCATGACTCCATACCTTACCTCTGTCCCTCTCTTTGGCATGGCAACCTGTTTTAAGGCCTCTGGGACTCATTCAGTGGGAATGCTAAGCTCCCTAGACTGCAATAGAACCATAACCTTTGATATATCATCTCTGCCACAATGCCCTACAACCCAAAACACGTCAATTCTTTGTAGTACTCAGGCATATCGTTGCCTACCTGCTAGCTGGTCAGGAGTTTGCACATTAGTACTTCTTTTCCCTGAACTGGGAGTAATCCAGGGAAACGAGCCCCTGCCAATCCCAGTTGTAGATATGATAGCTGCCCAGCATAAGAGGGCAGTTCAAGTTGTGCCACTCTTGGTTGCTACAGGTATAGCCATAGGTGTTAGTACCGGAGATGCAGGGATAACAACTTCTATGACTCAATATAATACATTCACTTCCCAGTTTCAAAGCAGTTTTCAAAAAATGTCTGAAACTGTGCTTACTATCCAGAAACAGATCCATTCTTTGGCAGCCGTAGTGCTTCAGAACAGGCGAGGACTAGATATCCTGACAGCTAAAGAAGGTGGGTTTTGCCTGTTCCTCCAAAAAGAATGCTGCTTCTACATCAACCAATCCGGGATAGTAAGAAATAAAATCCAGGAACTACAGTCAGACATAAAAAATTTCAGGGACCATGAGACCTTCAGTTCTGAGATTTTTGAAAACCCCATATGGAAGTGGATACTCCCGTTTGTAACTCCTCTCCTAGTCATCTTCCTGGTGTTATTATTTGCTCCCTGCCTCATTAATCTTGTTTCTACATTTCTTCAATGACAAATACAAAAAATTTCTAACCAAACTATCAATCAGCTCCTGTTACAGGATTACCAGCCGCTGCCCACAGATGAGCCACTGTCCACAGAGGAACCTGATGCAAACGTTTATCAAGTGGATCCCGATGATGAAAGCCAGCTACCCCCATTGACAACGCCCCTAGACAGCAGGAAGTAGCTTAAGAGACATGACGCCCTCGTTCCCTTTTTCACCATCAGCTTCCCCTTCCCTTTTTCTTTCCTTCTCTTTATAATATCAAAAAGGGAGGTATGTTAGCATCAGGACATCCAAAGCCTGTGGCGATGCATGGACGGGTCTCATAGATCTGTTGCCAGGGCAACAGTTGCCATATTCCCAGAATCCATTGGGCTCACCTCCCACCTTTACCTGCAGCCACTAAATCAGAGGGAACATTCCTCCATCTCTCTCTCTCTCTTCCCCTCCCCTCTTTCCGCGCTACTGCCCCCTCTCTCCCTCTCAGTTAAACCTCTTACACGTGGAACTGTTTGGGCCTAGTGTGTGGTATGTTCTGACGTGACCCACCGTTCTAACACATCACCAACTCCTTAGGAACTGGAGGTAGGAGGATTGCAAATTCAATGATCAGGCTACAGAGAGAGCTCAAGGTCAGCCTGGGCAACTCAGCAAGATCCTGTCTCAAATGACAAAGATTGTCAGAGGTGTGGTGCAGTTGGGGAGCAGTTGCCTGGCAGCCGAGGGGCCCCAGGTTCAATCCCCAGGGCTGCCAACAAACTACTATTTAATAAAAGTGTTCTCAGCTCTTCCCCCCAACCCCCAGATAATTAGACTACTATATTGTTACAACTACTTTTTTCCTGCTTATACAAACATTGATATCTATAAAATACGTTTTTGCCGGCCAGTGGTGGTGCACACCTTTAATCCCAGCACTTGGGAGGCAGAGACAGGTGGATTTCTGAGTTGGAGGCCAGCCTGGTCTACAGAGTGAGTTCCAGGACAGCCAGAGAAACCACACAGAGAAACCCTGTCTCGGAAAAAACAAAAACAACAACAACAAAAAAATTAAATGTTTTTGTTACTTAAAAAACACAATACCATACTATTTGTTATGGCCTTTTCTTCATTTACCTTATCTCAAATTACAGGGACTGTGTTTGTTTAGTGTGTTTTGGGTTTTGTTCTACTGTAAACACTGCCATCATGAGGATCTTTGCTCGTGTTTGTACATTCCTTGTATAATACTCATGTGGGTGAGGGTAATATGCTAGAATTCCATAGCCAACGGTATGTAAATTTTAGCATTTGGCTCCCAGAAAGATTGTCTCGAAGTAGACCCCCATCGGCATTATGTGAGTGCTTCTGAGTATTTGTTTGTTTGTTTACTGTGGATGTGTGTAAGCAGGTTCACGTGGAGACCAGAGGTCAGCTTCGGCTTTTGTTCCTCGGGAGCCATTTGCTTTGTTTTCTCGTTGTTTATGTGTTTGCTTGTTAGACATAGTGTCTCACTATGTGGCCCTGGATCTCATTATATAGACCATACTGGCCTCAAACTCAGGAATCTGCCTGCCTCTGCCTCTTAAATGCTGGGATTAAAGGTGTGCACCACCACACCCAGATCACATTGTCTGTGGAGCGGGTCTCCTCAGCTATTTTAAATATGGACATTTTAAACCGGGCGGTGGTGGGGCATGCCTTTAATCCCAGCACTTGGGAGGCAGAGGCAGGCGGATTTCTGAGTTCGAGGCCAGCCTGGTCTACAGAATGAGTTCCAGGACAGCCAGGGCTACACAGAGAAACACTGTCTCAAAAAAACAAACAACAAAAACAAAAACAAACAAACAAATATGGACATTTTAAATATGCTTCGAATCATGTGTTGAATTTTATCCCCAGCCCCACATCTCTCCGCTGAACCGCCTTGTCCCTTGGAGGTCTGAAAATCTCCAATATATCCAAACTGCATGCGAAGGGCCAGCCTGTATCCCAGATCCTTAGCCTGAGCCCTCCAGGCATCCTCGAGTCCTCAGTTTCCCTTACAGCTTCCACCCTCAATCCTGTTGGCTCTGCTTTTAAAAAGCAAAACAAGAGCTGGAGAGATGGCTCAGGGTTTAAGAGGACTGTCTGCTCTTCCAGAGGACCAGGTTTTAATCCCCAACACCGTGTGGTAGCTCACGACTGTCCGGAGCTTCCCGTCCAGGGAATGTGGAACCTTTTTATTTGTATGTGTCTGTGTACACGCACACGATGTCTGTGAGCTGCGTTCTTGTGGGCGCCAGCAGAGGCCCGAAGAGGATGACGACATCAGAGAAGACATCGGATCCCCCAGAACCCAGGTCCTCTGCATAAGTGACACAAGCTCTCGACCTTTCAGCTGCCAAGGGTTTCTCCAGCAAGGAGCTGCTCTACTCTTGAAGACTTTCTGGATTCTTTCACCTTTCATGTGCGGAGAGTCCTAGAGGCCGAGGCACCTTTCACCCTGTGGATGACTTGACGGCAGGAATCTCTTCCCCCAGGCTTCCCTGCCTTAGGCCCTGTTCATCCACCCATGATGACCTCTTTCAGCGACGGGAGACTTTCCCATTGTGACTCAGATCTTCCAGAGAAGCTGGAAGCGCTTGCAAGGCCTCAGACCTCTCTGTGAGCTCCCATCATGCCCTCTCTTAGCCACCCTGCAATACATTTATTTCTCCAGTGTTCCACTCTCCTTGAGCCTGCCCCCTCCGCCCGGAATCCTTGGGCTCAGGCCTTTCTGTGCCCTACTCTCTCACTTCCTTGAGTCTCCTCAGAGCTACCTTCCCACATGATCCAGCCCCAACAACCCACTGTCAAGCCCGGCCTCTTCCTTGTCACTGGGATTCCACTGGATCACTTCTTGTGTTTTTACAGTATCTCCTTTCTTTTTTTTTTTTTTGGTTTTTGGAGACAGGTTTCTCTGTATAGCTCTGGCTGTCCTGTAACTCACTCTGTAGACCAGGCTGGCCTCGAACTCAGAAATCCGCCTGCCTCTGCCTCCCGAGTGCTGGGATTAAAGGCATGCGCCACCACCGCCCGGCCAGTATCCCCTTTCTTTCCATCCGTTAAGATCTAAGCTCCATGGCAGCAGGAAGGTTCTTTTCATGTATTTTGAACACTGATGATTTATTTCCATGTTTTTATGTGCCCAGTGGATGATAGATAACAGATACTTACTGAAATAAGAAAATAGAAATTTTCAAACATGGGTTTTGGTGTCTTCTTCAGATTGGACATTCCGCTCTCCAGCTTGGGTGGACTTTGTCACGTGGCTTTTCCTGGGGACACATGAACAACCTTCTGTTCACCTCGGATATGGCACCAGTGACAGACTAAAGAAATTATTGTACGTGGGACCCCGGTAAGCTTACTGGGGTCCCGGGTGAGCTGAAGGCAGGTCACTGAAAAGCCCACGTCAGCCTGGGTGAGGGTTCATAAAGGGTTACCCTTAAGGCTACCTGAAGAACTTGCAGGCAGCTCCACCAGGGCCTCCTCTCCCTCTGCCGATAGAGAAACCTGGGAGAGGCCTTGTAAGTTTTGTGACTTCCTGAGCCTTGCGAGTTTCTTTAGCTTCCTGAATCTTCCAACCCTCCCTCTCCCTCAGAGAGGGAATTCTTCAGGTCAGAGGAGACAGCTATGGAACAGTCCCTAAGACTCATGAAGCATGAAGCAGTCCTGCGGCTGGGGTAAGCGGAGGAGAACACGGAACATCCACAAGACAGCTGACTCAGTCCCATTCCCTACGAATGCTGATTAATATAATCTCAGAAAAGAAATCCTCAATTGCTGGATGTGATAGCGCATGCCTGCTCCCAGCACTCGGGAGCAGAGGCATGCAGATCTCGGTAAGTTCCGCTGGGGCTATACAGAGAAACCCTGTCATGTAAAACCAAAAGAAAAAAAAAAAAAAAAAAAAAAAAAAGGAAAGGCCCCAGGAATCTGTGCCCCGCGGAGATTGCCAGGGGTGTGCAACCCTGCAGCGCATGACATGGCCTGAGGGGCCTTCCTTGCCATCCCCGTCTCTGTGGGCAGATGACCTTCCCATTTCCTGTTCCCGTTTCCTGACCTGGGTTAGGACTTTTTGCACGGAAGTTCACAGAAGCAGGGTTGTGCCCTCAGACCAACAGCCTCTGTGGCCACCAGGCTATGTTAGGCCATAGGGAGAATGGCTGTGGGCGGTACTCCAGCTCGGAACCCTTGGCAGGCAGTATCAGTGCCACACACTCAACGTCTTCGGTTTATCCCAGAGCGGACAGTTGCTCCTGGTTAGAGAGAAGCAAAGTGGCTTGCCCAGATTCTCACACCAGGAAATTGTGGAGGCAACACTTAAACAACCCTTTCACCCTGATACTCAGGTACTTGGGTTCTACAGACAGGGAGAGCGCTGAATAAACCTCACTGGCCTCCCACCAGGGGCTCTTCTTGATTTGAGTTTCATGGGGGAGGGGCTGAGCAAGACAATCCCCGGAGCCTGACCATCTTGAAATTTAGCATTCTTGTGCTGACCATAATGACCATACACATGCACGTGCACACACCACCCTCAGAGTGAGGGGTGGTGTGGGGGCCAAGGGAACTGACTGAAACAGAACTAGTCCTGGCTGGACTACTAGACCTCTCTCAACTGCCCGCAGTCACCAGCCCCCTCCCACACACCCATCTTTGTACAGGCACTTGAGACTGGGACAGCCAGGGGTTAGGGGTAGGGCAATGCCTGGAACTCCTCCCATAGAGAACAGGTCTCAGGAGCTCTGTGCTCCAAAGAAAGCCTACCACAGAACCCTGTGAGCAATCAGGGCCCCAGGAGAGTTTGCGAAGGCTCTGAGGAGAGGACATGTGGAACCCGGCCAGGCCCAGGCCCACACAGCTGCCCCTAGAAGCCTTGACACTCACCCTGCGCACACTATTTAAACCTAGCTGCACAGAGGAGAGGGCCTCCCATCCTGTGAGAGAGGCAGGTGAGAGGAGGGGAAGATCCAGGGGCAGGGAGTGTCATCTTACAGGTCAGCACTTGAGCCTGGCGTACCTTATTTCTGGCAGAACCTGGCTGCTTGGGCCAGCTTTGAGTCAGCATGCCCTTTCTGCCTGGTAACCCCAGGCCAGGGAGGGGACATGAGTGAGCTGCAACTCATGCAGCAGAAGCCAGAAATAATGTGCTCGTTTCAAGTGAGCTTGGAGTACGCAGGGGCAGTACCTTCTATGGACCCCACCATGGTCTTTTGTGGTAGAGGGAGAGGGCCTAATGGTGGATAATGCCCTGGCTTGGAGCCCAGGACTCGGAGATGACAAGAAAAAATGATGCTGGGGATGAAGCCATGCCAACTGCTGGCGTCAGGAGTTCTTGGTCTCAGGTGGGGGAGAGGTGGCCTGACTCACGGATGGGAGTACCATCCAGGCTCCAGGGCAGGACGGAGGTGGGAGGTTCTAAGGCTCAAGGAAGACCTGGAGAGTAGGGCTTTGGAGAGAGAGCCAGGAAATCAGGGAAGGGAATTTGTCATCTTGCCCCTTCCCAGGCTCTCTCTATAATAGAGCTTTGCTCATCCCTCATGCAGTACAGTTCTCAGCTTGTGGAAGGGAAACCTGGGGGCTTTCCTAGGGCCTCAGGATGGGGGTTAAGTGCCAGACAAGGAGCCAGCCCCGCACTGTGGGGCGGGGGTACAATAATGTCACGTGGTTCTCTAAAACCCAGCCTTAACACTCAGAATCCCAAGTCGGCCCTCCATTGTTTCATAGGCTATGGAGGCCTGCTAGTGCTAGAAGAGAAAGAGCTGAGGTGAGCTCTGCTAGCCTTTTCCAGGGGACCCTTGTCCAGGCAGCCTCAAGGGAGGCCTCCTATCTTCTCCCCTGAATTAGGGGGTGAGGGGCCTATACCTGTTTGCTATTACCCCTACCTTAACGAAAGCATCCCCAGCAGCCCCGGAAGTGAGAAGTCTCCCAGAGCTAAAGAGAGGGGCCCCTCTCTTGAAAAACAAAAAGCAAAAGCTAGACATTACTCTCCCCAAACGTGGCAACGTGGGCTCGTGCATGCACGCGCTTCTCAGAAGATACTGCCGCTTAAGCAGTGATTCCTGTCCCCGCTAGGACCCGATTCTGATTCTTTCCCACATCACCTACAACCCCGGCCAGGCGCCCACAGGCAGGGCGTGGGGCCGGCAGCTCGCCGTAATGACAGGGCCTGTGGGTGGTGGCGGTGGAGGAAGCGGGAGGGATCTGACTATTTCTGGCCCTGGCGCACCCAGCTGGCCCGAGCCCCGGCCAGGCTTGGCTAGTCTTCCCGGCCCCCCGCTCGGCGTCCTTTCCCGGTCCCCTGGAGAGGGCGGGGAGAAGCGCCGGTTGGCGGGCCCGGGGGGCGGTGCGATGCCCTGGACCCACCCCCGGGCCGCCTCCCACCGCAGTTCAGTTGGGTCCCTGCACCGGCCTGCGCAAGGACCCCAGGCCGCTCGGTTGTTGCTCAAGTGAAATCACGCCGCGTCCCCTCCGCTGCGCGCCCCGACGGGCATGGACTCCGGTCGGGACTTCCTGACCCTGCACGGTGAGTGTCCCGCCCGCAGGGGAGACCCTCGGGAAAGCCTGTACCCACCCGGGCGGCAGGGCTAACAGCTCCTTCGGCTGCATTTAAATCACCAGAGAGGCAACTCCTTGTCCCCTTGTGGAATCTCGGAAAACCCTCAGCCCGCGCTGAGCACAACCTTGGGCGTTTCCAGATTTCCCCAAAATCTGGCCCAAGAGATCGGGGAGCAATGCAGACTTCTCTCGGGGATTTCCCCTTAGCCTGGTCATAAAAGGCTGGGCTCCTTGGTCCAGATGGCACCAACGGGGTCGGGGAAGGAAGAGGACAGCATCCTTAGACCACCAAACTCTCTTCAGAGGCTTCCCAAAACTCGGGTGCGCCTGAAGCGAGTCAGGCCGCGCGGGTGTGGCGGTTGAGGGTGTGAGGGGGTGGGGCGAGGAGGAGGTGTGCAAGTTTGGCTGAAGTCTGGCAGCCTTCGCTCGCTCGCTAGAACAGAAAACAGCGATGCCAGGACTGGGAGGAGGAGCAGCGTGATCCTTTTGCTGACCCCCCTGGCCGGAGTGAGCCAGGTCTCGGCTAGAGCCGCCAGGCAGCTTGGTCCTTTGTCCAGCTGGCTTTGTTTCTTCCCATCTAGGCTAGCACTTCTTCCCATGCCTGTCTCTCTAGCAGACAGGAAAGCTCAGACCTCTGACTGCCTGTCTTAGAAGCGTCCAGGAAAGGGCGAGCAACAACTAACTGGTATTCACGCACACTCTGGGAGAGGGGCTTTGGGGAGCCTTTCCTTCGTGTCTCCTCAGGTCATCATCTACTAGCTCAGCAAAGCCTTCTCCTCTCACATCGATCCAGTGCATCACAGTATTTCTCACTTTACTCGAGTATCCTTGAGATTGTAGGTTCTTTTTAAAATTAAACAACGTGTATTTGTGTGTGTGCGCGAAGGGGTGTGGGTGTATGGAGGTCAGAGGACAATTTGCAGGAATCTTGTTCTCTAGGGATCAAACTCAGGTCACTGGGCTTGGCAGCAATTGACTTTACCCACGGAGACATCTCACTACCTGGGTTGTAGATTTTTTGTGCTCACCCGTCTTCCTCTCCACTCCCCTTGAATGTGTGTCCTGCAGCCAGCCCCCAACCTGTTTTGCGTTTGTCAGTTGACTTAGACATTGTTGTAAGCTTGGGTTTCTCAAAGCCACCTTGTCAGGCTGTGTTCCTGCCCCGCCCACTGTTTTCTCGTTGGTGATGACTTCAAGGATCCCAGTGGAGAGACTCTCTGACCCATCCATTAGCTATTACTGGCTACCTACCAGGGTGTCAGTCTCTCTCCTGGCCGCCTCCCTCTGGCTGCCTCTGACACCACAGTGTCAAGGAACGCGGATCATGGAACAGGCTCTAACCTCTGTAGAGCCTGGTGTCTGTAGCCTTGTCCCACTTCTTTCTTGAGTCAGCCCCAATATCTCCTACACAGAGAAAGACACAGAACCTCATTCTAATATAGCACAGGCTTGGCCAGCCTGGCCTATCCTGTTTGAGACCAGCCTCCCAAAGTTGTGACTCAGTCCAGCCTTTCCTGCAGGACTGGAATGTACACTGCGGCCAAGCTGATGGACCTGTGCGCCCAGCGCTTCAAGCGTGGCATCCACAGTGACCTCCAGAAGCAGCTCCTGCCTGCCAGATGGGGAAGGAAGAGCGATCAGGGAGGGTCTCGGTGGGAGAGTGTGTTCACTGTGGCCCGTACTTGTTAGCTGACGGGGAGTCTGCATTCCTTTCCACAGTGCAGGTCCCACAGCACTGGTCACTGTCTGGCTTAGGCAGGTGGGGGTCTGCTGGAGAGATACCCTCAGTCACCTCCATTAGCTGGAGACCTGTGGGCTCACCAAGAGATCAAACGTGGCTTCTGTCCTTACTTCTTACTCATACAGAGGTGATGTTGGATAAAGGCGTATATTGTGAAGACAAACAGCAGAGTTTTCTCTCCCACCCCTCTCTCTCCAAAAAACAATAAGATGGCGCTGCTCCTCCCAGCCCTGGCATCTCTCTACCCACATGGTAGGTTCTCTCTTCTCTCATGTCAGATAAGTCATGTGACTTCTAGGTGCCTTGATTGCCTTGCAGGAGTCACACACACACACACACACACACACCCATACACACACAAGCCAGGAGTTGTCTGGCAGGGTGGGTAGATGATGGGTCAGTACCAAGGGCAAATGTGGCTGGAATCGGATGCATGAATCAAGGAGCTCTTTCTACCACTGAAGCCTGCTAATTGATAGTACACTTCGCATCTTCCCCTCCTACCCCACCCTTCTCTATTTTAGCCAAGCCTGGACTGGCATCCCCAGCATCTCGTCCCTGACGAGACGTCACCTCCCAGGACCTTTTCCTTCACTGAAGACATATTCACCCACACTGACGGGCCCTGCACCTGGCCCACCTACCAGGCTGCCAGTCTCTGACCGCTCTTCCTTCCCCAGGCTGCCCTATTGCAAGAGCAGGCACTCTGTAAAAGGGACAGGGGAGCCCCGAGAGCCACAGGCCCCATTCCCAGCTTTGTTATTTGCTATGTCACCTTTGCCTTTCTGAGCCTTTTTCTCATCCATGGGATTGAAATATATTTTTCCACAGAGGATGTTGCCAGGATAAAATATTAGTGGGGGCTGGGGACTTAACTTCAGCAGAGTTGCTTGGCAGACCCACATTCCTGGGCTTAGTCGGCAGCACCTTATAAGCCTGGCATAGTGGCACAAGATTACAAGCATTTGGAAGGTGGCAATCATTAATTCAAGAAGGGGCAGTCCTCGGCTGCACGGGGAGTTGGAGGTCAGCCTAGGATACACAAGAGCCTCTCTCAGGCAAACAAAATTAATGGGCTTAGGAGTTCTGGGTTTCTTCAAAAGCCAAGAACCCCACGAAAAGTGATCATAGCAATTAGGGGTGGCCAGCCCCCCACTGATGGGAGTTATGTTTCAAAGCTCTCTGCTTTTGGGGTTCTGGGCCCAGGATACACACACATTGGTCCATGTTGTTAACTCTTTTGCGTCCCAGGCCACTTGAGGAGTCAGGAAGCCCATGGACCTCCTCGGTTTGTTTCTGTTTGAAGGGTTTTATTTGTTTTGTTTTTGAAACAGGATCTCGAGTTATACCCCAGACTGGCCTGCTCACTACGTGGCACAAGCTGGCCTCAAACTCATAGCAATCTTCCTGCCTCACAATCCTGGGTACTACAGTTACAGATGTGAGCCACCGTAACAGACTTAGGATCATGTTCTTAGATGCCTCACATAGAGTGCTGAAGAAGTCAAAGAAAATACAGCATATTGGGATTTTATCACATCGGGGCCCAAGCAGTCTTTGTTCTGGTTAAGAACCTCTATATAGGGTTGGAGAGATGGCTCAGCGGTTAAGACCATTCACTGCTCTTCCAGAGGTCCTGAGTTCAAATCCCAGCAACCACATATTGGCTCAAAACCATCTGTAATGAAATCTGATGCCCTCTTCTGGTGTGTCTGAAGACAGCAACAGTATCCTTATTTATAACAAATAAACCTTTAAAAAAAAAAAAAAGAACCTCTATATAGTTGGGTGGTGGTGGCACATGCCTTTAAGACCAGAACTTGGGAGGCAGAAGCAGGGAGTTCTCTGAGTTCAAGGCCAGCCTGGTCTACAGACAGAGTTTTAGGAAGTCAGGGCTATGCAGAGAAACCTGTGTTCAACAAACAAACAAACAAAGCCCCTTTACATGTTTTTGTTTTGTTTTTGTTTATTTTTTACAATGTGGGTACTCTACTCACCCCCCCCACACCTCTAACAAAAGCTTTCCTGTGTCCACTTTTCCGTTCATCCCATTCAAGTGCCTTTCTCATTACTCATGCTTCAGTGTGACCGAAGGCAACCTACTTGCTCTGTGCTTCGGGTTTTTGTTTTGACTGTGACTCAGTGTTGCTGCTACAGTGAACCCCATAGGGACCGCAAGGACAGAGGCTAAGGGAGGGAGGGGTAAGCCAGGCCTCTGGGTGGTGTCCTGATCCTCCTGCAGTGGGGACTCAGTAATGGCAGAGTGGATGAAAGGGGAGTTGTGTGGATGAAAGGCCCCAGTGTTCCCAGGCACTCTGGCCACACAGTTCTGCACAAAGTTGCCATCCTTCTGACTTATTCTAAGTAAGCCTGCAGACTCCCTTTGAGGGCAACATTTTCCTCCGCCTCCTCCTCCTCCTCTTTTTCCTCCTCCTCCTTTTCTTCCTCTTCCTCCTCCTCCTTCTCTTCTTTTCTTTTATTTTCTTTTTCTTTTTTTTCTTTCTTTCTTTTTTTTTTTTTTTTTTTTTTTTTTTGGTTTTTTTTCGAGACAGGGTTTCTCTGTGTAGCCCTGGCTGTCCTGGAACTCACTCTGTAGACCAAGCTGGTCTCAGAAGTCCGCCTGCCTCTGCCTCCTAAGTGCTGGGATTAAAGGCGTGTGCCACGACTGCCCGGCTCTTCTCCTCTTTTCATTTTTACTTGTTGTTGTTGTTGAGGAATTGCATTTGTGCCAGATGGTGATGGCACACACTTTTAACCTGGAAGCAGAGGCAGGCAGATCTCTGAGTTTAAGGCCAGCCTGGTCTATACAGAGAGAAATACTGTACAAGAAGGAGGAATAGGAGGAGGACGAGGAGGAGGAGGAGCAGGAGGAGGAGGAGCAGGAGAAGGAGGAGGAGGAGAGGAGGAGGAGGAGGAAGAAGAGCAGGAGCAGGAGGAGGAGGAGGAGCAGGAGGAGGAAGAGGAGAAGGAGGAGGAGGAAGAGGAGGAGGAGAAGGAGGAGGAGCAGGAGGAGGAGGAGCGTTTGCATTTGTTACCTTGGGGATCACACTGTTTAGATAGGAAACGGAGAGAACCAGGGAGCAGGCAGCAGGCCTAGTCACAACAAATCAGTTGAATAATTGAGGTAAGAGATTTGGCAGGCTCCATTCACTATCTCCGGCTCCACCGACCACCTCCACGTCTCTGTGTCAACAGAATTCCCTCTGCGAGCAGGCTTCCCAGTCCTGATGCCTGGGTTATCTTGCAGAGTTGGCACTGGCATCCCTTGCCAGGCTCGCACACTTTATTCCAGTCCCCACCCTCACACTCCCTCTCAAGTGGAGGTTCCGCCCCTCCCTGCCTGGACTCCGCCTCTCCCGAGCCTTAAGAGCCTCCCTCCTGGACTCCGCCTCTCCCTCCGTGTGCTTCCTGGCTGTGATTCCTCCACGTCGCCTTCTAGGCGATGGCTGCCAGCCCTCCGGACCTGGGTTATGTCTGGCAGGCTGTGCCACCCTAGCCCTTCAGCCACGCTTGCTATTCGAACACTCTGGAGGCGAAGGCACAAACATCCGGAATCCAAGGCCACCTCGGCCACACTGGGAGATGGATGCCAACCTCCCCCGTCCCACCTCCTAGGTTCTGGTTCTACATCCTCCGCCTATTTTCTGTTCTCGCCAACCTCCCTAGCCCATGAACCCGCCCCCAGATTTGGCTCCGCCCCCTAATCTGGCTCCGCCTCCAGAGAGACGGGCCCGCCCCCCTCCTCTGAGATTCTGGCCCCGCCTTCTCAAGGCTAGACTGTGGCGGGACTCAGCCGGCTTCTAAGCCAGGATTCACCCAGGCAGAGGTTTAGGAGAACACCATGCAGTGTCTGGGGGTCCCGAGTTGCAGACGGGGGAGCGTCAACCGCTCCCGGGAGCTCTACCTGCAGGAGCAGAGTCGCAAAGTGGCGGCGCTCAATGGACAGAGACTGGGTAAGGGATTGCAGGGGACACGGAGAGCGGGCTGCGGGGGAAGAGGTCAGCAGCTGGAACAGGACGCTCCTCCCTGTAAGCCTCAGATTATACATGTTTAATTCTTCTGCGGGGCTGTGTTTTCAGTGTGGGTGTGTGGGGTGAGTACTGGGAGAACTGGATACCTACCCTCTTTCCCGAGCAGCCCAATCTCCCTGCTCCCTACTAACTCCAACCCCTCCTGGTTACAAACTCATCCCTGGGTGTGTGATTCCCTGTGGAACTGGCATGCCGGTGTAACCCAGGGCCGTCTCGTCTCGTACGATGGTGGACAACTGTAGACCTGAACAAGTGACAGTTGGTGACCCCAGGGTTGGCTAAGTGATTCTGTAACACTGGTGGTGTTGTGACAAGTTTGTATGGGGATGATAGTGTGTAAGGACATATACCCAGGTGTGGCATTCTGCTACTGAAGGTGTCTGTGCATAGGTAGCCCCTGTGTGACAGTGGAACTCATGACTGATGTGAGCGTGTACCCTCGTGTGATGGAATGGCTGCCTCTCTGCTATGGCGTGGGTTTTCTGATGCTGTTACCCACTGGCTCTGTGACTTCTGAGTGGTGTGGCTGCATGTTTCTTTCATTGCTCTGACCCTGAGAGCAGGCTACCTACTTCTGAGTCCCAACTCTGCTGTGCAACTTCCTCCAACCTCGATTTCCTCCTCTGTAAAATGGGGCTAATGATACCGCCTTTCTATCTGGGGTTGTTGAGGGGGATAAACACATGTGCTGGCAACAGTAACTTGATTCAAGTATTAGCTATCATTATGGCAGCTGCTGTTATTATTAGGGTGACGACAGGCTGCACGGGACGTGGCCTTCCCGTGTGTGGAAAACAGTAACATGCGCTCTGGGAGACTAGGGTCCCTGTGTGCAAGGTTGTGTCTGTGAGATTATTTGTGGTGGTGTGGTATATCTTGGTGTAGTTGTGTATAAACGTGGGTTCCAGGCCCAGCACCTCCATCGCGCAGCACGTTGGGAACACGGGCAGAATGTCTGGCACTTCTGGATTCCCACCCGGATTCCCACCCTCCATGTCATTACATGGTTGCTTCCCTGTGGGCATCTAGCCTGGAAAAGATTGGTGAGATCCCTGGGTTCTCAGTCTACCCACCCTCCCAAGGCTGAGGTGAGAGCTGGAGAAGGGGTTCCCACAGACTTTCTACATACAAGAACAAGAGTCCTGTGGTAAAGCACCCCGAGGCCTCAGAATCAGGAAGCCCTTCCCACTCCATGGAGATACACACCCAGATTTCCCAGTTCCTGGAGGGTGGTAGCTGTCACACTACTGGAGCTTATCACTGTCTGACCCCACAGACTGGGCCACATCCCGGACCACTGCTGGCTCCAGGACAGGATAACCTTGTCATCACTTCACAGTGTTTTCCAGAATGAGAGGGTGGGGGCTTGCCTTCCATTTCCCAGCAGCCCCCATTCCCATCTGAGCTGTTAGCAGGAGCTTGCTTAACTGCATGCAGCTCAGGAGCTAACTGCATCCAGCTCAGGGGGCAGGGCATTGACAGATGGTCAGGAGGGCCCCCTCCTAGTGTACCTCAGCCTGAGAAGAGACAGTGGGATCTCCCAGCAGAGGCCAGAGGTGGCCCTCTGCTCTGACAGTCTGGAAACTCCCTAACCTTCCCTCCGTGTGAGACGTTCTATGCGAGCCCCTTCTCTCCTCCCAGGTCTCCCCACACTGAAGGAACGCTGCCCGTACTGAGGTAGAGCAGCTTCTAGCAATGGGTAGACGCATGGGACAAAGGTGGTGGCGTGTGGGATGACTGTCATCTCGAAGGAGTGGCAATAAGGCTTTCTGGGGCACTGTTCTTACCTCGGGGCAGGTGAGGGAGCAGAGGTGTGGTGGGTGGGGGGTTTCTGGGGCACTGTTCTTACCCCGGGGCAGGTGAGGGAGCAGAGGCGGGGGGGGGGGTGGGGGGGGGGGGGGGGGGGGGGGGGGGGGGGGGGGGGGGGGGGGGGGGGGGGGGGCTTCTGAAGCTATAGGGAGAGGATGGTCTCACGAAAGCAGGAACCTGATGAGGGATAAGGAAGGTGTGGGTGAGTGAAGCCCGGTCTACACTGGCTTGTAGATACTGCGTTGAAGGCCGCGAGGGCGCAGCACTGATTAACTGGGAGGAGGTGTCAGAGGTGGAGGGGCCGGGCTGTGGCTTCGCAACAATTCTCTGGCACAAGCACAGATTCTGGCTCCTCAAACAGGATGGTTGGAGTTCTGATGCCACTTTTCTGTTGGGTCACATAGTCTTAGGGACACATTTTGGTGTCCAGTTGGCTTTGAAGAGATCTGGCTGCTGGACTGTGTGTGATGTAAAGACACGTGCTTGCGTGTGCCCACCCCACCTTACGCGTGTGTCGACCTCTGTGTCGAACACATTATTCAGGTACAGGGTGCAGATCTCCTTTACCATCCTTACTTCAGGGTTTTGTGTGGATGAAGACTCCTAAGGGGCTCGGTGCCTTCTTGGTACCTCCTGCCTGGGTCTGTCAGGAGGGAGGGTCCTGAGCACTCTGGAGCCCATAACTCAGGTCAAGTCACACCACAGCCTGGCAGGAGTGGGCCCTGCCTAAGCTTCTGAAAGGATGGAGCTCTGTCATAAAGCAACTGTTTCCTGAGGAAGCCCAGACCCGGGGCACTCAGTGGTCAGGGTCCAGTAGGAAAGACAGGGCCATCCCAGCAGGCCAAACCCGGTCCCTTCTCTTCTGGGGACAAAGACCCGAGAATGGCTTAAGTAGATTCAAGTTAGAGGCTGGGGTGGGGACATAGGGGAGAGGGTGGCTGGAATAGCATAGGCCCAGGGATCCCTCTGCAGTAAACCCTGTGAGGTCATGCAGCTGGTCAGGAAGCATGCCGAGCTTGGTACAGATAATGTTGGAGCCATTGGAGGTGGGGAGGTTGTTCGGCTCTGCAGGCCTGGGTTCATTTGCGGAGCTTAGGTACAGATAATGTTGGAGCCGTTGGAGGTGGGAGGTTGTTCGGCTCTGCAGGCCTGGGTTCCCCTCCTTTGCTTTGTCTTTTCGTCCCAGCTCACTTCACTCTGAGCCAGGCCATTTCCCAGATTGCCCAGGAACCGCGGGCTTTTGAATCGGGCTCACTGAGCTCTTAGACAAGTCACAGTGTCTAAGTATGGGCTTGGGGCAGAGAGTGTTGCACAGTGGTCAAACACTTGTCTGCTGTGTACAGACACCTGGTTACTCAATGCGGGGCAGAAAGTGTGATCTTAGGTGGCTAGAAGTGGTGGCCTTGTGGTGGAGTCGGAGGAGGGAGTAAGGATGATGCCGGTGAGAACGGGCTCTGAGCCGGCTGAGGACAAGGCCGGTGTGGGGCCGATGCTAAGAGGGCCACTGTGGAGAAAGTGACATGTCACCAGCGTTGCCTCTCCCAGGGCTGCAGGATGACCCCGACCTTCAGGCCCTTCTGAAGGGCAGCCAGCTTCTGAAGGTGAAGTCCAGCTCATGGCGTAGAGAACGCTTCTACAAGCTACAGGAGGACTGCAAGACCATCTGGCAGGAATCTCGCAAGGTCATGAGGTCCCCGGAGTCTCAGCTGTGTGAGTGCCTGGGGTCTCAGGGTGGGCGCGGTACAGAGTGGGGTGGAGGCCGGCCGTGGACTGTGACCACAGGTGGGCCGTGCATAGGGAGCAAAAGCAAGAAACTCAGGTTGGCTGGGGTCAAGGGAAGATCCGCATTAAATCGTTTGTAGGGAAATCAAGTTAGGCTGGTGACAGAGAGAAGCCATGGAGTCAGTGGAAGGTGAAGATTCTTAACCGTGGCCACCGATGGGGACAGCCAGGCTCAGAAGCAACTGTGGAGCCGGACAGGGTGGTTTGAATGCATTGGTGCCACCCAGACAATGGGCGGATCAGCGTGGTAGGGCCAAAAGCAAGGCCCAAAGTCCGGGGACAGATAAGGTACTTCCGTGCCAGTGGCTGGTATGTAAGGTGGGGCTCAGGAGGAGTTAACTCTCCTGGGACTTGAGCCATGGGAGGCTGGGGTGGAGCACAGGAGGGAGAGGAGAGAGGAGCGCAGGGTACTGTCTCAAAGGCCCAGGGATCCAAAACTGAGGGGTGGGTGTCCGAACTGAGACAACCTCCTGAGAGGGTTAGGGGTTGCTTTGCAGACATGTCCTTCAATGCAGGAGATGCCTGAAAGCTCTGTAGGAGAGAGACATCCCTTACACCTTTCCTGGGAGCTGGCAATGGTCGGGGGAGGGATTAGCCAAGTGCCATCATTAGAACTCTGTGACAGTGGGCCAGGCTCCTGCCTGTACTGTCTGATATGGGAACCTCCAGTTTAAGACTCTTGAATTCCCTCTGCTAGAATTAAAGGCATGGGCCACCACGTGGAGTTTATTGTTTTTAATATATATATATATATATAATGCATATATGGAGGGAGGGAGGGAGGGAGAGAGAGGGAGAGGGAGAAAGAAAGTGAAAGAGAGTGAGAGAGACACTGTAGCTGTTTTCAGACATAATCAGAAGAGGGCATTGGATCCCATTACAGATGGTTGGGAGCTACCATGTGGTTGCTGGGAATTGAACTCGGCCTCTGGAAGAGCAGTCAGTGCTTTTAACCACTGAGCCATCTCTCCAGCCGGAGCTACCCTTAGTTTACAGTGTAGCTGAGGGTGGTACTCACCCCACATCCTAACCCCTCTGCTGTAGCCTCCTGGTGCTCCATTTGAGGGTGGGATTCTAAAGTGTTTCAGAAATCACTCTGAGGGTTGGGGGTGTAGCTCGATTGGTGGAACACTTGCCTAGCATGCATGAAGTCGTAGAGTCCTCAGCACGAGTCCCCAGCACTCCATATACTGGGTGTGGTGGCACATGCTTGTAACTTAGTGTATGGGGGGTAGAGACAGGAGGATCTGAAGTTCAAGGTCATCTTCATCTGCATAAAGACTTTAAGACCAGCTTAGGGTTAGCCTTTTGTCTAAGCTCCACCCCACAGTTACGGACAACAGCCAGGTAGGTGTGCCTGACTCACTCACTGTAAAAGGGGCTGCTCGCCCCCTCCTCCCTTTCTTGCTTTTGCTGTGTTCTCTTTCTCCTGCTCCCCCTCTCTCCCCATTACCCTACCCCCTCTCTCTCCACATGCTCAATGGCTGGCCTCTACTCTGCTTTCTCTCTCTCTCTGCTTTTCTCTGTCTACACCCACGACTCTCCTCCCTATGCCCTGAGTAAACTCTACTCTATACTGTACTGTCCTGTGGCTCACCGGGAAGGGATGCCTTAGCATGGGCCCGAGGAGGCACCCCTTCCCCCCACACTCACCGCACCTCCACCAAACATATTCCTTCTCTCCTTATCTTTTTATAAAACTTAGAAACATGAATCCTGGCACCAAAACAAACAAATAAGAAAACCACCTTGAGCCGGGCGGTGGTGGCACACGCCTTTAATCCCAGCACTTGGGAGGCAGAGGCAGGCGGATTTCTGAGTTCAAGGCTAGCCTGGTCTACAGAGTGAGTTCCAGGACAGCCAGGGTTATACAGAGAAACCCTGTCTGGAAAAACCAAAAAAAAAAAAAAAAGAAAGAAAAGAAAAGCACCTTGAGACTCAAGTCTGGCCAGCCCTCTCCCTGTGCCCTTCCAGTAGCAGCTGTCACTCAGGCTAGCCCCCTGTGAACAGGCAAAGGAGCCAGGTTGAGATGGGGGTCAGATCCAGGGGGACTCAGGAGGCTCGCTTCCAACTCAGATGGCTGCCCTAGGTCTCGTGTTTAGCCGAACTCGTTCTCAATTATTTTCCCAGGTAAGGCCTGAGGCTCTTGCAATGTCGCCTTTACCCCTAGGGAAACCAAGTCCAGACACTGGAGGCGCGACAGGCTCTCCTCTCTGGTTTCTCTTTGTCTCTGTGTCCTGCTAAGTCTCTCCAGGACCTCCCAGTCCTCACTCTTTGTCCCCAGGAGTGTTATCTGCAGTGAAGGCAGTGGGTCTTTTCCTCCCTGGGCCTGGGGCTCCGTGGCCCAGGCTTCCTGTTTTCATTCCTGACCCAGCATGGCTCAGCTGCCTGGTGTGAGGCAAAGACGATTAACCAGGGATATGTTCTGCCTCCCAGATAGTGCAGCGGTCATGGATCTCACTCTTCAGAGCCTAGGACCCAGTCAAGGCGCATGGCACACGTGTAGTCCTGAGGGTGGCTGGGAGGCCCCTGGGACTCGGGGTAGGAGGAGTTTGGGGAGGATCCAGACTGAGTGGATGAGAAAGGCTGAAGAAGGATGTGACTGGGGCAGTCCTGCTGTGGGGCGGCTTGGCCACGCTGGTAAGGCCAGCTCTCAGCTAGGCTGTAGGGGAATATATTGGGGTGGCAGCATAGAAGATCTTGTTTGTCCCTGAACCCTGGAAGACTGCCTTGATGAGAAGGCCCTCCCAGCCTCCTAAGGACAGAGTGATGTAATCTCCTAGACCCCCAGGAATAGTGCAAGTGAACCCGCTATGGACTATGTCTAACCTGCTGCGGCGGCCTTGTCTGTCCCTTACTGCTGAGCCCCCCGGGCCTAGGATCCCTTAGACTACAGTAGCTCTAACGCAGAACTCAGCCTTTCCGGAAGCTGAGACAGGCCCGTGAGGACAGAACTCTGCCTCTGTCTCCCTGTCCTGCCCGGCTCTCTCAGAGATGCAGACTGGCTTCTAGCTCTCCCTCTTGGGACCCTGGAAGGTGGGGTCTTTCTGTCCCCTCCTGCCAAAGGGCTCCCTGAAGTCAGAACTCATGCAGTCACACACAGGGTAAACACATTGCTTTTCTCTCTGGCTTTGGGACTCTGTCACTTCACCCCAGAGCCAAGACTGCCCAGAAGTGGTCAGTAGAGGAACCTGAAGCCTGTGATAACTATGGAGGCTCCAAGACCAGTGTGGTCTGGAGCGTGTGTGACCTCTCTCTATCGCAGGTGACAGAGCGCGGTGGAGTCTCTCTCAGAGGCCTGCTTTAGGTTTCTCCTGCTATCTGGTTCTTTCATTTCTGTGACCATAGACCTGGGTCCTTGTTGTCATTCCTATCCTAAGATCTCTGGCTCTGTGTCTCCCAGTGTGTTCCTCCCCACTCTGCCCATCGCCGGCTGTCCTGTGCCCTGGCTGTAAAGTGGTTTCATTCTTCCACCCCCTTGCTCTCCTGTCCTTCTCCCTGGACCCACGCGCTGAGCCCCTAGCCCGGCTGTGCCACTATGCTGTGTTCTTCTCTTTGTGGCCTTGGCTGTGCCAGAGGCAGTCATTTCCCCCACAGCCTGTTCTGCTGACCCGTCGCCTCTTTGCAGTCTCCATAGAGGACATTCAGGAGGTCCGGATGGGACACCGCACAGAAGGCCTGGAGAAATTTGCCCGAGACATACCCGAGGACCGATGCTTCTCCATTGTCTTCAAGGACCAGCGCAATACCCTAGACCTCATTGCTCCGTCTCCAGCTGATGTTCAGCACTGGGTGCAGGGCCTGCGCAAGATCATCCATCACTCAGGCTCCATGGACCAGCGGCAGAAGCTGCAGCAGTATCCTCCTGGGGGCAGTAGGTCCTGGTTGGGCATGGGATGTGCTATGGTCAGTTGTGCCGCCGTAAGAGAATGCCAGGGTGTGTCGGGTGGGATGTGCTATGGTCACTGTGATACTTTGCAAAAACAAATCAGGAGAAGAGGGGTTTATTTTATGTTTTAGGAGAATGTGGTCCACCAATGCAGGAAAGGCATAGAGTGGGAACTCGGAGCAGCTGGTGACGTCATTGGGAAGCACAGAGAAAGGGGCAAACACTAAGGTGCAGCTCGCATCCTTCTTACTCAACCTGAGACTCCAGCAAACCTCATTTCTCTCGTCATTTAATCTCCTGACACTCCCTCAAAGACACACCCAGCCGGGCACAGCAGGCACTGGGTGGCTTGCCCAACACTAGTGCATTTCTTCAGGGACTAGCATGGCTGGTTCTGGAGAGGGCCCTCTCCCTTGTTTGCAGGCAGCTGCCTTTTCTCACTCTGACCTCATGAAGAGAGAAAGCTCTCCTTACAGACACTAAACCTTTGGTCAGGGCCACACCTTCGTGTCCTCATCTAACTCAAATCACCTTCCAAAGACTCCTGTCTCTGGAATCATCGTACAGGGGGTTGCTGTTTCAACTATGAATTTTAGGAATTCTTTTATTAACCCAGGCCAGAAGGAAATGTACAGAGGGCCTCTGACCCAAGGCCAACAGCTGTGCCTTCCTGACTCTTTCTGTGAGCATTGTGGAGGTAGGCGCCTGGGAAGTGGGGTGTGACGGGTTGGGAGAGGTGGGGTGATAGAGTCCTGCTTTTCAGGGTTACTGCCCTCAAGGACTTGGAAGGCATGACACTCTCCCGAGCCGTGACTTGGGGAGCGGTACTGGGACCCCAGTGTTCACATGTGCCTGCGGGCTGAGGATGGTAACTTGTGAAATCAGTACTGTTCCCTGATCCTACTTCAGCATGAGATTAAGCCAGCACCAGTTCTCCTTTTCGCTTTATTTACCTGAGGCAGGTTCTGGGCTGGAACTTGTGATCCTTCTGCTCTGAGTGCAGGGATCACAGCCTTTCCCATCATGCCCTGCAGCATTCCCCCTTTATGACAGTTTTATAGAGGGATAATCCACACACCATAAAATTAACCCACGTGTTGACCCTAGGGCTGGGACAGTGGTTCAGTCAGTAAAGGACTTGCCGTGCAAACACAGGGACCTGAGTTTGAGCACAGCACACATGTGAAAGCTAGGAGTGGGCTGGAGAGACGGCTCAGCAATGGCTCAGTGGTTAAGAGCTTACATGGCTCTTCCAGAGGATCCAAGATTGGTTCCCAGCACCCACGTCAGCTAGCTCACTATGGCCTGCCTGCAGCTCCAGCTTTAGAGAACCTGATGCCTCTGTCCGCCTCTGAGGGGTACCTGCGCGCGCGCACACATGTGTGTGTGCGCACACACACACACACTTAAAAATAAAATAAAATAAAATAAAGCCAGATACACACAACCTCAGAAGACAGGTGGATCCTTGGGTCTCCCTGGCTAACCAGACTAGACTAAAAAGTAAGTTCCAGGCCAGTGAGAGATCTTGTCCCAGGGGACAAGGCAGTCAGCACCTGAAGACCGACACCTGTGGCTGACCTTTAGTCTCCACAAGCACACACGTGCTCATGAACAGACAGGCATACATGCCCCTGCTGAACCTGATTCTGTGTGTTTTCATACTTACCAATTGTGCCTTCATTTCCACCCCGATGTTAGAGCATCATCACTGTATCCTGTCTCCCCCTTCCCCCCAGGCCTCCACCCCGATGTTAGAGCATCATCACCCTGTCCTGTCCCCACCCTAGGCTTCCACCCCGATGTTAGAGCATCATCACCGTATC
>NW_022196906.1:112921244-112936424 GCF_008632895.1 Mastomys coucha | reverse complement strand
CCCCCCCCCAGGCCTCCACCCCGATGTTAGAGCATCATCACCGTATCCTGTCACCCCCTCCCAGGCCTCCATTAGTGGCTCTTTCATATTTCCTACCAAAGCCAGGCCTAGATAGCCCCATCTCCTCCTGAATACATGGCTCTCTGTGGACTTGCCGTAGACAGAGTCCTGCAGCATCTCCCAGACGGTTGCTTCTTCCTAGTGTGTGTCCGCATTCATTCATTCTGTTCTGTGGCTCTGAACTCCATTCCTTCTGGCATCCTAACAGTATTCCACCATATGGATACTTCCATAACGCCTAGCTCATCTGTGACCGGGGCTGTGAGTCCATTCCACTCTCAGACTCTCATCTGCGGTAAAACCTCAAGAACACACTCTGTGTGGAATGTGTGTTGTCATCTCACTTGAGTACATACTAGGAGGAAAATTGCTAGGTTATTTAGTAACTCCTATGTTTAACTTTTTTTAAAAAAATTTTATTTTTATCATTTTATTTTAAGTGCATATCTTGCTTGCATGTATGCCCATGTACCATGTCCACACCTGGTGCCAGAGGAGACCAGTAAAAGGTGTTAGATCCCTTGAAACTGGAGTTACATGTTGTTGTGAGCCGTCATGTGGGTGCTAGGGATTGAACCTGCTTCCTCTGGGAAAGCAGCCAGTGCTCTTGACCACTGAGCCATTTCTCCAGCCCCTTGTTCTAGTTTTAAGTATGTGTCTGTCTTTGTGTGTGCGCATCATATTCATGTGTGTGCAATGCCTGCAGAGGTAGCAGAAGACACTGGACCCCCTGGAATTCGTGAACAGCCCCGTGGAGGAGCTGAGAACTGAATTCTGGTCCTCTAAGCCATCTTTCCACAACCCTCTCAAGCTTGACTTTTTGAAAACATGCCAAATCATATATCCAAGTGATTCCAACAATTTAGATTCCCACCAGCAATGTGTGTGTCGGGGGGGTGTTCTATTTTTACATCAATCACTAGTTCTTAGGTTTCTCTTTGGTTAGAGATGCTCTCCTGGCCACTTCACAGTAGCTCTCTGGTTCATTTCCTGCTCGCTTTTGTGTGTATTGTGAGATAGAAAATCTATTTTCTCTTTGCATTAGGATATGCAGTCATTCCAGCACTGTGCACTGAGACTCTTTTTTAAAGATTTCTTTTATTTGTTTTATGTAAGTACACTGTCGCTGTCTTCAGATACATCAGAAGAGGGCATCAGATCCCATTGCAGATGGTTGTGAACCACCATGTGGGAATTGAATTCAGGACCTCTGGAAGAGTAGTTTTATTACATTAGTTATTTATTGTGTGTTTACGTACTTGTCACTCATGTGTGCGAGTGTGTGTGTGTGTGTGTGTGTGTGTGTGTCTGTGTGTGTCTGTGTGTGTGTGTGTGTGTGTGTAGGCCAGAGGATAGCTTGTGGGAGTCGGTTCTCTCCGATCTTATGGGCCTGGGGATTAAACGCGGTTGTCAGGGACCTGTACTTGCTGTACCAGCTCATGGGCCTGAAAATACATCATCCCGTTTAGTATTCTCATTGAACTCTCCACTGGCTGTGAAAATGAGTATTCATTCTGGACTTAGTTCTGTCCATTTGTCCAACCGTCTGCCCTTCTGTGCAGTATCCCTGCGCTCTCTTATCTCCTGTAACTTTGTAGTTACCTTCATCATCAGCAAGTGTGAGTAGTCCATGTCTGTTCTTTGTTTTGAAAGATTGGTTTGGCCAGTCTGGGTCCTGTGGCTTCCCACATGTATTTTAAGGTCAGTTTGTGTCAAATTCTTGAAAAGAAGTCAGCATCATTGGATAGGGATCACAGGTTAATCTGGAGACTTTTCAGCGTGAAATGTCTTTCGATCCATGGACAAGGTCAGATGTCTTTACATTCGATTATTCCTTTTTCCACTTGTTGAAGATTTGCTTTTGTGTGTATTCGTGTGTGTGTGTGTGTGTGTGTGTGTGTGTGTCCACCAGGGTGTAGTTCCTACAGAGGCTAGAAGGAGATACCAGCTCCCGGAGCTAGGGTGGTTGCGAACTGTCTGATAAGGATGCAGGATCTGAGATCTGGCCCTCTGCAAGAACAGCAAACATTCTGTGTGCCGACTCATCTCTCCGGACCCTAGTCTTTTTCCACTTCATTTAATAACGTTTTGTGGCTCTCAGAATTTTAAGTTTTATACTTTAAAAATTTTTTCAAATAATCTTAATAATTTTGGTGCTTTTATAAATTGTATAGCTCTGGCTATCCTGGAACTCACTCTGTAGACCAGGCTGTCCTGGAATTCAGAAATCCACCTGCCTCTGTCTCCCGAGTCCTGGGATTAAAGGTGTGCGCCACCACTGCCCGGCCCACCATCTTAGGTTTTATTGTTATGTTTTGGCTTATCTGTTTTGAGACAGAATCTCAGGTAGCTCAGGCTACCCTGGCACTGATTATGGGGCTAAGGATGACCTAGAACTCCTGATTCTTCTGCCACAACCTCGTTCCAGGTGCTGAGATTATAGGATGGCCTACCCTGGGGCCTAGACTTTTTTTTTAAGTTATGTAACATTTCTTATGCTGCTTGTGCTGTTGTTTCAAGTGTAATTAAATTCTAATGTCTTTTTTTTTTTTAAAACACACACCCATGAAGTTCATCCTCTTGTCTGACTCAGTGCTCTAACTGGGAGGACTGTGCTAGAAGCACCGTCCACCCCATTAGTTCCTCAGAGTCTGAAGGGAGAAAGTAGGGTGAGGTGTGGTGGGGTGGGGTGTGTGCAAGCATGGTGCGAGACATCCCGGACAGGATGACTTGATCCAGGTTTGAGTTTGCATGGGATTTCTCCACTTTGTGATCAGTGGCTGGAAATGTGTGCTTCCAGCCTCGGGTGCCAGAGGCAGCTGACTGTCCACATGAGAGACCCAAGCTGTTTTCAGCACAGTGGGAGGTGCTCTGGTGGGGCCACTATTGATTGAGTTCCTTTGCTGTAGTCTAAATGTCTGCAGTGAATCTTTAGGGTAAATATTTTCAAACGTCATCACGCTTCAGAATGAACAAAGGGAAAAAGACCCCTAGCTGGGTCTGGTGGTGCAATCCTGTATTCCTAGTTACTCAAGAAGATGAGGCAGGGGGATCACCAGTTCAGGGCCTAAGGGAACTAAGGAGCGAGTTATGGTTGGTGTAGATAATTTGACTTAAAATACAGAGTAAAAGCAGGGCTAGAGTAGAGTGCTGTGTAAGACCCTGCTCAGTCCCTAGCTCCAAATGAACAAACCAACAAGCAAGAGAAGCAAGGGAAAGGAGGGGACAGGCTCATAGTAAGGAGAGCCTCCGGGTCTGGTGTGACTACGGGCAGCCGCCGCTTCGCGTGGCTGGGAGCTTGGTGGGCGTCTAGCTGCTGTGTGTTTTCCTGACGGCTCTGCCAGCTGGATCCACTCCTGCTTGCGAAAGGCTGATAAAAACAAGGATAACAAGATGAACTTCAAGGAGGTGAAGGACTTCCTGAAGGAGCTCAACATACAGGTGGATGACAGCTATGCCAGGAAGATATTCAGGGTGAGCTGGCTCAGTGTGGCTGTGGGGCCTTGGGTCTGGCCTGAGGCCAGCTCTGAGCCCTGCCCATGGACTGTGCTGGGTTTGCAGGAATGTGACCACTCCCAGACAGACTCTCTGGAGGATGAGGAGATTGAGACCTTCTACAAGATGCTGACCCAGCGGGCAGAGATCGACCGTGCCTTTGCAGAGGCCGCGGGTTCTGAGGAGACCCTGTCGGTGGAGAAGCTAGTGAAGTTCTTGCAGCATCAGCAGCAGGAGGAGGCGGCAGGGCCAGCCTTGGCCCTCTCTCTCATTGAGCGCTACGAGCCCAGTGAGACTGGTGAGGGCCCAGCAGTCCCAGAGCCAATGGCTGGGAGACTCTGATGGAACTGCAGACAGACAAACAGACGTGCTGCAGGGAGCCAGCCCCAGGGTTGCTGACCAATGTGTGGCTGTCCTGTGTAAGCAGGTGGATGGGAGAAAGAGCCCAGTGCCTGCCCGGTCTGGGCCTCATTTTCCTCCTCTTCCTTCTTCGGGGGGCCTTGAGCATTCCTGCCCCAAGGCATAGAAAGAAATGGCTGACAAAGCCAAGGCTATTCCTACGTCCTTCTTCGTTAGACACAGCTTCGATCCAGCTTTGACATGTGATGTAGAGAAGGCAGGGCCTGCTCAACACTTCCAGGCCAGCCTGGTTGGCTTAGTGAGACCCAGTCTCAAAGTACAGAGAAAGGAGGACTTGGGGACATGGCTCAGTGGTAGAGTGCTTGTGTAAGACCCCGTGATCAGACCTCAGGACCACACACACACTCTAGGGACACAGAGGAGGTGACACCCCGCCTTTGGGGCTTTTAGAATAAGAGGAAGGAAAAGAGACGGGGCCTCAGCACACTGTAACTGCAGTCCCACTGTGAGCCCGCGAGGACTGGGTGGGCAGGCAGAGTGGAGAAAAGACTTCTCTTTCCACGGTGGCGGGCAACCAGCTCTGACTGGAAATGGTGGCTTCTTCCTGCCTAGCCAAGGCCCAGCGGCAGATGACCAAGGATGGCTTCCTCATGTACTTGCTATCGGCTGATGGGAACGCCTTCAGCCTGGCGCACCGCCGTGTCTACCAGGACATGGATCAGCCACTCAGCCACTACCTAGTGTCCTCTTCCCACAACACCTACTTACTGGAAGACCAGCTCACGGGGCCCAGCAGCACAGAGGCCTACATCCGGTGCGATCCAGGGAACTGTTAGGGGTAGGTCAGGGTGGGATCCGGGACGGGACCTGGAGGGTCCTAGCCTAGTTGTCACCGCTCTGCAGGGCTCTGTGCAAAGGCTGCCGGTGCCTGGAGCTGGACTGCTGGGATGGTCCCAATCAGGAGCCCATCATCTACCACGGCTACACTTTCACCTCTAAGATACTCTTCTGTGACGTGCTCAGGGCCATCCGGGACTACGCCTTCAAGGTCGGCCGTGGCGGTGGGAGCGGGGAGAGGACACGAGGGAGGACCGTCCCTTCTAACTCATCTTGGGGCTTCTAGGCATCCCCCTACCCAGTCATCCTGTCCCTGGAGAACCACTGCAGCCTGGAGCAACAGCGAGTCATGGCGCGTCACCTGAGGGCCATCCTGGGGCCCGTGCTGTTGGACCAGCCGCTGGAAGGGGTTACCACGAGCCTCCCTTCGCCTGAGGTAGGCAGTGGTACCCTTGAGGTGGGGAAGTGAACCTGGCTTGGAGGCCGATGTGGGTCTTGACCAGTGAGCCATACATCCCCAGCAACTGAAGGGCAAGATACTGTTGAAAGGGAAGAAGCTGGGCGGGCTGCTGCCTGCGGTAGAGGAGAACGGGCCTGAAGTCACTGATGTGTCTGACGAAGACGAGGCTGCTGAGATGGAGGATGAGGCTGTGCGCAGCCAAGTGCAGCAGAAGCCCAAGGTTCTAGGGGAAGTTGTGGGGGCGGGGCGACCCCAGGCCCTTCCCACCCTATTGCCCATGGGACAGTTGCCTTGTCTTGGTTTTTCTGTGGCTGCCATTCAGACCCTCTGCCCCTTCTCTCTTTCTCTGTATCTGTCTCTCCCCTCTCTCTCTCTCTCTCTCTCTCTCTCTCTCTCTCTCTCTCTCTCGTCTGGGTTTCTGGTGCTCAGTGCCCACCTTATCCTACCCTACCTATGGCTCTAACCTGGGCCTCCCCGCGGCCTCCAGGAGGATAAGCTAAAGCTGGTGCCGGAGCTCTCCGACATGGTCATTTACTGCAAGAGTGTCCACTTTGGTGGCTTCTCCGGTCCTGGCACCTCTGGGCAGGCATTCTATGAGATGGCTTCCTTCTCCGAGGGCCGTGCCCTGCGGCTGCTGCAGGAATCAGGTGAGCCTCTGTCCCTGAGGCCCACGATCCTGGCCATCTGGACTGGTCAGGACTGGGCCTGCCCTCTGGCCCTGCAGGGTCCCAACTTGGCATTCCTTGCTTTATGTCCAGACAGAACTGGTGGGGTGGGTAGGTGTGTCTTTAGCCCACCAAGTCCTTCACTGATGACTTGACTCCACCTGTTCTCAGGAAATAATTTTGTCCGCCATAACGTGAGCCATCTGAGCAGGATCTACCCAGCGGGGTGGAGAACAGACTCTTCCAACTACAGTCCTGTGGAGATGTGGAACGGGGGCTGCCAGATTGGTACGGACTTGCTGAGCTTGGAGGGAGGTTAGACAGAGTACTTGGCCTTGATGTCCAGAGCTGTGGAGGCCACAGGATGAGAGGTCTGGGGGCCCTGAGATGGTTTGGAGGCAGGCCAAATTGCCCAGTCAGCAAGTCTGTGTCTGGTGTGAACTCCGGCCCTTTGTCTTGGAGAATGAGGTCACACCTGTCATTCCAGCACTTTCCAGGTGGGGGTGAGGTGGGTGGGTCAGGAGTGCAGTGTTATCCTTGGCTACTTAGTTCGAGGCCAGCCTGGGCTACATGAGACCCTGTCTCAAGCCCTCAAAAGGGAGACTGGGGAGATGACTCAGCCAGCAAGATGTCTGCCATAGAAGCAGGGGGTACTGCGCTGGGATCCCCGCCCACGTAAGAGCACAGGGGTGATGACACAAATCTGTTATCAGCACTAATGCGGCAGAGACAGGCTGAGCTCCGCTCACTGGCCAGCCAGAACCCCTGTCTCAAAAAATAAAGACCAATTGAGAAAGACGCCAGGTCCTTGGCCTCTGAAAGTACATGCAAATATATCCATGTGCATGCGCTCACATGACACACACCTGTATTACACACAGCACCACACACACACAAGAGTGTGGTCAGTGTGGTGGGCCAGCTAGATGCTGGAAGACAGGAGACACTGGACCATTGGATCCTGCTCTAACTCACATTGGAACCCAGATTCTAGTGCACTCTGAGCGGGCTGGGCCCTAGGACTCTGGGGCCAGCCCACAGCTGGTGACTGCTCTGTTCCACCTGTAGTGGCTCTGAACTTCCAAACCCCTGGGCCAGAAATGGACGTTTACCTCGGCTGCTTCCAGGACAATGGAGGCTGCGGGTATGTGCTGAAACCCACCTTCCTGAGAGACCCCGAAACCACCTTCAACTCACGCGCCCTGACTCAGGGGCCCTGGTTGGCTCCGAAGAGGCTCCGAGTCCGGGTATGGCCTGACACGGGGCATGGCAGCCTGTGGAGATCCCTTCCTTCTCACTGCCACCCCTGAACGCTCACTGTCTCTACCCTTCCTTAGATCATCTCTGGACAGCAGCTGCCAAAGGTCAATAAGAATAAGAATTCTATCGTGGACCCCAAGGTGATAGTGGAGATCCACGGTGTGGGCCGGGACGTGGCCAGCCGTCAGACAGCAGTTATTACCAATAATGGTATAGTATGCGCTGGGCCTCGGTTGGGCCGGGCCGCTGGAGCAAGGTCTACACCTTGCTGTTGTTACGGTTTGGTTTCTGCCCTTCTAGGTTTCAACCCGTGGTGGGACACGGAGTTTGAGTTTGAGGTAGCAGTGCCTGACCTTGCCCTTGTACGCTTCATGGTAGAGGATTATGATTCCTCCTCTAAGAACGACTTTATTGGCCAGAGTACTATCCCCTGGAACTGCCTCAAGCAGGGTGAGCGTTGGAGGGGAGGAGCCTGCCAGGAGCAGTGGCGGGGCCAGGCTTCTCTTAACCCATAGCTCCCTGTGCCTTGAGCATCCTCTCCCAGTGACCAGAACTGTCCTTTCCCACCAGGGTACCGCCATGTTCACCTCTTGTCTAAGAACGGAGACCAGCATCCATCAGCCACTCTCTTTGTGAAGATCTCCATCCAAGACTAAGCCTGGGGGTCTGAGGCAGTCCGTCCCGAGAGGGCGGAGCTGTGTCCACACCTCTGGCAAGGCTGGCATTGCTGCACCGGCCTCTGGCGCGGAGCTTGAGGCCACTGAACTGCCTTCAGCTCTAACACATCATCTGAGCTTCTGCCTCTCTGGGGGCCCAGGAGCAGTCCAGTCCCCGGAGTGGTTCAAAATTCCGTTAGGAACAACACTGCATCCCTCTCCCTACCCTCTAGCTGACTTTAGGTTGTGAGTTTTTATATATAAAGAAAAAAAAATCACAAGATGGATCCTTCTAGTCTCTTTACAAAGACACCAGAGAGTCCCTCAAGGTCTGCATGCATACCCCTTCTGATCGTCATGGGGTTGTGTGAAGCAAGCAGGCAGTCAGAGGAATCCTTTCAACAGAGGACAGGATGCTATCCCAGAGTGCCACAGGGCCCTGCCACTGAGAAGGGGACTCCACCAGATGGTGGGGCTCGAAGGCACACATTGCCACATCCGATGCCAGCCACTGGCTTTTATTAGGAAGTGGGAGTTACCCCAGGAGGAGTCTCAGAGTGTGAGGGGCAGGGTTCCCCAGGTTAGAAGAAGCCCAGCTTCTTTTTCTCTCGCTGCTGCTTCCACTTGGCCATGCTGTAGAACTCCTCTTTGGACTTCCCGAAGATGTCTTGGAAATCGGAGTCTGAGAGATAGAACTGGGGGTGGGAGGGTAGGAGTGGGCGAGGAGGGATGGGGTGGGAGGGTAGGAGTGGGCGGGGAGGGATAGGGTGGGAGATTGGGAGTGTAGTGGGAGTTCCTGGAGCCCAGATTCCTGTCCCACCCGGAAGTGTCATCCATTCTAAACTTCTCCAGTCTGCTCAGTGCACTATGGGGCAGGATCCCGTGGGGTCCTCCAGTACAGTTAGGTCTGGTACCCACCTCCCTACGGGCCGGGTCCACACCCTGTGGCAGGTCCTCCAGGGCCTGGTGCATCAGCCTTTCCCGGGGCAGGCTCCCATTGGCAATTGAGCTACTGAAGCTGCTGGAGTGGTTCATGCTGGGGTTCTCACCATCCACCCTGAGGCTCAGCTCTAGCTCATTCTCTGGGCTGTCCTGGGAACCCCTGAAGGCCAGCAGTGTCGGGCGACCTGCCTTGTCATCGCTCAGCCTTGGAGTTAGCTGGACGTTATGGATTTCCTGTCCAGAGAGAAGCCTCAAGGTCCGGGAGCGAGAGGACAGGCACCCACCAAAGACCACATTGAACCCACAGGCCTCTTGGCATCATCTGAACCCCTCGCTCCTTTGAATCTGGATGGACCCTTGCTCCTCTGTCTCTGTCCCCTTCCATCTGAACGCTGACCCCTCTGGGCGGCTGCCAGGGACACTGTCCCAAACACTTACTGCTGTCATCTCAGAGATTGCAGATCCGAGTTCCAGGCTGCCCCCCACCATCTCCTCGTAGGACTGGCTGTTCTGGGGTCAAGAGTTGGACTGTAATCAGGACTAGGGCAAAGGAAGGAGCCCCCTGAAACCCAGGGAGGAGAAAGCCCCCCCATCAGATTAACATGGGGGTGGGTATTATGTCTCACCTCAGGTTCCCTCCCACTGACTCACGGGAGGTCCTTGGCCAGGGAGTGACTTCTTTCAGCCCTCCCATCAGATTAACATGGGGGTGGGGTATTATGTCTCACCGTCCACTTGTAGGGGTCCCAGGTGACAAACCACCCGGTAAAGGTGGCCGGCTCATGGCCCTGCTTGACCACAATGATGGGTGTGGCCAGGCTCCTCTCTGCTGGGTGAGTCCTCAGGTACTCACGGCCCCAGGCCACTGCTTCTTTCTTCCATTCACCTGCAGCTTCCCCAAGCCACAGGAAGATCTGGGCCACAAAGGAGGCCTGGGCTTGGACAGGTGGAGGGACTGCTTGTGACAGCCACCTCTTCCCAACTCAGATGGCCTCAGAAGTGCACATGCATATGCGCAGCCAAGAACCCCCACACACCCACGAACACTTGAGGTCACAGGCATGCATGCATGTATCTAATCTATAAATAGGTATGAAGCACTAGCATGTGCTTGGTACTAAAGACTCAGTGGTAGAAAGAACCATTCTACCTTAGGGTCTCTTAGGCCACAGTCCCTAAGCCAGGTATCATGGCACAAGTCTTTAATGACAGCACTGGCAAAGTGGAGGCAGAAGGATCAATCAGTTCAAGGCAATCCCTGGCTACAGAGAGAGTTTAAGGTTAGCTAGCACAGTCTGCTACTCTGCCCTAAAAAGAGTGCTTGCTTAGCAAAGCCCTAGACCCCAAATACCACAGAAACAGGAGGGGTGGGCCGGGCCTCTAATCCCAGCACTTGGGAGGTGGAATCAGATCAGAACTTCAAGGTTACATAGTAAGTTCGAGGCCATTCTGGGCCTATGTGAAACTGTCTTAAAGAGATTTGAGGACAATCTCTGCCCCCTTAGAGCCTTCATGAGGGAGCAAGCCACATATATGTCTCAGGAGAAAGTGAGGAACTAGGCAGCACCAAGGTCTCCTAAGGTGCACGAGCCTGGGATACCCAGGAAGCACGGTGGAGTCAGGGGAGACTGACCAGAGAGGGCTGATGAGGTAGTGGGGTGAGCTGTGCAGTGGGGGAGACGGAGGTGGAGTCTGGGCTTGGGTTTCTCCAAAATGTTTTCAGAGCTCAGCCTTATCCCAGCACAGACAGTACCACACACAGTCACACACTACCACACACACACAGTCACACTACCACACACACACACATGCACACACTACCACATATACACACACAGTCACACACTACCACACACACACATGCACACACTACCACATATACATACACAGTCACACACATGCACACACACAGTCACACACATGCACACACTACCACACACAGAGTCACACATGCACACACTACCACACACACATGACACACACACAGTGTCACAGCTACAGAGGCACACTGCCCATTGCCATACATCCAGATAGCTGACCACAGCCAGATACTGTCATCTAATGTGTACACATAGACATGTCACATTTTGTTACCTGTCAGGCATTTCTGGCTGGTCAGGTATACTATTTCATGGCCGCACAGAATTCCACAGACTCACAAATGCAGTTGCTCCATCACACCAACAACCAACCCCATTTTCTCTCTTTCCCTCTCACACAGACAGGTGCACACCCAGTGTCACCAGTTTCACCTGCTCTGGTCAGTTCTTGTTAGCCCTGGATTATACTGACCACACAATCACAGGCATGACTGGCTTACACACAGCTACCTAAACGTGCAGGTTCAAAGAGTCACCTGTGTTACCAAGTCAGACCTTCAGACACATGCAGTCACACACAGCGTCACAGCACACTCGGTGTTACACACCATACTGCAAGGCCGCAACCACACACATCCCAACTCTGTCACACCCACACTCTGAGTCCACGGTAATGATCAGCCACAGGCTAGACTCACCTTCACACCCAACTACAGATTCACACCCTGCGTTCCCAGCCCAGCCAAACAGGACTGACTGCTTTACCTCCTGACAGGTGTCTAGTAACATGATGTCATACTTGTCCAAGTCCTCTTGGCCAAAGAACACAACTTCTGTGAGTACCAGGCAGCCTGAGTGACTGGAACACTCGAACAGTCGGGGCTGGATGCTCGACACCTCCTCGGGAAGCCTGGCCGGAAGAGGGGCTGCTAGGGGCGTGGCCTGGACCACACTGGCCCTGGGCCTTCCTCTGAACTCCACCTACCTCTTGACTTTCTCTAGGAGCACCTGCTCCAGGGCAGGGTCCCTTTCTCTCAACGGACATAGTGACCAAAAACCCTTCAGCTGCTGAATGAAGCCATTGGGGTGGACATTGAGGAGGGGGATTCCCGGCCTAGTGGGGAGCACCTGAACCTGCCCTCCCTAGAAGGGACTTCCCTAAACTTAGTTAAGTCAGAAACTGGCCTCAGGTCCAGGGTGGAAGGCACGGACTGAGGCTGGGAGCCAAGGAGACTTGGGTGGACAGCAGGGCCCAGGGATGCGGCTCCTTCCTTCCTTGAGTTATTACTCTGTTCTTAAGTCCTATGCATGCCTCGTCCATTTATCCTGTGGTTTAGGGATCATCTTTAGTGGCAATGCAGGGAGTGGAGTCTGCCAGCAGAGGGCACCATTTCTCCCTGTTAGCCCTGGCACTGTTTCCTCCCCCCCCCCGCCCCCCGCCCTTTCCGCCCCCTTAACGTTACCCCAGGTCTGGAAACAGCAAGGTGGGCTTGACTCCCATGGCCCCTGCAGGAGGAGGGCTGAGAGTCCTGCAGATTTCGTCTTATCTTTCCAGATCTCTGTGTGACCTTTCACTGGAGACCTCCTTGGGAAGCCTGGCCGGAGGAGGGCTCACCTTCGAGCCGCACTCCCTCCTCAGGACAAACGTATTCTCCCCGACCCTGTTACCTCTTGTTACTGGGGTAGGGGGCCCGGCCTCCAAGGGCTTCCCAGAAGTGGAGAGGTTCCTGACCCTCAAGCACTGTTTCCTTGTTATTTCCTGGGAAGACAGTGGCCACCGTCCGCGCCATCTCACGTTGGTCCCCATGACAGCCCTGGCAAGCAGAAGCTAGGTCAAGCTCTGCAGACCTTCACCTCCAGTCCCATGTCCTATCCACTGGGTCCTCTGGGGAGCTGGACCAGAGCAGAGGGAGGCACCTCTGAGCATGGGATCTCCCTTTCAGTCCCCCAACTGCAACCCCATCACCCCGTCTGGGTTCAGAACATGGTTGAGAGATATCTAGGCTTGGGGGTCATCTGTGGTTTATGCTAAAGATAATAAAACAAACCAACAACAACATCAACAATAACAACAAAAACCAAGCAAACTAGACTAGATCTCCCTTTCCCAGAGAGGCTTGGGAGAAATCCCCAGGCAGGAAGGGAGGCAGCCAGACCAGGCTTAGTCCACCCTGGAGAACCCCAGTCCACTTGGGACTGCGTAACTTCCCCTAGCTCCATCAGGGTCCTGGGCCACTTCACACCACCCACAGCATCATCTCCACTGGACCATCTCTGTGAACTAAGTCTGCATCCGTGAGGAGGGGACCCATCTCTGGCCTAGCACCACCTTCCCAGGCTGTAAAGTGGTGGATACCTTCCCAAACCAGAGGTAGCAGATGTGACTTGTGATCAGAAAGAAGATGTCACTGGAAGTGAGAGAAGAGGCACGGGCTGGCACCTCCATAGTTCTGGTGTTGTGGCTCACGGTCCCTTGCACGTGGAAAAGCCTGGCGTCGGATATTGGTGGCCTCTCCCCTTTGTTGCCTGCATTCCCCTATTAGAAGGCGGGGGCCTCAGGGTGAGTCAAGGGCTCCTGGGGCCACACACCCCTGCCCCTATCCTACTGGTGAACAAACTGTTTCAGAACTCAGCACTGTCCCCTGGCCCTTTGCGCGTGGACTGTCGCAGTTCTCTCTATGCAGGACAGTGAAGGAGACCTCTTCAAATTAGACTTGTCTCCCATCTCAGAGGGCTCAGAGCATGGTCCTGTCACCATGGTAGGCCGCCTCATCTAGGCGCAGGCTCAACACAGCCAGGGACTATGACAGCCCTGAAGTGGACCTAAACTGAATCCTTTCTCCCGTGAGTGGCTTATGTCAAGTAGATTTTGGATTGTGAGTGTGAGCCTGTGTGTGTCTGTGTGTGTGCAGTGTGTGCATGTGTGTGTGTGCACATGTGTGTATGTGTGTGTGTGCATGTGTGTGTGTGTGCTCATGGACCACAGGACATCAGATGTCATCCTCAGGAATGCTGTACACCTCCTTGGAGAAAAGATCTCTCATTGGCCTGCAGCTCACCAATTAGGCTAGACTGGCCATCGAGCCCCAGGAGTCTCCTTCTGTGTCCACTTCTGCAGAGCTATGATCACAGTGTGCACCCTCATGCCCAGCATTTCACACAGGTGCTGGGATCACACTCAATCACCCTCTACCAACTGAGCCCCTCTCCAGCCTGTGTCAAAGGGATGAAAGGTCCAACATGGGCCCTACCTGGAAGATTACCAGCCGCCCCTGGAAGATGGCTAGAAAGTGGGGAGGCTCTCTGCCCATGGTCACATGGCCCTGCACCAGCGCCCCCTGGTGCATGAGGTCCAGCTCCTCCGCATTGCAGTTCAGGGCCTTGGTGTCTTCTACAGTGCTTTGGTGGCCCTGCAAAAGGGAGGAAGCCAATGATGGCTTGGGTTTTTCTGTGCCCAGGGTTTTCCTGTCTCACTCTCTAGCTCTTGGGCTGGAAGGCATTTGATACACCAGCAGGTGGGCGTACCTGCCATAGGTACAGGAGGAACCGGGCATGGCCTAGTTTCTGGTATGTGTAGAGGACAAGGTAGCAGTTTCCTGAGCACAGCTGGCCATGGTGCTTGGGCTCTACAGGCTGCCTCTGTAAGTCCTGGATGTACCACACCTGAGGAGCAAGGGGTCGTGGGCACAGATGAGCCTTACCTGCAGCAGCCTGCCCACCTGCATCTAAGCCAGAAAGCTCTCGGTGGCTCATCTGAACCAACAAGCAGCTCGTCCAGTTCTGTGCCTTCCGTGCTCCATACCCGACCTGTGAGTGACCCCTTTCCCCACAGACCTCAGTAACCTCATGCCTTTGCTGGCCCGCTCTCAGCCCAGACAGGCATGCTGTCCCTGGGAAAATCAGGGAAATGGCAAGAGGCTACGGGATGGATCCAGTTGCTGGCCCGTGGCCCCCTCGGTTTAGACTCTACTAGCGTATCCCTGGCTAGGGGCAGATAGCACCATCTTCCCATGCAGAGACGCTCCGCTCAGTCCAGGAGACAGAAGTATGCTTGGAAGGGGGAGGCTGTGGCACTCTGGCGGGAAATTTTCTTTTTTCTTTAAAATGTCATTAACAATAACAGCAACAAAACCCACAAATAAAACCAAAAACTCCTAAACAAACAAAACCCAAGGCTGGGGGAGTGGCTCAGTTAATAGAATGCTGGTACAATGTGGCAGTGTCCTGGGTCAATCCCCAACACCTCCCAGACCTGGGATTCCACCTGTGATCCTGGGGAGGGGAGGCAGTAGGATCAGCAGCTGAAGGCCAGCCTTGACTATACAGAGAGTCTGAGCCCAGTGTAGGATGTTCGAGACCCTGTCAGTTAAAGCAAACAGGCTGAAAATGGTGGCATCTGCTCACATTTGTCCGAGTGATGGCTTGTTACCATGGGAGCCACACTTCAGCCTTAGAACCAGACAGAACTGGTGGAGACAGAACTGTTGGAAGCCGGTGTCTGTGCAGGTTGGCGGGTGACCCAGTTCTTCTCTCCTGTGAGCTGGGGATCATAGCCCCCACCTCTTGGGATCACAGCCCCACCCCTCGGGATCACAGCCCCACCCCTCGGGATCACAGCCCCACCC
>NW_022196906.1:112917602-112920915 GCF_008632895.1 Mastomys coucha | reverse complement strand
GATCACAGCCCCACCCCCTCGGGATCACAGCCCCACCCTTCGGAATCACAGCTCCACCCCTCGCGATCACAGTCCCAGCCCTCGGAATCACAACCCCCATCTCTTGGGGTCACAACCCCATCCCCTCGGGATCACAGCCCCACCCCTCGCGATCACAGCCCCAATCCCTGGCTCTGCAGTGGGCCTGGAAACAGTGCCTGGGGTTCTTCACCAGCACTGACTGAGAGCTTCACCAGGGGACTTCCTCTCTCCCTGCCTTGCCTCTTACCCAGCTCCCCTTTCCGCACTGCTCACCATCCATATAAGGACAAATGTAGGCAGAGCTTCTACTTTCTCTGATCTCTGCTTACCTAGAGAATTTACAGCTCCTCCCCGCTCCCCAGGCACAGTATTCTTGTTCCCAGGGTCTCATGGCATCCCCACATTCGCTTGGGAACTAGATTGAACCATCCTTCCTGCCTCTGTTTTATGGACTTAAAAGCAGGCTTGAAGAACGAAGGGATCTCTGCCTCATGTCAGTATGTGTGCCTATACTGCATAATGTTTGTAAGTCAGCCTTAGCCCCTTCAGCTTCTAGAACACCGGCCTGAGGCCAGAGGAAGGGTTCCTGACTGTGTGTCAGGGGCTGGGAGTGCTTAAGTCTGGGACTCTGTGATTGTGCACCTGTGTTGGCTACAGGGCGTGGTTCATTGTCCGGGTGGTGTCAAGTTGCATGTCCCCGAGTGAGTGATTTGAATGACTTGGTGTGGCTGCATGAGCCAGCTGTTGGAGAGCAGGCATGCATGTTTCTATTTCCCTGAGTATGTCCCCGGTTGTGTGTGGATGGGCACACACATGTGCCTGGGTCTTTTCAGTTTGTTGAGACAGTGTCTCACGTAGTTCAGACTGGCCTCGACCTCCTGATAGTCCCTCCCCAAGAGTGTTGGGTTTACCAGCATGGCCTCCCCTCCCCTCCCCACTTCACCCCCAGTCATCTGTTCTCCAGGCAGAGTCTATCCGTGTGTGCACACCATCACCCACAAACCAGTGCCCTCACCTCCACCTTCCCCGAGCCGTCGTCCACCATTCTGAGCTGGGCCGCAAGCTCAGGCTGGGTGTGAAGCTTGCCTACGTCCACGTTTACCTGCATCCGTTTACCTGCATGTGTAGCAGAGAGTCAGTGCCACCTGGCCGACTCACTCCTCACACATCTTCTAGTGTCCCTGACACACCCTCTTCCTTCTCATCCTTAGGGGACACACCTGCTCACCAGACCTGATGGTTCCCTTCTCTCCTGCCTCTGGGTCCTTCTAAGTCCCGCCCGTTCCCCAGGCTCCGCCCCCACACCACGCGTCCCTCCTCTTGCTCACTCTTCCCTGGGTGTTTTTTCCTATCTAGCTCCTTCGACCACGTCCAGAAGAGCTGTTGGAAGGCTGTGGACTCCGAGCCGTCGTTCACCACCTCCACATTGGTGTAGTTCGGGTAACCCTTGGCCTGGATGAAGCCCTGGGACACAGCTCTGTCAGGCTTGTGGCTCAAAGGCCCTTGGCTGTTTTCCACCCCCAGAGGACCCCCCTCCCCCCACCTGCAACCCTGGCTACAAGAACAGCCAAGCTGGGAACTGAGTTAATTAACCAAACTTGTGACCCATTTAACAAGCTGGCTTCTGCACTGTCGACTCTCCCAAGGTCCCTGAGGGAAGACAGGGTCTCCTCAATCCAAGCCTGGTGAAGGGCTGGCCATGACAAACCTGTCTCTCAAACTTCCTCTGCCTCCCAGCCCCAGGGCAGAAGGCTCGAAGGCCTCCAGCCAAGGCTGAGTCCTACACCCATGGTGTCTACTGTGTTAGGTATCTTCTCTTCCTATCAAGGCTTCCAGGGCGAACACACTCACTTTTTGACCCCAAGACAAGGGTCCCTCTCCTTGGAGACCCCAGGATAAAGATGTTCCAGGAGAGAGCCATTTCTTCCCTTAGACGACGCCCCCATTGCAGGCTATCCTATGCCAGCCCTGAGCACAGGCTGTCTCCCTGAAGGGCCCCAGGACCTCACCACAGCTCTGCTGAGGGCAGCCTTCTTCTCCAGGGGGCTGGACTTCCGTCCCTGCCACATGTAGATCTTGAATCCACCCTGGTCCAGGAGATAGCAGCCCTAGGAAAAAGGCTGTGAGTCTGGTTGGCAGGGATTGAGGCCAGGAGACAGGGATGGGTACTGGGCCAGGCTTTCCTTACGGCCTCTTGCAGGAGGTCCTGGGTCAGCGGGCGGGTCGCCACTTCCTGGACCACCAGGTCTGTCCCCTTCTCGCACACACTGAGGGGACAGGCATCCAGATGTGGACAGCCAGCCTCTCCTTGGTCTGGTGCCATCCCAGCACTTAGGTTGTGATATGAACTCAATCACTGCAGCCTTGCTTGGGGTTTAGGTGGCTCCTCACAGGGCCTCAGTCTCCCTATCTTTGCTATGGGTTTTTCTCATCAATGTTACCACACGCCACACAACAGTGCCTATTATGCAGGCCCAATACCCTACATGCCCCACCCCCGAGACCCATGGGCTTTTACTGGAAGTGGTTGTAGAAGACCTGTTAGTTCAGTAACAACAGAGACACAGCTGTGACCCTCACTCTCCTGTGCTCTCCCCCAGTTCTGCTTACTGGTAGAGACGGACATTGCCCTTTTGCAGCTGGCTAGCTCTGCTGCTGGGTACAGAGGCACACAGGCTGCCTGATCTGCGGCCCAGCACAGCCTCCATGATGCGCAGGAGGTTGGGGGCTTCGTTCTCTGGATCCACCACACCGATCTGGGCACGGCCACCACGCTCCCTGTCTCTAAGGCTGAAAGTCAGGGACAGCGCCTGTGGGAGAGGACCCAGCAGTTATGACTTCCCGGGAGCAGCCCCTGGTTCCACACAGCCCTGGTCCTTCCTGTCACTGCTTGGTGCCCATAGGCACAGACTAGGGACAGGAGAATTGGTGTCACGTCATTCTAGTGCCCCCGGGGAGACCACGGGTGGGGCATCTGAACCTAGCCTGTATCGAGTAGATTCCACCCTTTGGGTGGAGACAGAGAGCCCAGCCACCTCTCTGTCCAGATGATGGACACCTTGAGGGTTTCCTCTCCCCAAGCCCTGTACTCCCAGTCCGCAGACACCGACCCGTGCTTTCTCAGAAATGCTGGCTTTCGGTCCATTCCACTGGATCATCACCTTGCCCAGGTCCAACAGGAAGATGTCCCCCTTGTTAAAGCTGTTCCAGGATAAGGCCACCTTCCAGAGCCAGGATAGAGAGGTGGAAGGGAAAGATGTCAGACCACCAACACCACAGGAGGGGGAGGGGA
>NW_022196906.1:112911681-112917225 GCF_008632895.1 Mastomys coucha | reverse complement strand
GAGGGGGGAGGTGGGGGAGGGGGCAGGCAAGGAAAGGGGAGGGGAGAGAGAGCAATGCAGGCCAAGTCACTTGTATGCATGAGGCTGTGTGCAGCTATGTGTGTGTGTGCACATGTGTGTGTGTGTGTGTGTGTGTATAACCACATATGACCTTCCATGTGGTTATCTAGAAGTGGGGCATGGGTAATTGTTTATTTCTGTATGAATGCGCACATCTACATGCATGAGACACATCATGTCTGAATAAGAGTATGCTCGTGGTGACAGTGTGTAAGTGTGGTGACGGTGCGCAAACGAGCATAAGACAGTTACTGAAGCAAGCACATCTGGAAGACGCCCTAAATAATCTCAATGGAACCAGTCTAAATGTCCATCTCCACATGACCTGTGGGGTGTAGGCGCAAAGTCTGGCAAGGGCTGCGCATCCACGTGACCTGTGGGGTGCAGGCGCAAAGTCTGGCAAGGGCTGCGCGCCGCAGAGCCGCCTTAAGCCTTGTTGACTGTAATGTGCAACTACAGGGTCACCAGCCACGCTGTAGATGACTCTTCACTGCTTCAGACTCTGGCCGCCTGGCAGCAGAACGTCCTGGGCCATGGTTAACTTCCTGGTGCGTGCAAGTACAGGGTGCTTTGTGTTGATTTATGAAAGGGCTCTCTGAGGAGGCCAGGGTGGGTGCCGTGCCTGTGCGTGAGGAGGAATGATGTGTGGCCAAGAGTGAGGCTCCACACGCTCCCAGCCTGCTGCCTACAAGGACCCAGCACTTCCGCCTCATGCTCAAGTCCTTAAAGCACCCATGAGACATACACACTAGGAAAGAGACAGCAGGAGATGAAGTAGGGCTGCCTTGGGCTTCCTTGTGGGCCGGGTCATCTGGGGCGCTCTAGCTCATCGCTCCCCACACTTCCCACCAACCCCCGCCCTCTCTGCTTCAGGAGACTTAGCCTGCATGAGTCTGGAGGTCAGACCGTATCCCTGGCTGCCCTCACCTCCGTGGCGGTCACGTGCTTCCGTCCCCTGATGTGAAGCAGTCGCTGGACATTGTACATGTTGGTCTCCACAAGCTTGAGAGCAGAAGCTCTACCTCCCTTCCTGTAGCTGAGGAAGGGACAGGGACTCGTGAGAGAAAGCTCACCTCCTGTGGGACACGTGTGGGAGTGAGCATGGGCTTCTGAGTATGTGTGGGGATCATGCCTGTCAGTACATGAAGTCACATGAAGTACACGTGAGCATATGCAGGTGTGAGTACATAGGTACATGAGCACAAGAGTGTGCTGCCAATGAGCATGGACAGCTGTGTAGACTGTGGCATATCGAGGGATTTCAGATGTACTTTTCCCAGGTGAGTCTAAACGTGAATGCGTGGAAGAGCATGTCTGTGTGGTAGATATGAATATTCAGGTTGTGTGCCTATCCACAGGTCTACATGCATGGGGTGGTATGTGTTTTTGCACATATGGGGGGTGTTATTGCATATACACACAGACTCACCTGCACTACACACAAATATTTGATTCAGCGATTCGAAACAAAAATGACTTATTCTTGGCAATCAGGATAACTCTTGTCAATCTCAAAATGTGACAGTTAAAAAAACGCTTGACACAAAAGTAGAAGACACTTCTACCAGTGTGACAAACAAAGAGAGCTGTGGATAACTTGGTGGCCACTCCCATGACAAATGGAGACCAAGGACAACAGTCGCCTTGCACGCATTCACAGTAGTACCATTGATAGCAGCCCCAGAGTGGAAGCAATGCACATGTCCACTAGGTGTTACGCTGATAAACACAATGGATTCATAGAATGGAATGTTATCCCACAGTGAAATGAAGCCAGGTAATAATGTGTGCCACAGCATGGATAAACTGGATCAATAAGGGATGAAGCTCAGGGTCAAGGGCTTGCCTGCCTCGCAGGTGAGGCTCTGGGTTCCATCCTTCTAACTGGAGGAAGAGTCGGGGGTGGGGAGGATTAAGATGAAATGAAAACATATCGGTCACAAAAGCTCACTTTCTGTGTGGTTCTGCTTACAGAACAAGTACAGAATGGGCCAATATGTAGACAGGAAGCAGACCGGTCATACCTCTGGCAGGGGAGGAGGGTACAGGAAGGACCTGAAAAGAGGCTGCCCAGGAGCATGGGGCTTTTCAGGGTGATGAAGTGTTTTAAACTTGATTGTGGTACTGGTAGTGCGTATCTTAAACCATGAATTGTGTGCTTGAGATGGGCAGAACGTATGTGAGCATACCTATCTTAAAGAGCACGTGGGTGTGTGCCCATGCATACAAGTTCAGCATTCGGCCAATAAAAAGCCATTTCCCTAGGGTGGCGGGTGGTGCCCTCACCGCAGGATCTGACACTGCCACACTGCCGTCAGCTCTCTCAGCACTCACATGACTCCGGGGTGGAAATAGCTGTGGAAGCAGTCCGACTCGTGGCCCTGTGACTCTTGGTGCAGCACAGTCTGGTCTCCTAGGTCCTCCTGCAGATGTTGCACAAAGGAGACCGCAGCCTCCCGAGCCTCTGCGCTGGCCTCCTTTCCAACCCAGTAGTGCAGGTCACTGGATCCTCCCTGGGTAGCCTTTGGACTCTGAGGGACCTAGGGTCCAGGCATTTGCAGATGTGGATGGGGGAGGGGGACCCGTGGGAAAGCTATGAAGGGAGCCGGGGACTGGAAGACCTCAGGGCAGCAGGCCCCTTGTGGGTGGCATGTGATGAGGGGGCTTTTGGATAGAGTTTATTTCTAGGCCTGGGTTTTTTCAGCTCTGGGCCCTATCACCCCTAAGAAAGCCTCCCCAGGTGACTCACGTGGAGGACGACATAGCAGCATTCCTCGAAGAAATTCCCATGAGCCCTTTCAGGCAGTGGCAGCATCTTTAGGTTCTGAGAGAGAGGTTGCCAAGTAACAAGTTGGAGGCCTCTACCTATGACTTCCAGAGGTAAAGGAGGGAGCTCTAGGTGGGAGAATGGGGGAGGCTGGTAACACTTTCCTATGTTACGGGCTGTGCCACCTGGTCTTGCCCCTTACCTCAGTAATCCATATTTGCAGGGCTCTGTGGCCATCGATGGCTGGGAGGTTTTGGTTGATGTCCATCCTAGGCTAGTCAGGAGTAATGGAGAGACAAAGAAGGAGAGCCAGAATTCAGAGTTCACAGGTTGGAGGCCAACCTCTGGCCACCTGTGTTATAGGCTCCGAGTGAGAATTTTCCCCAAGTCCTAAAGCTCGCCAAAGTACCTCCACTATAGAATGTAGTTGTCATTAAATGAGCAACTTCAGCAAACCAGGACAGGCATAATGGATGGACATACAGAGACCTGGTTCGTCTGTGTGAAAACTCTTACTACAGGCTGAGCTCTCTGGCCAGGAGCTGCTCTTCAGCTAGCGGCAACATTTTGGAGTTAGAAAGTGACCACAAAGGGCTGGAGGTACAGTTCTGTTGGTAGAATGCTTGTCTACCGTGCATAAAGCCCTGGGTTTAACCCCCAGCATCGCATAGAACTTGGCATGGTAGTGTATGGCTTTAATCCCAACACCCATGAGGTAGAGGCAGGGGGATGAGAGGTTCAAGGTCATTCTCGGCTATAGAGTGGAGTTCAGGGTTACAGGAGACCTTGTCTAAAAAAATCAAAAGGAGAAAAGAAACATGCAGACAGATTCTGGATAGACCTGAGTCCTGCAGACTTGGGGACAGTCTCTGTAGATGGTGCTAAATCAGACTCTTATAAAGGAAACCAATCCAGTCAGCAGGGGCAGACTCTGCAAAAGGAGGTGGATTCTTGAAATGGGGCTCAACGTTGTACAGATAGACAGGTTCTGACCCTAAGGAAAGCGCAGCAACTACACAAAGGTCTGACAAAGTTGGAAACAGGGGATATAAATAGACACAGGGTCTGCACGGTGCAGTGAATTATGGAGGTGGGGGCTTTACAAACTGCACAGTGCGGTGGACTATGGAGGTGGGGGCTTTACAAACTGCACAGTGCGGTGGACTATGGAGGTGGGGGCTTTACAGACTGGCATGCCTTCTGTAGGCTGATGAAGCATGGAACGACTCAAGGGTCCCAGAGAGAGATGAGTTCTCCAAACAGGAACCCTCCATGTATACAAGGATAGCTTCCACATATACAAAAATAGCTGTGGAGAGACCCAGGCACTACCCAAGGAAGGTCAGACAGGCCTGGGCAAATAGGCAAAGACTGGAAGCTGAGAAAGAGGTTCTGCAAACAGGTGTGGGGTTCTGTGGATATGGAGGAGCTGTGCCTGGGAAAGGCTGTGCTGATGCGGCTAAGAAAGGACGCTGCAGAAGGGGCGGAGTCTGAAGCTAAGGACAAGCACATCAGTACATCTGCGGGAGGGAGCTACCACAGAAAGACCCCTAGACAGACAGAGGCAGGCGACTAAAGCTTGGAAAAGTTCTCTAGACACGTTGGAGTTTCCTATGCAGGGTGTCTTCAACAACAGACTGAATGCTCCCGACTGGCAGCTGGGAACAGGTAGGGAAAAGCCCAGCAGGCTTTGCAAAGAGATTTGGGAAGCTGTAAAGAACCTAGTCCTGTAGTCAGGGAGGCTGTATAATCCTGCAGAGGCTCTGCAGGCTGGGTCTGTCAACAGTGCTGTCTTTCCCAGAGAGGCATGGAGCTGTGGGCTGAGTCACGGGGAAGCCAGTGCTGTGTGTAAGCACATTGCCTTCAGACACACGCAGGGTTATGAAGCAAGGCTAGGTTCTGTGAGGAATCCCAGGTTCTGCAAATAAGGGCTGGCTGTATAGGTCAGTTTGGAGATGGTCGAGGCTTTGTCAGTAGGGATGGGCCCTGTCCACAGGTCCACAAGCAAACAGGAGCGTACAGACAGATAGAGACTCTACAAACAGGGCTGAGGTCTATAGAGACATGTGGATGTTCCCAGACAAACGCAACCCCCTTCCAGTGAGAAGTTCTCCACTGGGATGGACGGAAAGGCCGTCAACCTGGGTAAATTCACAAACATATGTAGGAGGAAGAGGCTCTGTGATCGGGTCATAACCATCCTGCAATGAGTGAAGGTGCAGAGAGGCGCTTTGTGTCCCACCCTATTGGTAGACATCCCCTCTCAATTGGTGTGTCCTCAGGAATCTCATTCTGGAGGGAGGGAAAGGCTGAAGCCCTGGCATTGGCTTGAGGTAGAGTCGGTCTCCCAAAGACAGCTTTCACACAGCTCTGACAACATGAGGCCACCTTGCAGGACAGCCTGGAACCAATGGAGCAAAGTACAGTGGAGGGTCAGTGGTGGGCAGGACCATGCCTTGAGCAGGGCTGCTCAGTTATGAAAACCTGAGTCCTCCATGTAACCCTAACCCTCACAGCAGGACGTGGGGCGGGGCTCACGGCACTATTTGCTTCTTTTCTCAGTGTGGCCACAATGGTCACATTTCCTTTTTATGCTTTTAGTTATTGTGTGCTTGCTTAGTTAGCGTGATGAGCTTGGTGTGTACGGTAAGTGTGGTGAGCCTGGTGTCTATGGTTAGTGTGGTGAGCCTGGTGTCTATGGTTAGTGTGGTGAGCCT
>NW_022196906.1:112909447-112910782 GCF_008632895.1 Mastomys coucha | reverse complement strand
TTAGTGTGGTGAGCCTGGTGTGTATGGTTAGTGTGGTGAGCCTGGTGTCTATGGTTAGTGTGGTGAGCTTGGTGTCTATGGTTAGTGTGGTGAGTCTGGTGTGTATGGTTAGTGTGGTAAGCCTGGTGTCTACAGGTTAGTGTGGTGAGTCTGGTGTGTATGGTTAGTGTGGTGAGCCTGGTGTCTACAGGTTAGTGTGGTGAGCTTGGTGTGTATGGTTAGTGTGGTGAGCCTGGTGTCTACAGGTTAGTGTGGTGAGCCTGGTGTGTATGGTTAGTGTGGTGAGTCTGGTGTATATGGTTAGTGTGGTGAGTCTGGTGTCTATGGTTAGTGTGGTGAGCCTGGTGTCTACAGGTTAGTGTGGTGAGCTTGGTGTCTATGGTTAGTGTGGTGAGCCTGGTGTGTATGGTTAGTGTGGTGAGTCTGGTGTCTATGGTTAGTGTGGTGAGCCTGGTGTCTACAGGTTAGTGTGGTGAGCTTGGTGTCTATGGTTAGTGTGGTGAGTCTGGTGTCTACAGGTTAGTGTGGTGAGCCTGGCGTGTACGGTAAGTGTGGTGAGCCTGGTGTCTATGGTTAGTGTGGTGAGTCTGGTGTCTACAGGTTAGTGTGGTGAGCCTGGTGTGTATGGTTAGTGTGGTGAGCCTGGTGTGTATGGTTAGTGTGGTAAGCTTGGTGTCTATGGTTAGTGTGGTGAGCCTGGTGTGTATGGTTAGTGTGGTGAGCCTGGTGTGTATGGTTAGTGTGGTGAGTCTGGTGTGTATGGTTAGTGTGGTGAGCATGGTTGGCTAAGTGCACCTTGCAAGCCTGTCAGCTATTAGGATCTAGGATCTGACCCACAAAGTTCTGACAACATTAGCACGGAGGGAACCATTTTCCCTAGACAGGGACAGGCACCAGAAGCTGACAAAGCTTTGCAGATACCTAGACAGAGACACTGGTCTACTTTGTAGCCATGACAGGCTGTGCTAGCATGTCAGTACCCGAAATAAAAGCAGATCTCACACATGGGGAGCGGAGGGGTGAGGGGTGAGGGGTGGGGGAGAACTGAAAACTGGCACCAGCTTTACAGGCTCTACAAACAAGACAAAAGCTCTGTCAGCTCGGGACAGAGACTGCATAGGACTGTGGTGGATTCTGCAGCAGGTGACAGATTCAGGTGACCTGAGAAGGCTGGGTCAATGAATCATAGGCCTTCCTGATCCAGCCTTGAAAGATGGCTGAACTCTACACACACAGACTCTGCAAACATCATGGGAGCTTGCTGGAGTGCTGTGCTCTGTAATTCTGACTGTGGGGACCGGGTGCAGGGGGGCCATGGGGATGGGGTGCAGGGGG
>NW_022196906.1:112885379-112908390 GCF_008632895.1 Mastomys coucha | reverse complement strand
GGCCATGGGGATGGGGTACGGGGGCCATGGGGTGCAGGGGGTGTGGGGATAGATGGGGTACAGGGGGCTGTGGGGATGAGGTACAGGGGTGTGTGGGATAGATGGGTGCAGTGGGGTGTGGGGATAGGTTCAGGGGACCGTGGGGACGGAGGCGGGATGCTTTCTGTTATCACTATCTGTTATCAGTTCACTGCCCAGCCCTTTGGGAACCACAGCCACGCATTGGATAGGCGTGTAGTTGAAGTATTTGCTTTTTCCTCAATGCGACTCCCCACATCTAATTGAAATCCTGGCAGCCCACTGAGCAGATGCAGTCACCGGGTTCTGAGTCTACCGAGAGGGTGTCCCCGGTGCAGCAGTGACTGACTTCCTTTCTCTTAATTGAGCATCCAGCCCTGTTCTATCAACAGCAAGAACACCCTCAGATCTGCTGCCCCTTGTGACAGTGAGAGGACTTGGCGAGGTAAGGGTTACAGAACCACAGGTACCTCAAATTCTTTACTCCTTTGTTTAGGGCCCCTGAGGGCTAGGCTCAGGACAAGGTGGCCTGGAAAGAGGGTGGGGCAGGGGGACTGTCCACCCTGAGTCACAGAAGAGGAGGCTGTGGGCAGGGGCGGTAATGGGAGAGCCTGGGTGCTGAGTACAGCTCTCCCATGGAGCAGAGTGAGTCCACACAGAGTTGTTGTTGATTGACTGAGAGAGTCAGCAGGCATGCCAGCAGCACCTCTCCTTGAGGCCGCTGCGTGACAATGACATACATGACGGACAGGCACAGTGGCCACACAATGGTCCTTTCCAGCAACAGTGACCATGGTACATCATGGTGGGCACAGTGACTTGCAACAGGACCCTTCAGCAAGGACACTGAGTCTCTATGCAGAACCAGCTCCAGGAGAATGACCAGGGACCCAGACAAACAGAGACCCGAGCCACAGAGCCAGAAACTTTAAGGGCCACAGTGGAGTAGGAAGGACACCATCCGACTTCAGGGCCACAGAGGGAGAGGAGGGCATATTGGCAGCTGGAAGCAGCATCTAACTTGGCTTCTCAGAGAGGGGCAGCAGCAACCCAGGGGTGGCTGGGAAGGAGCCCCAATACCCACAGCCTGGAGAGTCGAACTGTAGCTGGCCCCCCATCCCTCTTGCTAGAAGAGGCGTGAGAACGTTAAAACACAGGGTCCCTTTACTCCTCTTAACACTCTGCGTTTCCTCCCCTCCCCCAGAGGTTCCTTCTCTTCCTACGGAGTCACCTGTGGCCCACGAGCCCCAACCCATGTGTGTCCCTTTTTATCAGTACCTCCCCCATGTGACCCATCTCAGCCCCTCCTGCCCTCCTAGAAGCCCTCTCATCTTCCGGGGCAACCTTTCCTTTTCTGGGGGTTCTTTTTTCCATGGACACTGGCTTCCATCTCTGCCCCTGGCCGAAGGGCCTCTAACCCACTGTGCTGGGTTCCCGGTTTCATCAGCGGCCAGGCCGCTTGTCTCCTTCTTTCAGGTGACCCTTCTCCCCCCTCCTCCCTGCCCCCCCTGCACAAGGTGTACCTGAGGGTAGACCTCGAGGTTCCTTTGCTTAACTTCCAGGAAGGGAGGGCATAGCCTGCTGGAGGGTCACGGGTCAGGCGAACTTACTCGAGGGGCGGTGCGTGACAGAGAGCCCACCCACGCAAAACCGGCTGGCTGCTTCTTCCACTCATGCTGGCCCGCCACAGTGGTCCCCCTCCACCCATGCGCACATAGCCAGCGTTCTCACCGCGGGGCTGACCTCTACCCTGCCAGCCTTCAGCCGCTGTGTGACCCCCCCCCCCCCCCCCCCCCCCCCCCCCCCGAGCCTCCGAACGCCATGCCTTCCCTCTGTGTCCCCAGCAACCCCTCTACCGGGTCCTCCACTCCCACCCCCAGCCCGGGCCTACCTTCTGGGACCTGCCTCTGCACCTTCCTTCACCCAGCTTGTGGGCAGGACTAAGCCCCTCCCTCTGAACTGTAACTCAATCCCAGCTCTCGCCCTGCAGGACACACCCCTGTGCTCTGTACAGCATGGACGGGCATTCAGTGTTAGTCAGTCAATAAATATTGACCAAGCCATCTGGGAGCCAGCCCTCTTTCCGTGGCCTGGTAGACGACTTCTTCGGTACCAGTGGGCAGAGAAGGCAGAGTGGGCTGAGTGGAGGCCTGAGCTGGGCTGAGGTGGGCTGTGGAATACACTGATTTCTCATCTAGGAGCTCAAATGGGCAACCAGCCCCCCTCCCCCGGGAGGTGGACTCTTTTTGGATCCAGGGGTTCAGACCACCGTAGTCAGTCAAGTGATATGAAGGTCACTTTAGGAGGTGTAGGAAATGCCCGGGGCTGCCTCCCAGAATTTCTGACCCTATCTCCCATCTCAGGCTGGCTGACCAGCACAGCTGTCCCCAGGGAGCCTGATACCCATCGTGGGAGAGGCCTGTGGTGGAGTCTGCAACAAGGGAGATCCCTTCCACTCTCTGGCTGCTCCTCTGTTACTCCTGATTGTGGGGTAGGAGAATGCTGGAAACTGAGCCTTCCAGAAATGCCTGGCACACAACTTCCCTTTACCTTCTGCCTGCCCCAGTGCAGACCCCAGGCCCAGCCAGCATCAGCCAGCATCAGCCAGCACATGCCTTCCCTTCAATACCACTAGAACTTGCCTGCCCACTGTCTGCAAGACCTCTCTCTGGAGTGGAATCTTCACTTGCGAAGTTCCATGGCTCAGGGCTGGGAACTCCGGGCCAGCCTGTGCCCTGTGGTCAGTGTGTTCGTGTGTTTTATTTTGCTTTGTTTTGGACAGACAGTGTTACACTGTATAGCCCAGGCTGACCTGAAACTCACAATCCTCCTGCCTTAGCCTCCTGAGTGTTGGGATGGCAGATGGACATAGGCAACAGACGCAGTTGTGGGTTAGCTGTGTGTGAAGGATGCCTGTGCCACGGGGAACTTGGTTAGTCCTGTGTCTGACTCACAGTAGTCATAGCATGCCCTATCTCCCGGGAGAGTGTTGGGCTCCCTCTGTGCACTTGGTCACCTGTCCCCCACACCCCCATCCCCGTGTCCTGTATCTCCATCCCCTCCCCTTCCCCTTTCCCAATCTGCTGGCCTCTGTTCCCTCACTTCAGTGTGGCCAGTGGTGGCCAGTTTCAACAACACCTCCCCCTTCCTCACTCTCCCTTTGTCTCCTCTGGGGTCTCTAAAGGTTAGCCAGCACACAGGCTCCTCTCCATTGTCTACTTTCCTTGTAAATTCCAGGCTCAAAGTTGAAAGGCCTCTGGACTCTTCCCCACCCCTCTCCCTCTCTCATTCCCTGTCCCCACACCTAGACATGGTCTTCCCCCTGAACTGGGTAGTCACATTGCTTCCTGCCTATTGCCCTGCTCTGTGAGTCAGCTTCAGCCAGTTGGTGGCATGAGTCACCTTCAGAATGCTATGATTACAGGAGTGTGCTAGCATGTCCCCCTCCAGGGGCCCTCCCATAGCTTTATAACTTATGGTAAAATACGGCTGTGCCTTGATATCTGTAGAGAGACTAATTCTGGTCCCCCACGGATATCAAAATGGAAGGCTTAATCCCATCATACAAGATGATGAGCTAGCGTTCACACACGCGGCTCCCTCAGCCTTCCCTATACTCTCAATCAGATCTAGACCACTTATTGAAAACAATGAAATGCTGTACACGGTTGTCACACCCAGGGAACAGGCAAGGAAAGCAGTCTAAACAAGTTCAGTAATCATAACTTTCCCTCCAGTGGTTTCATTCAAGTTAATCAAATCCACAGCTGTGGAACCTGCAGATACAGAAAGACAGCTGAATCCTTCAAATCTGTCACTCTCCTGGGCCCCCCGTCACTCTCCTGGCCCCCATCACTCTCCTGGGCCCTGTTACTGTCCTCTCCTGGGCCCCCGTCACACTCCCACCCCCCTCCCGTCACTCTCCTGGGCCCCGTGGGTGTGGCTCTGGGCTGGGAAGGAGTTAGGAAGATGAACAGGGGCTGAACATCATCAAAATACATTGTGTACTTGTATGGAATCTTAAACTTCATATATTACATTAAAATAATAAGCCGGGCAGTGGTGTAGCACACCTTTAATCCTAGCAATCAGGAGGCAGAGGTCGGTGGTTCTCTGTGAGTTTGAAGCCCTGGTCTACAAAGTGAGTTCTAGGACAGCCAGGGCTACATAGAGAAACTTCATCTTGGGAGGGGGCAGACAAAACAAATCACTATCCTGGAACTTGCTCTGTAGACCAGGATGGCCTGGAGCTCACAGAGGCCACTTAAAATTATTAGCTTTATTAATTAAAAATTTTAAAACCATCCTAGGGCTAGGCACCCACCTATAATCGCAGCACCGCACCACACCGCGGAGGTGGAGGCAGGAAGATTGAAAGGTCCAGGCCAGTATGGGCTACAGAGTGGGATCCTGTCTCAGAAAAGGAAACAAAACAAAACAAAAACATTTACCCTCACAGTTTTTTTGTTGGTTTTCTTTTTTGAGGCAGAGTCTCACTGTGTCCACTAGGCTGGCCTCCCACTCACAGAGATCCGACAACCTCTGCCTCCTGAGTGCTGGGATTAAAGGTGTGCATCACTCCACATTTCTAAGTGTACAGCTCTGTGGCATCCACACATATCTCCACCTCCCCAATTTGATGGGGCCGACAAGATGGCCCAGCAGGTAGAACACTCACTGTCCACACATCGGGGCCCATGTAAGCCGAGTATGGTCGCTCACGCCTTAGCCCAGCACTGAGGCTGGGGTGGAATAGTGGTGAGGAGACTGGAGCCCAAGGGCTCACTAGACACTCTAGGTGAGGCCTGGGCTCAGTGAGGGATAGATGCTGTCTCAGAAAGTGACCTGGAGACATGACTGAGGAAGACATCTGGATATCTGTCAGCCTCTGGCCTCCGGAAGAGCAAGTGCACTTGTCAGTGTGCCAACACCCCTGTCCCTGACTCCTGACAAAGGGACACAGACACAGACACACAAATGCACATACAGACACACATCACATACATATACACACACTCACACACTCACTCATACAAACATACCCACATGCATACGCACAGACACGCACTCGCTAATACACACAGACTCAACACACATACACCCAGACACACACACTCAAACTGCACACACAGACACACACAAACCACACACACACACACATACACACACAGACACACTCACACAGACACACATGCTCATTCACACACACAGACATACAACACTCACTCATACAAACACACATACACTCAGATGCACACATCACACACAGGCACAGACACTCAGACACATACTCAAATCACATACACATTTACACAAACACAGGCACACACACACACACACACACACACACACACACACACACACACACACACTTTCTGTCCCTATTTTGACCAGCTTCAGGGGTGCATTTTCCTCTGCGTCTCTCACCAATGCCTTGTCCCCAAGCACATGCTGCTAGACTCACAGTGAGGCCCACACTACCTGGTCTCCCTCCAGTTGCATATCTGGCCACGCCCTCCACTGCTCCTGATTTCTAGCTTGAAGGCACCCAGCTCATTTTGCTCTGTTTCCTCATGCCGCTTACTTCCTGGTGTCCTTTTCCCAGGCCTTGCCTCTCCAGGGCTCATCTCTGTTCCTTCTGCATCTAGGTCTGAGCTGAAATACGCAGGAGCAGCCTCTGCCCCAGTCATTTGCTACTTCTTGCCCTCACCGGGAAACTCTGTGGACTGGACCCTTCTCCATGCCCAGGTGGACCGTGGACCTGTTGCGGGTGAGACTTGGCCAGTGCTATGTCTTTAAGGAGGGTGGCTGATGTTCTGTAGTTACGGTGGTCTCACAGAGTGTGTGTGTGAGTCTGTGTGTATATGTGTGAATGCGTGTGTCTCTATGTGTCTGTGTGTGCAAGCAGGCATGTGTACCATATGGAAACAGGGCAGTGAATTTTTCTCCGCAGTCAGTCTCTGCCCCTACTTTGGCACCCTACATTTGGTGAATGACCTTAGGGTCATTTCTTAGGCTCTTTTAGAAGACTTTGTTTTTGTTTTTGCTTTTTGAGACAGGGTATCTCTGTATAGCTCTGGCTGTCCTGGAACTCACTCTGTAGACCAGGCTGGCCTCGAACTCAGAAATCTGCCTGCCTCTGCCTCCCAAGTGCTGGGATTAAAGGTGTGTGCCACCAGGGCCCCTCTTAGGCTCTTAAAAAAATGAGCTGACAGCCGGGCAGTGGTAGTGCACACCTTTAATCCCAGCACTTGGGAGGCAGAGGCAGGTGGATCTCTGTGAATTCAAGGCTAGCCTGGTCTACAGAGTGAGTCCAGGACAGCTAGGGCCACACAGAGAAATCCTGTCTCAAAAAACAATATATAAATAAATGAATGCATAAGAGAGCTGACATTTCTTCCCCAGTGGGTCCCTTAGCTTGGGAAGTGTACCACACCTAGCACAAACCAGCCCCAGGCTTAATGATAGGCACAAGGTTTCCCCAAAAGCCCCTCTCCTCAAAAGTTTGTGTTCCTAGGGCCCAGATGACACTGCCTGGGCAGGACCACCCCAACTTTAGGGGCAGAGCCTGCAGAGGTGGCAGGCAGACTCGAACCTGAGTCTCAGTGTTTGGCTTGGATCATCCTTGCTGCGGCCATTACACCTACGGCAGAGACTCCGGAGACTGAGACCCAGGGTAGGCTCACAGACACCTCAATATTGAGGGTACAAGGTTCATCCTCCCTCCCTCCTTTCCCCCTCCCTCCTTCCCTCTCTCCCTCTCTCTGTCTCTCCCTCTCTCTCTCTCTGCCTCTCTCTCTCTCTGCCTCCCTCCCTCCCTCCCTCCCTCTCTCTCTCTCTCTCTCTCTCTCTCTCTCTCTCTCTCTCTCTCTCTCTCTCTCTCTCTCTCTCTCTCTCTCTCTCTCATTCCCTAGAGCAAGAAAGGGGTTCTGGTCCATTCACTCAGCTTGGCCATCTTCCCTCACAGACATAAGCACCCTAACCCTTAGTTCTCAGCTGTTAATGTGTAGTCTGACTGACCTGGGCCTGCCTGGCTGGCACTGTCTCGTGAGTTCCTCATCCCATTATTTCTGTGACCCAGGCAGCCCTACAACCCTAACTGGGAGGTTCCCAGGGATTTGGGACTACTATGTTCTTACCCACTTACCTCCTACGTTTTCCATGTCAATATTGACTTAGTTGAAGGAGCAGCCCCGAGTAGGCTCCACCCCTATGTCCCCCTCCCTCCTTACCTAGTTTCTCCTAGACTGGTGTGTAATCTCTCAGGGAGTCCCTGGGGCGGGGAGAGTCATCTGACCCTGGTCCTGCTGACAACTTGGAGTGCTTGGAGATCCTGATCCTGTCCCTTCCACTCTGACTCCTTGCTGTGGGATAGCTGTGTGGTGCTGGGTCCCCCACATCTAGCTCCAGGACAAGAGAGTAGAAGTGACTCTGTCCCCAAGGCGGATAGCACCTGGGAGTCATGTTCTGTGGGCCTTAGCGGAACTCCAAGTTACCCTGGACAGATGAATCACAGCCCCCTGCAATGCACACAGCCTCACCACTACTTTGCTCTGAGTGGTGTGACATAGCCAGAACAGCAGCAGCCTGGGGAAGGACACTGTCCCACTGTTGATGCAGGAGAGTGGACAGCTGGGTTCTGTTCCTGGCAGGTGACCTGGGTTCCCATTCGCTTGACCTAGCCCATGCTTACAAAACTTACTTATTTCATCTGTATGTGCGAACGCCTGTTTATGTCTGTGCGTCGGGTATGTGCCTAGTTCTCAGAGGCCAGAAAAGGGCATTGGATTCCCCTGGGGCTGGAGTTACAGGTTGTGAGTCACATAAGGGGCCTGAAAACCAGTCTGCAAGAGCAACGGTGTTCTTAATTCCTGAGCCATTGCTCCGGCCCCTCAACCAGGATGCCCCCCAGGACTGCCATGGCTCCAGCCTTGCAGAGGCCCCCAGTGCCCAAGAAGGGCACTTTGTATACCTTTATAGGGTCTTCTGTAGCAATGAACACGTATGAAGCATTTTCCTAAGAACACTATACGTCAGCTCTCCAAAGCCTCACTCGCGGCAGCCATGCTCTGTGGGTACCAGGCCCCTAGCGGTTCTGGTCCTTTGTAGCTGGTCGGCAGCTCCTAGCCCTGGCTGCACATTGAGCCATGTTGGTAGGACAGCTCCCATCCTGAGAGGTCTGAGTTGAAGCAGCCAGCGTGGCCTTGAAGAGTCTATCTTTTTCTGTCTGTGCATGTGCTGGTGTGTATGTGCAGGCTTGCATGTGGCTACATGTGTACATACATACACGTCTGAGGCTGGAAAGTTATCCTCAGGATGATGCCCATCTTCTTTAGACAAGGTCTGTCTTGGCTTAGAGCTTACCAACTAGGTAGGCTAGGATGAATGACCAGGGAGCCCCAGGAACCCACCAGGCTCTGCTGCCCCAGGTCTGAGATCATGAGGGTGTGCCACCACAACTGGCACTTCTCATGTGTATTCTAGGGATTAAACTCAGGCTCTCATGCTTGTATTCAAGGTTTTTGTCCTATGTGGGTGCTGGGAATTCAAACTCAGGGCCTGCTGACTCAGCAACTGCTCTCATCCCCTGAGTTGTTACCCATCAAGATTTGGTACCTTTGAGAGCCTCCAGGTGGAACAAGGCTTCTAATTCCCAGCACTTGGAAGGCAGAAGCAGGCAGATCTCTGTGAGTTCAAGACCAGTCAGGGCTACACATCCTGTCTCAAAAACCCAAATCAAATGAGTCCCCAGGTGGCGTGTGGGTTGGGGAGGCCTGCTGGAGGGATACTCTCTCTCTCAGTAATTCTCAGCGTAGCCACTGGGGGTTTGGTTGGAAAGGTTGGGGGGGGGTGCCTGCTTGCTTCACAGCCTGAGCATCCAGTCTCTTGGGGGGGTTAGCCTGGTGCCCCTTAGTTAGATGTACTGGGCTTTGAGCATCCTTTTGATTTATAACTATCTCCCGCAAAGGGGAAGCAACATGCAATCAAGTCTGGATACTTCAGGGACCCTGCCAACAGCCCACAGGCACCTCATGCCCGTATGCTCATGCCAGCTAGCTCCCTGCTGTCCCCAGGCTGTCCCTTCCTACTCTCCAGTTCTTCTGCCATGCAGCAGACAGACCACAAACAGAGGGCATCTGAGTGAGCTCAAGTCCCAGTTGAGTGTCCTCTCCGTGGTGACTCTCCTTCTCACCTGCCTGGGCCATCATTAGGCATCTGACCCCAGGGCTGCCACAGGCCTATGTGTTCACAGAGGTGGAAAGAATCACAAAGTTGGGCTGAAGGCAGAGGTGAGACAGGAAAGGACTGGGGAGCAAAGGGAAGGGATGACAGAATGGATGGGGGCAGTCAGAACCAGCTTAGGTCAAAGTGATGCTTTTCTGTGTGGGCAGCAGCCCTGTTACCAAGGGCAGGGACCCGGGATGCACCACAGACTCGTCATGGAGCATTAGAATTTATCTCTGAGGCAATGTAAGGTCTCCTGGGATGGTCTATATAGTGTGCCCTGAGTTGGCGATGCTGGAACTATAATGTCTGTTAGTATCCTAAGAGGACTGGTCCCAGGACAAAGTCCACGTGGTAGTCTGCTGGTAGGGATGGAGTCCTTATGGATGGATGGAGTCACAACACTTACCTGGGAAAAGAGGACCAGAGGGTGGAGCGGCGGCCACTTGGCAAGTGACCATCGATTTGGGCTGGGTGTTTTTCTAGCTTTCTGGGGAGACAAGAACTTTGGCACAGCACCCCTTGGCTCTGTTCATTTTACTCTGTAAGAGTGGGACCATCAGGGCCCACGGTGTCAACAGGAAGGCAAGCAGGGGGAAAAAAGACAGGGAGGAGAGGCCAAACCTCCGGTGAAGCAGGTCGACCACAAGACAGTGCAGTTTGACGAGTTTATTTTTGGCAGGAGGGAAGTCACTGATTGACAATACTTGCCCGGAGCATCGTGCACATTCCAACATGTGGTGTTTCCCAAGTGGCACTGGAGTGGCACATTCAAACGTCCAGAAGGAAACTGTAACTCCCCAGACAGCAATGTCACCACCCCTGGGGGCACCTATCCTCAGGGCCACTCCAGGGATAGATGTAGTCAGATTTACAGTAAACTAGGAACAGAGGCAGCCAGCAAGTTTGCACAGAGAACCAGGAGCACGGTAGGCCATCCACTCTTCTTGAACCCTGGCATGCCAGCTGTCCAGCACAGCACCATGAGAAGCAGAGGCACAAACGTCACGAGTGTTTGACCAACAGGGCTGCATGTTTCTGGATTTTATTAGAACGCCATCTTTGAAATACAGGGTTGTAAAACACTGCCGGGCTTTACACAATCACAGGTCTCATTTTCGTACCCCCAACTTCAAATACTGTGACCGGGACAAGTTAGTGGACGTCCTCATGCCCCCAAAGCCACCTCAACATTGCACCGTGTCAGAGGGATCACCACCCACTGCCATCGGTGCGATTAAGATACAAACATACTGTTTACAAACAGCTAGTGCAGACCACAGACCGACACGGAGGATTCCAGAACAAATGGAAGACAAGAACATTAACATCCTCGGGGTCAGGGGTGCCCAGGTAGCCCCCACTTGAGGTCAAGCAAAAGCTGTAGGCTCGAGTCCACCAACCCAAGCCACCCTGCTCCAGACCTTCGCATGGAAAGCGCGTGTCTAAGAGAGGGGTCCTCACCTGGAGCTGAGAGGACCGTGGGCTTGGGACATCAAATGCTTCTTTGGGCTAAGGAGATGGAGTGTTTTGGTAACGTGGGGAGGATATGGCACAGAGAAGTGGCTGATACGTTTTCAAGCCCACATCTTAATAAACTTACAATTAAAAGCAATACCCGTATTTACCTTAAGAAAATAAACCTCGAACATTCGTCTCCTTTCTTGGCCTTGTTAGAGTTCTATTGCTTCATTTACATGTAACTGATTAAAAATATAGATTTTTTTCAATTATGTACATAAAGCGGATTTTTTTTTTTAAAAAAAAAGGAAATAAAAATTGGCATTTTTGGAGCTTGGTCAGATAAGGTGCAGATTTCAGAAACCTCAGAGTCTCTGCCACCCACCCAAGGCATTCATGTTTGTGGTGGCAAGAATGGGGCTCCCCACCTGGAAGCTCTCCCCGGAGTGCATGGGTACACGCAGCCCCAGGACTGTAAGGCCAAGGGTTGGCCTCGAACCTGGCTGAAGTAGAGCACTATTTCTAGGCTCGCTTCCCCTGAAATATTCTGGAATTTCAATCCATTCTGCCCCCCTTTTCAGATAAGGCCCCGTGACACCGACACAAAGATCTGAGGTTCCATCTGGGCCTTATTCTGCTTGGAAGTCAACCCACGGCAGACTCTGAAACACCCAAGACACTTAAGGCAGCAGGATCGGCTAAGGACTGGTTTTCCATGAGGGCTTACGGTGTATGCGGGTCTGCCATGGAGCTGTCATCACCTGTGGAAACGCTTAGCGAAGGGGCAGTTTCTATTTTAATTGGCACAGGGCATGCTGGGTTCAGGTGATCTGAATGGCCCTGACGTACTCTGTTCTGATTGCACAGTGGCTTCCCAGACCAGGCACTGTGGGAAGACAGGCCTAGTAGCTGGCTTCATTATTTTGTGAATGAAAGAAAAAAAAATTTTTTTTTTTAAAGTTTGACCCCTGACTTTAAATCTTGACAATGTCAGCGACTCCCAGCAGAATTCTTGCTGAGGCCCAACCCACAGAGGACTAAGGCATCGGTGCCAAAACAAAGGGCTCTCTGGTCGTTCTTCGGAAGATCGATGTAACACAGATTAAACACCAAACCGGGCGTGGGTGGGAAGAGACCCCCGGGCTCCAGGGAGAAGTCTGTCTCCCTGGTTTGGAGAGATGAGTCTCCCATCAAGGCAGGCTTCTCCAACCCTTGGCTCGAAGAGGCTGTGCTTCCAAAGAGGCTGAGAGGTGGACTTGAGCCACACCAGCGTGATGGCTGGCTGAGGACACAGGTTCTCAAGGGAGACCGGAGAGTTCCAGCTTAGGCTCTGACGTTGACTGCAGTGGAAAGTGAATGCTGCACCTGAGCCACCTGAGCGGTGCTTTGGCCCTTCGGTTTTGTTTTTTTTTTTTAAAAACCTTTGTGCCCTTTGGCATTTTTTGGCGGTGGGCGGAGCCAAAGAAGGGTGCCTTGCTTGATGGCTTGGGACACCTGCTTGTGACCCTGTCTGCAGCTGAGCGGTGAGCGACTTCTACGCATAGGCACAGTGGCTAAGAACAGTGTGACAGCCGCTGGTCAGGTCCATTTGGTGGCAGGAGCGCAGTAGCAGCTAAGTCTGAGCAGCGAGCTCCACGTGCACCCAGCTTCTGAAGGGGAGGACTTGACGATCCAAGGGTTTCAGGGTTTTCTGTAACTGCTCTCCTCAAACCAATGACAACAGAACAACAAGGGACAGACACGTGGAGTTGTGGGAAAGCACACGTGACGACACAATGTCACTTCCCAAGGGCGAAAATGCAACCTCAAAGACACATTTTTAACAACCTCAGAAACCATCATAAGAGGAACCAGCTGTTTCATAAGCATTGGGCCATTGGCAGGTACATTCCAGACTGGTCAGAAACGAGGCAATGACAGTCAGGAGAAAAGTGCTGTCAGAGGGAGCCAGACCCCGTGCAGGCCACGCTTGGCCGTTACACACGTTGGGAGGTAGGCTCCTGTGACCCACTGTTCTCTCTGACCACATCCTCACCCCACCACACACAGGCTACCAGGGTCTATAAAATTGTCCTGTTTGTCTTGTCTATCTAAGACTGTAAAAGATTAAAAGGTGTTTGGAAATAGGCTTTATACAAAAAATTAACTTTCAGCTTAAAATAACATTCAAAAAGGCACTTCATCCTGTAGGAAAGAGATTCTGAGTTGGGTCAGCTGCTCCGCACTGGGACCAAGAGGACTGGTCTATCTGCTTGGAAGGGGAGGTCAGTTGAAAGGGAGTCGGGAGATATCAAAGTTCTTGTTTGCTTCTTCTTTTTTTGTTTTTTTCTTTTTGGTATGTTTTAAGAAAATTGAATCTTGTAAAATGCAGTCTGTTTATGAAATCTATTAAAAGAGTTTTTTTTCCTTTAAAATAGTTGTTTCTGTTCTTTAAAAAAAAACAAAACAGGTAGGCATGGTGACATTCACCCTGTGGCCCAGAGCACGGAGTCTTCCCAGGCTGCACTCGGGGAGCTGAGGCCGGGCAGGTCCCCTGAGCCAGGGGTTCCAGAGTGCACAGGCACAGATGGGCCAAGGCCAGGGCTAGCTGCTGCAGAGTCTATGCAGCATGCTGTAGACGTCATCTTCCCTGCTCAGGCCCTCGAAGAATGGGATGAGGTCCAACAGCTCTGTGTCTGTCATGTCATCAAACCAGGACTGCACAGGCACCTGCAAGACAGAGTGTGAGGGGGCAGAGGTATGGACTCATGGGGGGACACCGGATCATCAACCTGCCTATAACCTGTTAGTCCAGAGTTAGCTAGTGCCCGAGCAGACTGACACAGGCAAGAGACCCTCGGCGAGGCAGAGGGTCGCCAGCGTGTGTGTTTTCCCCTTTAGCTTTCCTCCTGCAGAAAAGATGGCCACTCACTCGCTCCCTGCTTGTTTCCAAAGCTCTTTTTACTGCACTGAATTGGCCCACTGCCCATCAGAGCCCCAGATGCCTCTCCAGGGTTGTCTGCCAACCACCAACCACAGGGCCCACTAGGTACACCAGGCCTCTCCTTGAGGCTACTGCTCTGAGCTCTGTGTAAAGAGAAGGAGAGAATTCCTGCCCAGGCTTAGTAGTAATGAGGTAAACATGGAGATGTTCCCTTTAGCTTTAGGTAGAGGGAGGAGGGGCAGCAGTGGGGCGGAGCTAGGAGGTCAGAGAAGAGATTCAAAGAGAAATGAGAGGAAATACAAAGGAATATATTTACTTTTCTACATCCAGTCCTTGGGATTGATCCCTAGGCCTTGCTAGGTAATTGCTCTAACAATTGAACCACATCAAAGGCCTTATCCATGGTATATTTTTGTTAGAAAAGAAAAAAAGAAGGGGCCAGAGAGATGGCTCAGCCACTAAGACATGTTGCTCTTCCAAAGGACCTGAGTTCAGTTCCCAGCACCTACACGAAGTGACTCTTGGCTCCCTGTAACTCCAGCTCTGGAGGATCTTCCAGCCTCTCTGGATAGATACTGCATGTGTGCATGAGCAAGCAGGTGCACACACATAAGTAAAAACAAAATAACGTCTTTAAAAATTAAAGAGAGGAGCCAGAGAAATGGTTTGGTGGCTAAGAACACACACACTGCTCTTGCAGAGGACCCGAGTTCAGTTCCCAGCACCCACGTCAGGCAGCTCACAGCCACCAGTAACTCCAGCTCCAGGGGCTCTGACACCCTCTTCTGGCCTCCACAGGTACTGCATCCATGATCATATTTTTCCCTCATAAACACAAATAGGTAATTATAAAAAAAACCATAAGGGTTGGAAAGATGGCTCAATGGTTAAGAGCACTGACTGCTCTTCCAGAGGTTCTGAGTTCAAATCCCAGCCACATGGTGGCTCTTCTGGTGTGTCTGAAGACAGCTACAATGTACTCATTAAATAAATATACAATATACATTAAATAAATAATTAAAAAATAAAGCCATAAAAAGAAAAATTTTAAACAGAAGCCTGAGTCTAATCAAATAGTAGATAGGAAGTCTAGCTGCTTGCCCGAAGGCGGTAGTGGGATAGAAAAACATTTATTACTAAGTCCTAACCACTAGACAACACCAGAATGTAGAAAATTCCCCTAAGACAAAATAAATGATAGAGAAGAAAAATGGCGAGAGAAGAAGAAGGTTAAGATCAAAGAAAAACAGATGTTAATTGAAGCAACGCATGAACCTTCTTTAGATCCTGACTTCCGGGGGACTCCGTGCAGTGTGCCTAGCCGACACCAGAAATGGCTATGTGGTGTGTGGGAAGGGCCAGGAGACTGTAGGGCACAGATTCCTAGTCTATCACAGGCAAGGTGCAGAACGTGGAATTTGACTGATATGATAACACGAACCTATTTAAACAGCCTTACTACCTAGCCCAGGCTGGCCTTGAACTCAGAGAGCTCATTTGCCTAACATTAAAGGTGTGAGCCACCACACCCAGCAATGTAGATACAGTTAGCTGTAAGGCAGTTTGATTTTATTTTCACCATTCAACTGAATTTAGTTTTTTCTCCCCTTACTATAAGGGGAGCTATAGAATTCTGGACTTGAAGAGGACGTGCTTTCCTTGCAGGCTGGGTGAGCCTGAGAAGCACGTGTATCTCAGGGCATGATCTGGCTTGATGTGGTGACCCTGGCTGATCTGTTCTTCTTAGAAGAGCCCAGTAAGTAGCAGAGGGCACCACTCCCCTGCTCCGAGAGCCACATCACCCTGGCGAGTAGGCACCAAGGGTAGCTATGCTCCAGGGAGCTGTGTGTCAGGAGCCTCCCTGCTTCGGCTTCTACGGCATCACTCTGAGGTGGCAGAGCTGACAGTCCGATGGCAAGCCATTTCTAAATTGCTTTATTCATTCTTGTGGAAGACATACTTCTGTGGAGGGGCTGCCCCTGAGTCTGAGAGGTCATACGGATCTGGGCGGCTCCATGATGTACTGACTGGCAGAGCCCACTCCATAACAATATCAGCCTGCAAAGGAGAGGCACTGTGCTGAACAGAGCACTTGCCAGGCCTGAGCATGGGTCTATGCACTGACTGAGTCCTCCAACACTCCCAGAAGAGCAGCATCCCTGTCATCTCACTTGTGGATGAAGAGGGAGGTTAAATAGTCATGTTGTCACTACGTGGCTGAGTCAAGAGCTGGCAAAAAAAAAAAAAAAAGATGCCAAGCCCAGAGTGTGCCTTGAGCCCACGTTTCAGAACTGGCTTTTAGGTTGCAGCTCAGACAGAGCCTCCAGCTCCTCCCCTACGATGACTTACTGCGTTCTCAGGGTGGAAGATATAGGAGGCAGGAGAATTGTCCACGATGATCACTTTGCTCAGCTCCCGTCCCAGGCGACTCAGGTCCTTCACATAGTTCCCACGATGGAAAACACAGGATTCTCTGAAGAGTCGGGCCCGGAACACACCCCATCTATCCAGGAGGTCGGCCACAGGGTCTGCATACTGGAAAGACAGAATCTCGGTGAAGTCGAGGCACCCGGAGGGGCCTGAGACTGGGACCTCTGACACCAGGACCCACATTCTTTGTTGGGGTGGTGGTGTTTAAGATGCACTCTCGATTAGAAGTCCAAGAGGGAGCCCTCCTGTGCCACAGTCTCCTGTGTGCTGAGATTACAGGCTGTGGTGAATCACCATATCAGCCTCAGACTTTCTGGTTTGGTGTATTTTATTAGATTTGGAAAGAAAAAAAAAACCCAGGTCTGGCAAGCTGTAAATTTTGGCAGCTGCCCAGAGGAGGCTAGAGAAAAGAAGTTAAAGAAAAAAAGAAAGTCGTTTGGAGGCAGGGGAGCTTGAGAGAGAGAGAGGGTGGGAGGAGGTTTGGAGGCAGGGGAGCTTGAGAGAGAGAAAGGGTGGGAGGAGGCCTGAAGGAGGAGGAGGGGAGCAGGCTCATCTGAGCATTCAGAAAAGCAGACAGTTACAAAGCTGGAGAGCCTTGTAAGAAATGGCCTAGGATTCCTCCTTGTTTTGGTGCATGTCTGTGTATGTGTGTGCACGTGTGTGTGTGTGTGTGTGTGTGTGTGTGTGTGTGTATCTGTGACTGTGTGCATGCGTGTGGAGGCCAGAGGTCAGCATCAGATGTCTTTCTTTATTGTTCTCAGCCTTATTCTTTGAGACAGGGTCTCACTCCTTGCACCGAAGCTCATGATTCGGTTAGACCAGCTGTCCAGAGAGCCCCAGGGATCCCCCTGTCTCCGCCCCAGTGCGGGATGACTGGGGCACACTGGCTTTCTGCCTGGTTGCCGATGCTTGGCAACATTTTACCAACTAAGCCTTCCCAGACCTACTTTGCTTTCACTTAGAAGTTCCCATTGTTGCGCACAGGCGCACCATGATGTGCACCTGGCGGTCAGAGGGCAACCTCAGGGAACTGCTTTTCCCTCCTGCCTTCATTGTGGTTCCAGGGATTGACCTCAGCTGGCCAGGCTTGCGTGGCAGGTGCCTTGAACCACTGGCCCATCTCGCTGGCCTCTTAGACCACTTTTTAAAAAGGCCCTGAAATGACTGGAAGCGTTTTGGGATTGTGGTATTCTCTCTCGGTCTATGTCAGAAAGCACGGCATCCTTATGGCTCTCTCCCCCAGAATCCATCAGAAGTTCCTGTCAGTTTCCTCTCCAAAAATATCTCAACTCCCACCTTTATTTCTTAAGTTCCTGGACCAGGCAGGCCTCCTGACTTGGGAGGCTCCTGTATCCTGCTGGGCCTCCCCTCCCAGCCCTTTACCTCACAGCTGTCAGAGTAACCAACCACTGGAGGGCACACAGCATCCTATCCCAAACCTGCTTCAAACTCCCACTGCTTCTCTAATGTCGTAGGAATCAGCACACGGCAAACGGCAAACACCACATCCCCTCAGCACCTCATCCTGCGAGGCACACAGCCAGGAGGCCCCAGGGCTGGCAACCCTTTCAGGGAGGGAGCGGACACCTGAGGCTGAGTCATGAAGGACACAGTAGGATGCACAGTGGCTGGGTCGGTGGGAAAGTCCTTCCAGCTCTGAGGAACCCCAAGGGGACCAGCTGCATCTGTCTCTGACCAAGCAGCTTAGAGCACTCTGTGACTGAAGGGGCTAGGGGGCGTGTGAGCAGTGGACAAAGGGTAGAGGCAGGGGGGAAGATGGCTCCTTTCTCCTCTGCGACCATCAGTGTGGTAATCAGACTTTCGGTTTTATATATTTTTTTAAAGATTTATTTATTTATTTTATGTGTATGAGTGCACTGTAGCTATACAGATGGCTGTGAGCCATCATGGGGTTGCTGGGAATTGAACTCAGGACCTCTGCTTGGCTCTGCTCGCTTCGGCCCAAAGATTTATTTATTTATTATATGTAAGTACACTGTAGCTGTCTTCAGACACACCAGAAGAGGGCGATAGATCTCATTACAGATGGTTCTGAGCCACCATGTGGTTGCTGGGATTTGAACTCAGGTCCTTTGGAAGAGCAGTCAGTGCTCTTAACTGCTGAGCCATCTCTCCAGCCCCCGGTTTTATATTTTTAAAAGGTGGATTTAAAAAAACTTAAGTGTCTGGGTACTTTGCTTGTATGTATATATGTACATATGGGCACCCTGTGTGTACAGTATCTACAGAGGTCAGGTGAGGGCGCTGGACCCCCTGGAACTGGAGTTACAGACAGTTGTGAGCTGCCATGTGGGTCCTGGGAATTGAACCTGGATCCTCTGCAAAGGTGGCTAGGGCTGGGTCATCTCTCCAGTCCTGGCAATCATCTTTCAGGGAAGCGTCTAGGGGCTCCAGGCCTGCAAGACTGGAATGACGACTATAGGCACCGGAGGCAGGGGCTCAGCCTTTCTCCTTGGTGCCCTACCAAGCATAAGGGGCAAATGAACTGAATAATGCAGGACAAACCAGCAGTTACCATGGCAGTCTGGGAGTCAGTGCCCTGGCCCTGCAGGCCCGAGCAGGTGGCAGGGGCAGTGTACAAAAGCTGCTGGCTGAGTGCTGAGCTAAACTCATCATCCAGAGCCCGGAACTCTGACCATCGGGGCTGAAAAGGCTGAGGCCATGTTGGGAACTGGGTTTGGCTCTGCAGGCAAGAATAACTCTGAAACAGGGCTAGAGAAACAGATGGTGGGGCAGGTGGGAACGGCCCAGGAAGAGCAGCCCAGACAAGGATGTTTAAGCGAACACTGGGGACCCTGCCAAGGAAGAGTTTTCAATCTTGCTAAGGAAAAAAACGAGCCTCGGTCCCCTCGGTCCAGCGCACCGGTGCAATCTTCCCGCTTGCTATTTGGTTGCTTATCACTTCAGGTTCCTAAGCATCCCGGAGCAGCGTCACAAACGCCATTGAAGCTGCTTGTGCAATTAGTCTTGGCGCCACTGGGGAAGACTATGTATTCATTGAGGTCGTGTTCTGGTTTTTTTTGTACATGAGATCAAAACCCAGGCTCGGGATCTCTCGTTAGCTGCTCCTGTTGAAGCCAGCTGACGACGCTGGTGGAGCAGAATAGGTGGCTCTTGCCTTGGTCAGCGTAGAATACAGACCCAGCCAGGAATGTCCCAGCCAGCACAGCAGTGTTGAGGACCTGGAATCAAAGGTCCAACACACAGACCTTTGAGTATGGGTGCCGTGCCAGGCAAGCCACGGGGGAGGGAGCTCCTGGTGGCTCCCGGAGTTCGGCACACAGTCAGACACACAGACGGACACACAGACAGAGGGTTAACCTGCACATCACAGAACTCATCTCTGGGGCCACTCAGAGTCTCCGGGGTACCCATGAAGACGTGGGTGCGTACGGCCAAGTGGACTGCCTGACTCTGGGAGAGTCATGGTGGGCACAGAAAGGATCTGGGAGGGTGAGCTAGGGTCTCCTCCACCTGCTTTTAACACACATGACACCTATAAAGCCTGTCTGGATGCTGTCCATACTTATGATGGTAAATACCGAACATCAAGAGTGTTTAGCCTATGACTGTGTCCATGACAGTGCCCACGATGGTGCCCAGAAGACAGTGAGGGCTCAATGAACGCCTGCTTGATGGGAGTCTGGGGCTGCGCTGAGCTGTTCACATGGGCCATTTCATTTAATGAACTCTATCAGGCAGATGGAATTATCCCCAATTAGACAAGAAGAAACCAACATGCCAGAAGTAAAGGAACTTATCAGAAACCATTCAGCTCCCAAGGCGGTCAGAACTCCCATCATTCTGTGCCTCCCAGTGACACTTGACACCTGTCTCTTAGCTTGTTCCTCCCTGAAACCTGTGACCATCAAACCCAGGGACACAGGGACTCTAACACCTGACTACCCATCAATGCGTGAGGGAGACTCCCCCACACCTGCATCCATCTACAGTCACAATGGACAGGGTCTCGTGGTTTTGTCTGTGGATAACTGGTTTCAGGTGGCTGCATAAAGCAACTTCATGGAGTATTTGTTCCAAAGGCTCCCTGTCACCATGGTAACCAGAAGCCTCTCAGCCTAGCAGTGTGCGCATGGCCTGCATCCATCCCATCTGGGGTGGGAGCCTGTCACCGTAAAAATAGCTCCCTCCACCTTTAACAAAGGGCTCTTGGCAGCTTGGGGGGTGGTGGAGGGTGTCGAGGTTGGGTTGAAGGCTGGGAGTCGGCAGTAGGGATGCAGGATGCAGGACGCAGGACGCACCTTGGCCAAGCTGGCAGTAAAGAGCACGCACTCAAAGAGCTGCCCCATCCTCTGGAGGAACTCGTCCACGTGCGGTCGCTTCAGCACATACACCTGTGGTGGGAGGAGACAAGAGCTGTCAGTCATAGCAGCCAGAGACAGCCTGGGCCTTGGAAGAGCGGCCCAGGGGCCCCGCTCCTGTTGCCAGACCTATGTACCACGTACTGAAGCTCGCACTAGGTTCTGCGTCTCAGTGCAGACAACCCCGCAGAGAGAAAGGGAAGCTGACCACGCCAACCAAGGGTCTTGAGGATCTTCGGAGCCAGGAAGCGGAGCACAGCTGTGCCACGTCCAGTCGAAGTCACTCATTCACCCGTGTGCTATCCTTGGCACTTGCTGAGTCAGCCCCTATGTGGGCATAGGCCACAGCGTAGGTAGGTGCTGTCCTTCTGGGAGTTTAGGATTAGCTGCGGCCTTCAGCCCTGAATGGCCCCACCCCTTGGGGTTAATGCACTTGAAAACATTCCAGTGGACACCATGGAGGTCACCCTGCTTGTGTAGGGGTACGGAAGAGGTACAGAAAGCGCTTCACCGTGACAAGGGCCTGCTTCCCACAGTTGGGCTCTGTGTATCCCGGTCAGGCCAGGCAGGCCTGAAAAGCAGCTGGCTTCACCTAGCACACAGGCTGCAGTCTCTGGAGGCTAAAGGAATTTGAGGGAACTGGAAAAGAGAAAGCAAAGCCAGGGAGAGGAAGTGGGCAGAGGGAGGGGCCAATTAAAACTTGAATAAATTCCACCGGAAGTTAGCTACGTCTTTAAAATGAAACATAATTACCAGGCCACAGCACTGTGCTCAGTACAGCGACCAGGCTGAATTGGAGCCCCATCCTCTGGAGAAACTCCTGTGGTGGGCCTTGCCGGGCTCACTCGGTCTTGAGCACACACTGACAGGAATTAGTGAACACAAGAAATCTCACAGTGGGCTATTCGTTCAAGACAAGTCTCCTTTCCAGAGGGCGCCTCAGAAAGCAACATCTGGTCTTGACCTTGAATGCGGAGGGGCTCACACAGAGAGAGCCAGCTGAGCCTCCAGTCCGAGCAAAGTATGGCTGTGGGGCCAAAGCCTGTATGCCCAGCCAACCATAGGCAGCGAGAGAAGCCTGGGAGACTGCGCACCGAGGAAGCAGTTGACGTAAAGAGTTAAGGTGGCAGTAAGTCACGGGGCCTCTAAGAGCAGACAGCAGGGGAGGGGGCTGCGGAAGGGGAGACAAGATACAGGACTGCACCACATACATGCAAGGAAAACAAACTGCAGGACAGACTTCCCAGATGGGAACACAGGTTCGCAGCATGCCAGCAAGAGGTGCTTCCTAGGGCAGACTTGGAGAGAAGGCGGCTGGCTAGCTGAAGGGGTGGGTGGGCGGCCTGGCTCTGCGGCTGAGGGTGGAGAGAGGGGCCAGAGGAATACAGGTGGCCTAGCTTTCGTACCACTAGGGCCTGCTGAGCTGGGATGTTGGTCTGGGCTGAGGGCAGAGCTGTGTGGCTGTAGCAGCTGCAGGGCCTGCTTTGCTCACAACACTCCTTGTTGCTGGTGCCAGTGACTGGGTGTGGCCTCCGGTCCCGTGTCCCTGGGAGGACTGCTTGGCCAGCAAGCTTGGCTACATGCAAAGGGTTGGAGATTGACGGGGGAACTCTGATGTTGCCGCCTTTAGCAGAAAGGAGGGTCCTGGGCCCGGATGCCGGCGTCCAGGCCCGCGTCCCCGTGCAAGTAACCAAGAATAGGCCCCTTGGGACCTGCACAGCCTATCCTGGATTACTTGAACGAGGCCACGGCCTTCGCCAGGGCCTTGGTCCTCCAGCTTTTGTGCCTTCCTTCTCTCTGGAGTTTCTGCTCTCGGCCCTGAAGCCCCGGGGTGTCTACTGCCAAAGAGAAGGGGCTAGGGAAGCTGGGGTGGGTTCTGCACGCTGGACGTGCTTGAGGTCACGTGGTGTGGTGGATTATTTTTCTCTCCATGTTACTTGGGCATTCCTCCTGTGCCTCATCTCAAGGACTCTTCGGCTCTAGACACAGCAACCAGTGCAGAAGTGCTAACTGCTTGGCGGGGTGGAGTTAATTCAGTGTGTGCTCTGTGAATGGTAAGTGCTCCGTGCCTGAAACCTGTCCAGGTCCCACGTCCTGCAGAACAGGCCGGAGAGCTAGGTGGGGGTAAGCTGGACGGGGAACCAAGTCTAAGGAAAGCGCCCCAGAGGGCTTAGGAGCCAGGAATTCTCATTCTGATACTTCTCATATATAATCTTGAGGCAACCCGTTCCCTAACTAAGTCTCAGTTTTCCCATCCGGGCAACAGGGTGGCTAGAACAGCTGATTTCACATGCCTGGATTGCTCTAAACTGCATTCAAGAGTTAAGGATCCTTATTGGCAACTTTTAAGAAATGACATCCTGTGTGGCCCAGGAACCAGGAAATGTTCCTTCCTGGAATATGAGGCCAGATATTCTCCCCTTAAGGCCTTGAGTCTGACGGGGAGACCGTCCGTCCCATCATTCCTAAGAAACATCTGGCAAAGCTACATCTACCATATCCTCCAAGACGAGTTCCTCTACCATGCTTCTAATATATTCATAAATGAAGCCATTTCCTGAAGAGCTTGCCGATGACAAAGAGAAAAAAAAAAGCAAAAAAAAAAAAAAAA
>NW_022196906.1:112863715-112885369 GCF_008632895.1 Mastomys coucha | reverse complement strand
AACCAGAAGAGGATTCTCGCCAGCTGGCGATGACAGGTTCATGCACATAACCTGCTCATCTTAACGCACCCTTCCCTGTCGCTCTGGGTTGAGTATTTGCTAAAAGAGACACTGGAGAAAACCACATGGGCCGAGAAGTCACATGGGAGCGGTTGGCATCAAAGTGGACATCTTTTCCCAAGAATGCCCTATACGTGGGTGACGGGTGGCATTTTCCTGTTGCTAGGAGAAGCTGTAAGCAGTCGCATGATGGAGCTGACCAGATGTCAAGCCCGGCCAGCGGTGGGGGACGGCTAGGGGCAGTATAGAGGCTCCTGAAAGTCAAATCAAAGATGACACCTAATATTTATGAGCAGGAAAGGGTCCTCATAAACCTAGTAAAAAGCAAATGTATGTGTGAGGTAGACAATCATTCAGTGTACTTTTTATTTAGTTTTTGAAACAGGGTTTCTCTGTGTAGCTCTGGCTGTCCAGTAACTCGATTTGTAGACCAGGCTGCCCTCAGACTCAGAGATCCGCCTGCCTCTGCCTCCATGCCTGGCTTACCGTACTTATTATACAAAGTTTGTTTTCCTGCGTTTGGAAGAAAATTACCACTGAAATGAGAATTTAGAAATGACATTCACAGGGAGTGTGGTTACAAGGAAATGCTCACTGGAACTCCAGGTTAGCTCAGATTTCTTACCTGGTGTATGGTTCCGTCGATTTCAACAGGAACAATGAAGTCAGCATTACTAATGGGCTAGAGAGAAAAGAAACTGTGATTAATGCATATGAAAGGAAAGAGAAAATTGAGAATTGTAGCAAGAAAGAAGCTTGCCTGGACCAATAAATGTTTTGATAATTGCGGGAGATAGCTCACGAGGATGCTGGCACAGGCTTTGGGTCCTTGAAATAAGCACACAGGAAGGCGTATTTCTTTCTGTCCTGAGTGTCCTGGAGTTTCAGCATCTAGCCCAATCTCTTGGTCACCTGCCTCCCTCAACCACAGAGCGTAGCATAGTCTGGCTAGGGAATGGGGCTGTCAGACTCCACCCTGGAGCCCAGAGAGCATGAGGGGAAACACTGATGGCCACCAGGGGGCAGAAATGAAAGCCTGCTAGCCAGTTGTCACTACCACTGGAAAAGCAATTTGTCCTTGGACTCACAGTGTGGGCGGCTTGGCAGGGGATGCTCAGAGGAAGGACCCACAGCAGGCAGAAAGCCAGATGCCACAGGCGAGTATCCTGGGTAGACCTTCCCCTCTGGACTCCGATGTCTGCTCTACAACTGCTACGGTGGTGGGTCTGATGGGTCCCCATGGCTCCATCAGGCCCTGGGCCCTGCCTAGTGGCCTGGCCTGGCTTCCTACTCTGGGATTGGAGGATGGCCAGCTTAACTGCTTTGTTCTAAGAAACACGAGACAGCTTACCCACGACTTCACAGGCATTCAGTGTAACTCCTGGCTAGTATTAAACACATTTGAAAACTAAGCTGTTGCCTCAGCCGTCATAATCACCGCACGAAGGCTCAGGCAGCTCTAAATGGAATCCCACACATTAGGGAAGCTAGCCCAACAGAGGGCCAAAAGGACCTGCAGATGTTAGGGCAAGAGGGACCCGGGCATATGGTGGCCGGCCACCGGGTGGAGAAGGGCATGGAGAGACTCTAGTCAGACTGTAACTGGGTTTACCTTTAAGCCCCTCAGTGCCCCACACAGTTTTCCTTGACAATATAAACCAGAAACTGTGGGCTGTGCCGGACTGTAACCCCACACTAAATGCTCAGGTGCGGGAGCGTTGCTTAAACCTGTAGTTTATTTGTTCCCAGGGTAGGAAGGCGAGGGATGAACTCAAAATTTCATAATTTTACCACCGTAATATGGAATTATGAAAATCAGAGAAAACAGCTGAAGAAGAAATTGTCAAAGGCTTTGGGTTGTGAAATCCCACTCCACAGGGTGAAGTCAGAGAGGAGAAATCCCTCCTAGCTTCCGAGTGTGGTCGTGAGCTCTTGTGCGCTGCGTGATGACCCACACTGAAGCCAGTGCTTTTTCCCGACTCCGCTCACTCAGGTGTCACACGGGAGAGGGGTCCACCTTCCCAAAAGACTTTGAAATGCCCAGAAAACATTAAATACCATGAGGAACATTCGACTTGTAAATGTAGGCTGGCCCAAGCCCATGAGACGGCTCAGCAAGGAGACACAGCTCAGTGCTGCGTAGGGCTTGGTGACTGCATTTAATCTCTGGAACCCATGCTGCGAGGAGAGATCTGGCTCCTAAAACTTGCAGTGTGACCTCTACACACATGCTGTGGCACACACGTACCCACACTCAATGCAAAAATAGATAAATAAAACAAAGTCAAAGATAACTTTAAAGTAGACAATTTTAAAGGGGAAGAAACGGGGGAATTTTCTCTACAGCTTGGGGAGGGCATGGCCTCTGATCAGAGACACCAGTGCTGCCAAGGCCCGGCCTTGGAGCCAGGAACCCTTGGTAATCTTGGGCAGTTTGTCCGGACCTGCTTGGGAGGGTACTCTGTGCTGTGACAGAATCTGACCCCTGCTCTGACAGGCTTGAAGCCCCCAGTTGCTTCATCAAAGGGAAATGTTGCAATGTCATTTAGAACCAAGCTTGGGCATGAGGCCACTGTGGCCCCAGGACCAATCCAGGAAGAGCCAGGGCCTTGGAATGCTGGGTAATGAGGTGGTTCGACAAGCCTCAGCAGCTAGAGTGAGGTCGCTTCTCACTGCTAGGTCATCTGCCTTCCAAAGCCTTTAAAGATGGCCTCCTGGCCTCGCGCTGAGCCTTCGGTGAGAAGACTCACTGAGGATGTTGTTTCCCACAGGAAGGTTTGAGGTAAATCTAATGATTCTTCTGCCTCATGACCTGCCAGGGATGACAAGGGTTCAGGCGAGGCATCCATCATGGGTGGAGCCAGCCGCATCTCTCAGTGAAGTAAGAGACATCCCAAGGCAGGGGGACATGAGGAACAATGAGACTGACCAGAGCAGTTACATTGACAGGGAATAGTCCACAGAGACGAGAACCAAGCTCGTAGGTACACCCCCTGCTTCTCTTCAGCATATCACTCATCCAAACCTGTCAGCATTTGTCTCTTCTAAACAACTGCCACTTTCAGAAGAGGTGAATTAACAATATAGCCACTGCCCCTCTGGTGGTGAGCTGGAGCAGGGATAGAGATCGGAAAGCCTCTGCCACTCACGATGACATAGTTTAGCTGCAGCTCAGCACCCACTGGGATGGGTTGTGAAGGTGAGCGCTCACTCGGTCGGCTGTGACAGGTCTAAGAAACCCCAGCACGAGAATGATCAGAACCAACGCCCAGGCCACTCGGATGCTTAACTCTGGAAGGCGACCTTCCAGTTGAACATCATTCAAAAATTGATCTGGGAACATTGCTAGGACAGCAGGACTACCAGACAGTTATCAATATTACCCACCCGGCACACCGCCCAATACAGTGCACAGTGCTTCACTTACTTCAAACGCCACGTTCTGGTGCCCTGATCACATGAGCCTCTTGAACCTAAAAGCATTTCTACAGGACTGAGAGTGAGAAAGCCCAGAGCTCAAGGAAACAGTGAGATCTCAGAGATACTGGCAGCCCAGCCAATGGGGCCCCACAAACCAATGATTTAATAATCAACTACTGCAGCCCACATTCACCTGGGTTACAGAGCTAGGTTTAACTGAAACCCTGAGTTCTTGGGGTGTCTTCCTGAGGAGTCAAGTAATAACAATAAGCCACAAGCTTTCACCATTTCCACGTGATGGTGATAAAGTCACCCCCCCCCCCCCCCCCCCCGTGATACTGTGTGTGGAATTTACCTTAAACGAACTGTGCACCAGGGTTTCGTCTAGATCAATGACCACACACTTCTTTCCATAGTCGAGCACCGTCACCTCTGGAAGGAGGTATTTAGCTGGTGGCTAAAGGAAGAGGGAAAAAAAATCAATATTATAAGCTTAATGTAGGAGTCTGATGCCCCAGCACTAACCTATGCTTCAGCCGTGACCACATTAATGAGAGCACAAACAAAAGCAAACACTCCAAGGCCTGGCCAGGCATCACGCCATTTTATTAAAAGTAGTAACAGTCGGGATTCTGCAGTGGAGACTGTGCCCCGCTGAAACCGTGACTTTCTGTGACTACCGTGAGGTCTGCGCTCTGGCACCAGGCCTGAGCACGCTTGCTTGCTTTCTTTTTAAGATTTATTTATTTTAAACACATTTATTTATTTTATGTATATGAGTACACTGTTGCTGTCTTCAGACACACCAGAAGAGAGCATGGGATCCCATTACAGATGGCTGTGAGCCACCATGTGGTTGCTGGGAATTGAACTCAGGACCTTTGGAAGAGCAGTCAGTGCTCTTAACCACTGAGCCATCTCTCCAGCCCCAAGCCTGACCTTTCAATATCATTGCAGACACATTATTTTTAATTAGTTGAGATGAAAATACCTCCATGTAAGGTAGATGTTTATCAGTTATTTCAGCAGTAAACCACCCAGCGTCACACCCTTGTGGTGTGCACAAGGTAGCCATTATTATTATTAAAATGGATTACATCCATTAAAAATGAACATGCACTTGTAGTAGCTATTCAGACACCATGGGCCTGTTTCCTGGGGTTGTACTTTGCCTAAAATTCACTGAAACATCTCAGGAAACTTCGGAGCTATGTTGGACCTGTGGGTTTTTTTGTTTTGTTTTTTTTTTCAATGACTGGTATTTTTATTTATGTGTGCTTTGTGCATGCAAGTGCCTGTAGAGTCCACAAGAGGGTGTCACACCTACTGGAACTGCAGTTACAGGTGGTAGTTGTGAGCTACTGTGCAAGTACAGGAAACTGAACCTGGGTCCTTGGCAAGAGTGATGTAAATGCTTAATCAACAAGCCGTCTCTTCAGCCCCTATGACAGGCATTCTTAAACAGTCAGAGTTGTAGACGCACCAACCATACACTTCAAGTATTGAAGTTTAAGCTGGTGGATTCAGAGCCTGTGCTGTGGTGGCAGGAAACCAAATAGACAGGGCGTCCATGACTCTTACATTGAATTAGACTGCCGTCCACGTGCTGTGTGAGCCAGAGCCTTCACAGCAGCTGACTCCTGACTTGTGATGGGGTCATAAGGCGCCAATACGCTGCTCTGTAAGTTCAGCCAGCCTCTTCTCTTTTGAGGATTTATTTCTTTGGGCTTTGCCTCATTCCAGAGATAACGTGAAACATTTTAATTGACTGTGGTACATTCCATGCCTAAAGTTAACCAGTTAATTTTTTTTCCCCTGCAAACTGTTTAATATTTGATTCAAAACAAAACATAATTAGATATCTAGACTCAGCCGCGGAAGAATGAACAGCGGAGTTTCTCAAGCAAGACGAGCAAGCCTGACATCGGGAGCACTTCCTTTAAAGTGGCTGGTTCTTTCCCCTCTGGATGCCAGCTACTAAACATTAACTTTAAAGCTGGGCTTGGTGGTGCAGGCCTGCGACTCCAGCATCTCGGGAAACGGAGGCAGGAGGATCAACAGCTCGAAACGTGCCGAGGCTACAGAGTGGAGGGGCTCAGTTGGCGAACTTAGGGCAGGCAGCAGGCCAGAATGCTGGTATGTAGGAAGCATTTGGTTTAGTCCCAGGGCTGAAAATAAAATTAAACTTTAGCTAGTCCAACAGTGAATGTACACCACAGCCAGGAGGTTAGCGAAGGAGGTAGGGACCATGATCACCCGGCAGAGGGGCTGAGCGAGAAGCGCTGACATATGAGGCCACAGGCAGCCCTAACTCTAGGGTGCTCCCTGGATTGATGTTCATTTCCAAATCATGGAGCAGAAAAGGCCCAGGAGGATCCGTCTCTCACAGCTTTAACTAAAGCTTGCTCTTGGTCCTCTGCGGCTTCCCAGTACTAGCAAGGGAGGTGGGATGTCCCCTGGTGGCTGACGTGAGATTCAGGGACTGAGGGAGATGGTTTCTACCATTATAAACAACTGAGTCAGCAGGTTACTAAAAAAAAAAAAAATCATTAAACTTGCAAGCAATTTTGTAGATAAACATTTTCTTTTTAAGGCAGAGCTGAGACTTGTTGGGTGCAGGGAGAGCCAGTCTCAGGAGTGAACAGAAGCAAGAGATGGGAATTCTCTCTGGGCCACAGCAGTAGGCATGCACATGACCACGATGACATTTGTTTTGACTTTATCACACAATTATATAAGATAGACATAGCCTCGCCTTGAAGAATGTGGACAAGTGAGAACCTTCCCCTTCCTAGCCATCCCGCCAGCCCCGCTCCCCCCAGGTTCAGCCTGCATCCGCCCAGTCCTCCCCCTTTGTTTTATATACTACTAAAGCAATGCTTACAACTTAAGTCATTTAAATTGCTAGCCCGCAAAACAAGGCTCTAGCAATTCTACCCCTTGAAGATCTGAAACCATCAGGATCTGCCTAAAGTGGCTTGGTGGTTTTCCGAGCCCAAGACTAAAAATTACCTCCTTGGCACATGTGACTCACACTTTACAGGTATTCTGTAAGTTAAGAGTAATTGAAAAAAAAAATAGATGTCCCTGACCCCAGGTGGGTGAGACTCCTGTTAAGGGAGCTATTGACTTTCCAGCAGAGAGCTGGGCCAGGCCGAGGATCGAATGGTACAAGGAGGGAGGGCTCCATTAAGTCGTAACCCCTTTCCTAAATGCACACAGCTTCTCCTGGAGCCTACGCTAGAGAAATGCAAATTCCTCAGTCCACCACCAAGGCCTCTGGAGAGCTATGCCCTCGGCAGTAAGAGGACACTCTGAGACCACCACCACAGGGCTTTGTTACTTTGCTGGCCTTGAGTCATTCCATGGAAGATTTAACAGAGTCTTTAAATGAGGTCTTCATAAAGCTTAAGGTTGAGAAAAACACCTGTTACATCAGGAAGGCCCCTGATGTCACAAGGCATCAAATCAATACATTTACCTATAGAAGATCAAATTTCTTTGTGGCAAAAATGATTATAAGCAAGGTCAAAAGATACATTAGGTAGTTCTTCAACATTAAAAACTTTTCTTTACATTTAGTGTGTGTGCATGCCGTGTGTGTGTGTGTGTGTGTGTGTGTGTGTGTGTGTGTGTGTGTGAGCATACAGATAACAAGTGTGGGGTTGGTTTTCTGTCATGTTGGTCCCAGGGAATCCGACTCAGGCCATCAGCCTTGGCCACAGGCACTTTTACCCACTAAGCTTTCTCTCTCTCAGGCCAAGCACCACTTCTTGAACATTTAAAAAATGATTAGACAAGATAAACCTAGGTAGTGGACAGTGTGGAAGCAAGGTGTGCAGCCAATGAGAAACTGTTCATATTCATTGATCATTTAATGCCAGCCAAGCAATAAATCGATAGCATTCTTTACTTTTGGATTAGCAAAGGTTTTTAAAGCCTTTGAGAACTACGTTCGGCAGGGAAATGGGGTCATTTTAGAGGCTGTCTCTGGGAGCGTAAACTAGCAGGTTTTGGAAGGCAATCTGATAACTAACAAAGTAGAATCTGGTGTTGGGCCCAGTGTTTCCAGTTAGGACCAGATCGTAGAGGATCATGTACACACAGACACTCCTACGACAAAAGTTCGTGAACACAAGCAAATGGCGGCCGAGTGAATGCCATCAGTGCCACGCAATACAAGAAAGTGAAGTGCGTATGCTGGTATGTGGAAGGATGTTCTAGGCGCTCGTGATCCAGCGAGCTGCTTGCAGAATGGTGGGTGAATTGCTACCTCATGTGTACAAACAGGTATGAGTTTCTCTGGAAACTTTCTGAGAGGGACGTAACAGCTTCTCTGATGGTTACAGTAGGGCCGTGGACGTAACAGCTTCTCTGATGGTTACAGTAGGGCCGTGGACGTAACAGCTTCTCTGATGGTTACAGTAGGGCCGTGGACGTAACAGCTTCTCTGATGGTTACAGTAGGGCCGTGGACGTAACAGCTTCTCTGATGGTTACAGTAGGGCCGTGGACGTAACAGCTTCTCTGATGGTTACAGTAGGGCCGTGGACGTAACAGCTTCTCTGATGGTTACAGTAGGGCCGTGGGGGCTGCTGCGAGGACTTTTCCCTTTCATGTTAATTTTTCAGCATTTAAAATTTAACTACTGGCTTGAATTATTGTTGAATAAAAGCTCAAAGTCTGAAACTCTTGCACCTGAGAACAGACCAGCACGTAAATGAGAGAAGCAGGGGTGAGGCCAGAAGCAGGGTGGTGAGGCGGGGACGGGAGAACAACTCGGGGGCCAGCTGTTGCCCTGGGCACCCGTGGCCTCAGGTTGCTCTTGCTCTTTATGTCTGGAGAAGTTGTTTGGTGGACCAGAGGAGGTCTGGAGGTCAGGACCTTCGTAGCTAGCTAGGCATCTAGTCCTCTGATGCAACGTTCCCAGTTTCAGTACTGCCCAGCACCCTCTCTGCTCCAGGAAGAACAGGACTCTACCTAAGTGGCCTGGGGTCTTAGGACATCAGTACAGATTTTACCAGGGATGCCGGGATCTACATCTCAGGTCTGAATGGAGCCCAGATGCCCTTGTTCTCAGCCTTGCATGCTGGGCAGGCATTGCAGGTAACACTGCCCATAGGAAGGACGTCCTTCATTATCATTTAAAGATGCAAGTCAGGGCTGGGGATGTAGCTTAGTAGTAGAGTGCTTTTTAACCAACATAGGCAACTCCCAGTGTGTGTGTGTGTGTGTGGGGCATGGTTTAAGGGGGAAAGTATCAATACAAAGACACAACTTCAGCCATTTTGGAAGCCAGTCCCACGAGTCATGTGACCTGACCCACGGTCTGACAGAGCCTGCAGCTTATTGATCTGATGCTGGGATAAATTACACAGGGAACCTCCTGGTTCCTGGCCATTTTATGTGGGAATTCTGCATCTTCGGGGAAAGGGCTGGTGCCCTCAGAGGGGTCTGCGTGGGTCACAGATGCTATAAAGCACCTGGCTTTACAGACAGCCCATTGGTCACCTGGGGGAGCTGGTGACATTGGGGAGGGGCAATAGAGGCTGCCCTTAATACAGACACATGTGTAAGAAAAATGGATGAGATCACCTTTATGGAGGTCAGAGGAAGCCCCCTGTTGTAGAGCTGCTGGGGTCAAACACTGGCTAACACGCTCGCTGACAGGCCTGAGCAGACTTTCTGTAAGGAAGCCCAGCCCTCCTAGGCATGACCGACAGAGAATCAAAGGTCTTGAGAAAAAGAAAATGAGTGGCCTTTTGTGCCACCTGCAAATGACACATGCTATCAAAAACCTTCTTGGGCAACCCAAACTCCTAGGACTCACTCTATTAGAGGTGGGGCGGCGGCATTTCCTGATGGTTCCAGAAAACATGTCAAAGATACACAAATAGATTGGAGTCCAACATAATCTCCATAGACCATGAGGCCGCTTCACAGACTGTTTTAGAGGCTCACCCCTCCCTGAGGACATGGGGTTGTGACCAGCTGTAAAGTTCCTCAGGGAAATTCTTTGCTGTATGATCCAAGGATGGCGATGCTACTGGCTGAGCCAGGGAGTGGGGTGGGATATAAGAGCAAATGGGTGGGGCAGAGGCTTGGGGCCAGAGGTACAACTTCTCTTTGGAATGCAAGGTTTTAAAACAGAAGAGAGGAGGCCTGGCTGAGGCAGAGCGGCTGGGTGGTTCGCCTGAGGGGTGGGCTGGAATCCTGCAAGTCCAGGGAGTCTAACCAGGATGGATCCTCAGAGCTGCAGCCAAGCAGCCTAGAGCAGCTCAGTGAGCCAGAATTTACAGTGAAGAAGCAAGCCAGGGTAATGTACGGTGCTCGCCTGCTCAGCGGAGCTGGGCCAGCGCAGTATGGGGATGGGTTGCAGGGCCTCAGTTTACTGAAAGTGGGGGGAGACCAGGGGGAAGTGGGTTTTCCTCACTGTGGTCTGTTGTTCTCCCAAGAACAGCAGTCCTCCACAGCTCAGACTAGCTTTGTTTCTTTGTTGTTGTTTTTGTTTTTATGCAGAATGATTGTTTATACCACATAATAAAACCCAACAGAGGCAACAACATTAAAAACTTTCCCGTGAGTAGGCACATGCTTTAAGAGAACTGGAAAAAGATACATACACTTGGTACGGGAATGACCTGCCTCTGGTCACCCTGAGGAAAAAAGAAAAGAAAATCACTGTCAGGTTGGAAGAGAAAGGGATTATATTTTCAAAAGAAACTTCCAAGCTCTCTAGAGTACAAACCCAGCCATGGCCTTCCCACCCCAGCACCCTGGTGGCCTTCAGTGAGCCAAGGGACAGCCTCCCAGGCGGGGCGCAGGCCCATGCTGCCTCCAGATCCCTCCCAGACTTAGAGGCTGGGCTTCTGAGGCCCACAGCCTGTTTATTTAAACAGTGTCTGCCCTGCTCCTAGGAATCTGACTCTAACTTAAAAACAAGAACGAACACTCATGTTTTGATCTCCACCCCTCTGATAGCCAGTTTGTCTCTTACTTTTAAGCATTTGCCCCGCTAAAAAGACGACATCAGTTAACAAGAACAGGGGAAAGGGAGACAGGCCTATGAGATTATAAGACCATGCCAGGTCCACTGTGAGGCAGGAGAGAGCACTTGAAAGAGGGGACAGGGCAGGGTACACAGACGTAGCTCTCCCCTTTAAGGGAAACAGAACCTGTATTCACGAAAGCTGTTAAGAATATTCACGCCTCACTGGAGAGATGGCTCACTGGTTAAGGGCACTGACTGCTTTTCCAGAGGGCCTGAGTTCGATTCCTAGCAACCACGTGATTGCTCACAACCATCTGATGCTCTCTTCTGGTGGGTCTGAAGTCAGTGACAGTGTACTCACATACATAAAAATAAAAAAAGAATATTCATGCCCCAAGGAAGAGCTTCAACTAGCCTCAGTCCAGAATCCCAGCCATTGCAAGCCTGGCTGGCTCAAATGGTTCATTGCACCACTGATGAATGTTAACGCTGGAAAACATTGTTTTATTTATTTTCTTGCATTTTTTTTCTTCTTCATATGGCCTGATTGGGAGATGCACTCTTCAAATCTCCTACTGGAGGATTTGTGAAAAGATGTGTCCATGGTTACCAAGGTGTGAGTGGTCACCACTGTCATGGTCTCCTGTGACGGCCAAACCTGATGGCAAGGCCTAGCACCTCTGGGTAGCTCTGCTGAGAGCTGCATGGTCACCTCCTGATTGTCTCTGGCCTCTAGACATCACCTCTGTGGTGTAACCACAATTCCTCTTTTCTCTGAAGGCAACCTTGATGATTCCTTCATGTGCCAGGAGGAGGCCCCTCTTGGGGCCTCTCTCTACGATTCTCAGCAGGCTCTATCAGAGGAGAGCTCTGTGGCTCTCCCACACAATAGCATACGCTAATCAAATCCCTGTGTTCAACAACTTGTGCAGGGAACTTCATTCCAGAAGTTTCTAAATAATACCATTCTCACCATTTGGACTCAGGAGCAGATCGCTGCTGTCAATGGGGGTGATACAACCAGAGGCTCCGAAATCTGGGCCCCTTTAAAGCAGCGATGCTGAGTCAGACAAGCCAGGTGAGGATCTCTGCTCTGTCTCACCAGGATGTCTCTCCCAGAGCCGGGACAGATCTCTAAGGCACCGCAAGGACTCCTGGAGGCAAAGGCATGCAGGAAACCCTGCTCCAGCCGGAGATCAGAGTCCCACTCATTTAGTCTCAGAAACACCCGTCATGAGGTGAGCATGTGTGTGGAGAGACCGAGGCAGCACAACAACGAAGACATAACGTGCCCGGTCACAGGTATGTGGGAATGAGGGCTGCATGTGTGTGCACACAAACATGCGCGCGTGTGAGATATGTGTGTGCATGTATGTACAGGAGATGTATATGTGTGTATGCACATGTGTGTGTGGGCTGTGTGTGAGGGCATACACATGTGTGTACTATGAAGATCGTGTGTGTATGTGGGGGTTTGGGGACAGTAGGTGTATGGATGGGCTATGTGCATTTATGTATATAGGGTGTGTATGTATGTATTCAGGGTGTGTATATGGGTTGTATATGTGCATAGGGTGTGTGTGTTTGGGGTGTGAGTGTATGTATATGGGGTGTATGTATAGGGTGTGTGTATTGTGTATGTATGGTGTGTATGTATGGGGTGTGTATATTATGTATATATGGGGTGGGTGTATGGTGTGCGTGTATACGGTGTGTGTGTCCTATTGTATATGTATGTATATGGTGTATGTGTGTGAATGTGTGTGAGTGTGCTATTGTATATTGGTGTGTGTGTTTGGTGTGTGTATGTGCTATCATATATGGGGTATGTGTGTATGGGTATGTGCATATTTGTGTTTCTGGTAATCTCTTTCATAATGCCTTACTCTTAGGGGGTCCTCCATGGTCACTGCCATTGGAGTCTTCCAGGACGGACTCCTCTTAGTCTCTGGATGCTGCTGGCCTATATATAGGTCCAGAGTAGAGCTGAGGTGGCCCTGGTGACTGTCAGCTTAAACTGCAGCTGCAGAAGCAGGTTGAAAGGCTCTGAACCTTCCTTTCTCCAGGGTGAAGTAAACACTCAGGGTAGACGGTGTCTGGCCAGTGACCTGTCCTGCTCTGCCCATGGCCTTCCATCTTCTCTGCTGGGCTGACTGAGGAGAGGCATGGAGCCCTGGACACTCAGTAGTCAGGTCTGGAATCTACGCGGCTTAGCCTTGTGTTCCGTGGGTGCTGGTGGGACTCGGTGTGAAGGGTCCTCTGGGGTCAGCTTTCCCTGCCCACTCGATCCCACAGACCATGCATTTGTTATGCAGACAACACCCCACTTTAGATTTAACTAAGATAAGGTAGCTGAATTCCTTTTAAAAAAGAACCTACATATCTATTTTTATTTTGTGTGTATGGTGATTTGACTGCATGCCTGTGAGTCGCCTGCATGTCTGGTGCCCATGGAGACTAGAAGGGGCCCTGGAGCTCGAAACTGCAGGGTTCTGAGCTGCTGCCTGGGCCTCGGATCTTTTGTTGTTGTTGTTTTTGGTTTTTGGTTTTTTTCGAGACAGGGTTTCTCTGTATAGCTCTGGCTGTCCTGGAACTCACTCTGTAGACCAGGCTGGCCTCGAACTCAGAAATCCGCCTGCCCCTGCCTCCCAAGTGCTGGGATCAAAGGCATGCGCCACCACTGCCCGGCAGGCCTTGGATCTTGTAACTGTAGGGTTCTGAGCTGCTGCTCCGGCGCTGGGATCCAAGTCTGCGGAAGAGCAGTCACGTTTCCCAGCCTTCTCTTCAGCTCTCCACAAAACTCAATTATTTAAAAAGCCATTTTGGCAAATGTGAATAGAGACGGCCCATGAATGAACAGGGATTCTGAGTGGGACTAACAGCAGCTCCCACAGAAATGCCTTTAAAAGGTGTTTATCTCCATAGCAACCAAGGACGCGGCTCCCTTCACCGAGGGCACGTTTCCACGGCAAAGTATTTTTATTACACCTATTTGTTGATTTGTTTATTTTGTACGTGCTTGTGGGTGTGTGCCACCCTGCACGTGTGGAGGTCAGAGGACAAGCCTGCAGGACTTGGCTCTCTTCCTCCACCATGTGGGTCCCAGGGATGGAACTCAGGGTGCTGGGTTTGGTAGCAAAAGCTTTTCCCTGCTGAGCCTCCCCACGGGTCCCCACCCACAGCAACCGCTTTTAAGCAGGGAGAGAGAAGTGTATGGAGAGGGCTGCTTGGAATTGGGACCAGGATCCGATCCACAGCGGGCTCTCATCTTACATGTTCCCAATCACTATACGCCCTGAGGACTGGCATCGCCCAGGCAGCCTGTCTTTCAGGGGCTTCTTCCTTAAGTGTTTCAATTCTTTATATGTTTTTCCTTCCATAGGAATGCCTTATCCAGAAGCACACAGGAACGAGCAGACCAGAATCTGTCAACCATTGGAGTCCATTTTTATCCTCTTTTGGGTATCTATGTAAACACTGATGTCATCTACAAGCAAGGCTAATTTTATAACTTTTCCATATTTATAACAACGTTCATTTTCCAGCTTTATCCCACCAGCCAGAACCTACCCATGATTCTCCTGTGTTGTCTGCTGTTCATTTTCAGAAGACAGAATAGCTTTTTTTTTTTTTTTAGATTTTTCGAGACAGGTTTTTTTTTTTGTTGTTGTTGTTTTGTTTTGTTTTTTATCTTTTATGTTTTTTTTGAGACAGGGTTTCTCTGTGTAGCCCTGGCTGGCCTCAGACTCAGAAATCCACCTGCCTCTGCCTCCCAAGTGCTGGCTGGGATTAAAGGCGTGCGCCACCACCACCTGGCTCAGAATAGCTTTTTAATCTTGATCTTACTGTAGTTTTCTTCTTGTAGTGGCCACATGTTTGGTCATGCCAAAGGCTGGCTGGGCTGTCGCAGGCCTCTTGTTAGATCCTCTTTCCGCTTTGCTGTGAAGTGTCTTTCCTGTGTTTAATGCTTTTAAAGTTGATGCATTTTGATTTGTGTGTATGGGTGTGGCGAGTGTGGACGCCCGAGGATGTCAGATGAGCACATGAGGTCTCCTGAGGGGCAGTTACAGATGGTCGTGAGCAGCCTCACAGAGATGCTGAGAACCGAACCCAGGTCCTCTGGAAGACCAGCAAGTGCTCCCTACCCGCTGAGCCAGCTCTCCAGCTCCTAACATCGGATTGAGTTCTGCCTGGTCTGATACTAACGCTGCCTTGTCAGGAAGAGCTCTCAGGAAACAAGCAACTCCTCACTGTAACAGGCTTCAGCCAGTCTACCCTGCCGTCCCAGGTTCCAGGTAACTCCTCACTGTAACAGGCTTCAGCCAGTCTACCCTGCCGTCCCAGGTTCCAGGTAACTCCTCACTGTATGTAACAGACTTCAGCCAGTCTACCCTGCCGTCCCAGGTTCCAGGCAACTCCTCACTGTAACAGCCATCAGTCAGTCTACCCTGCCGTCCCAGGTTCCTTTCCTGGTACCTGGCAGGGTTGTACCTCAGTGCCTTTGAAGTTAGGGATAGCAACATGTCTAGCTTCAGCCACTAGAGTCAAAATGCATTTTGCTTCTGAGTCAAAACCCACAGGGGACCATGACAGTCAACGAAGGCAAGATGCTGGGCCATCCTCCCCGAGTTCCAGGACCATGATGAGTTGAGCTGTCACACCCAGCAGCTCGCAGGTGGCTACTGAGCCAAGTATAAGATACACACATTAGTTCTTGAGCTGGTAAGATATAAAAGAAAGGATCTCAGTAATATAAGCCTATTGACCCCGTGTTTAAATACCTTGGGTATATTAGGTTAAGTAAAATATTACTAAAATTAATTAATAGCATTAGTTTAAAAATATTTTTTTTGAAATGTGACTAGAATACTTTAAATTAGATTTGTGACTCATTGTGTCTCCACAGAAGACACAGCTAGCCTATGACAAGGAATGGGTGAGGGAAAAATAAACTTTTTGAAAAAGATTTATTTATTTATTTAATGTATGTGAGTACACTGTCACTATCTTCAGATGCACCATTAGAGGGCATCAGATCCTATTACAGATGGTTGTGAGTCATCATGGGGTTGCTAGGAATTGAACTCAGGACCTCTGGAAGAACAGTCAGTGTTCTTAACCACTGAGCCATCTCTCCAGCCCTCTTAGGGTAGCTGTTATCTATTTTGTATGTATATGTGTGAGGGATGAACACCTGCATGCCTTTGCTTGTAAGTGCGTGGAAGTCCAGGTCAATTTGCAGGAGTCAGGTCTCTCCTGCCATAGAGGACAGAGCTTAGGCCATCAAGCTTAGCAGCAAGCACCTGTAGCCACTGAGTCATCTTGCTGGCCCCACTTGTATTGTTTAGGCCTCTTAGGTTTTGAGGTTGTTACCGAAACACAGCTGCACGCATGGTGACTAGCCCGTACTCACTGGTCATTCTGCATTTTGGCTGTACTGCCATGCATGTCCTCCTCGCTGTGACTGGGAAGCCCTGTGACGAAGTCCTGGGGTTCTCGTGAAAGCAATGACACTCATGGCTGGTACCACCCATCCCTCTCCCCCTCCCGTGAACGTAGATCCCGCGTCTGAGGTTTGGCACTTAGAATACATAACAGCTATGAGGGGGCAGGCACAGATACCAGGGACGGCTGAGCAGACAGATGTCCAAATGGAAGCGTACACAGTCTGTGTCTCTCCTGTCACCACAGGATCTAACCCAGCCTAGCACCTGCCTGATAATAGCCTTTGCAGTGAGAAAATGATCAGTTTAAGCTATTGGTTGTCAATTTTCCTTTATTTCTTGTCCAAATCACTCGCATCTGGTGGTAGGTATATTCTTGGTAATGGCGTCTGGCTTTATTGGTAACGGGCTAGACCTTCTGATGTTGTCTTGGTCACCTATTGGCAGAATCCGGTTCAAACAGCCAGGCCATGTGCTTTCTCTGAGCTACGCTTCTGTCTACCCTCACTTCTGTCTACCCTCAGCAGCCACGGGGAACTTACGACCTGAACTCAGATATCCACGTTAAAAAGCATCTCCCAGCCCAGGGCTAGGAGATGACACACACACTTTAGGCTCCGTAGTGTGTGCTCCCTCCAGGAACCTGGACTCAACTTGTATAGTCTTCTGTCCTTTACTGTTGCCGATGAGGCCTTTAATACAATTGCCTTCTCTGGGAAAAACAAAACAAAACAAAAAACAAACCTGTGTTCTGGTAGCTTGTAAAACGTGTAACTTTACCATAGAGTTTCATCAGCACACGTGTCGGCCTGTGCTCTGCTTACGACTCCTGATCCTTCAGGGGAACCAATGAGCTTACGATTCCTGTTCAGGGGAACCAATGAGCTTTTCAATGAAAGGCTCAATCTGTCTCTTTCAACTCCAGAAAACAAACAAACAAACCAACTAACCAAAAGTGGGCTGGAGAGATGGCTCAGTGGTTAAGAGCGTTGATTGCTCTTCTGAAGGTCGTGAGTTCAGATCCCAGCAACCACATGATGGCTCACAACCATCTGTAATGAGATCTGACGCCCTCTTCTGGGGTGTCTGAAGACAGCTACAGTGTACTTACATATAATAAATAAATCTTTAAAAAAAAAAAAAAGAAACCAAAAGCAAACAAAAACCGAAAACATTTGCCTCAGCTTTCCCTTCTGGTGCTCCTGCTTGGCAGTAGGTTTCCTACGTGGCTCCTCTTTCTCCCTCATGGTCTCCATCTTTGTGTTCCTCCAGAAGGTTTGAGTTCTATTTCTCCCACTGTGTTTCCAGAATTTGCTTTCAGTTCTCACGAGTGGCTGCTCTCCCCTTGCATCCCAGAAGGCTCCCTTTGTGTGTGTGTGTGTGTGTGTGTGTGTGTGTGTGTGTGTGTATACATGTGTGTATGTTGGTCAGAGGTCTGCATCAGGAACCTTCTTAAGTCATATAAGCTATGCTAGATATTATCTTATGGTTCATTCAATCTTTGTACATTATTTTGATTCCATATTGTCAAATGTCCCCTCAGAAATGGAAACTAGTCAGCATCCTCTTCATGCTACCCGATGCCACGCTGAAGCCTCCGTGTCCTCTTCACACTACCCGATGCCACACGGAAGCCTCCATGTCCTCTTCACGCTACTCAATGCCATGCTGAAGCCTCCACTCTCTTCATACTACCCGATGCCACGTTGAAGCCTCTGCATCCTCTTCATGCTACCCGATGCCACGCTAAAGCCTCTGCATCCTCTTCACGCTACCCGATGCCACGCTGAAGCCTCCACATCCTCTTCATGCTACCCGATGCCACGCTGGAGCCTCTGTGTCCTCTTCACGCTACCCGATGCCACGCTGAAGCCTCCGCATCCTCTTCACACTACCCGATGCCACACTGGAGCCTCCACTCTCTTCACGCTACCTGATGCCACGCTGAAGCCTCCATGCCCACACAAAACCCACGTCACATATAAAAACCTCACAGACAGGGAAAGGATTGTTTTAGTTTTCATATTTTAGCCACTTCAAATATTTCTCCTGTTTTGAGCCATATATCAAAACAGTCAGCCATCTTGATAGATCCCACACTTGACTAGTTGTGCATTTTTCTTATTTAAATAGTTTGTGTGTGTGTGCATGTATAAAAGCCAGAAGAGGGCATCATATGCCCTGGACTGGAGTCGCAGGCCATTGTGACCTGCCTGACACAGGTGCTGGGAACCATCGAGGCGCTGAGCATCAATCCAGCCCTATGGCTTTGTTTCTTGTTACCTGTTTATACTGTTTATTTATGTTATTTGGAACATAAAGCTCTATGACTGCCCGTCTACAGTCTTTAGCCATGGTCCCGGTGGCTACCCTCTTTGTCTTTCTCAATGCCTTTTTCTGTTTGCTCTACCTGGAGTCCAATTTTGACGAAGATTAATGAAACCTGGTTTCTCTGCTTGTCCCTGGGTGTTTTCTCTTCGTTTATCCTTATATTCTTAACTGTTCTGAGTCATTTTGTTTCAGATGTGTCTGTCAGACAGCCCGTGGGTGGTTTGAAGTTTTGACCTATTATGACAATCTAACACACACACCCCAGCAAACACTCTACGTGGAGCTGTGTCCCCAGACCTTCTGCCTTGCTGTTAAACAGTTATTGTTGTCACTCAAGGGAGTTAAAGTCAGTTATACTCATTGCATGGTCTGCTCTGTCTCTATCTTATTTTGCCTTTTTCTTTGCCTGCTACTGGTTCCTTTTAAAATTACATTTATCACACCTGTGTGTGTGTGTGCGTGTGCGTGTGCATGTACATGAAAAGGTCAAGGATATGTTGTGGGATCAATTCTTTCCTTATACCATGTGGGTTCTGGGGCTTGAACTCAGGTCCTCAGGCTTGGCAGCAAGCCCCTTTACCAGCTGAGCCCTCTCTCTGGTCTTAAACCTCCCTCTTACATGCTCTTCGGGTGCTAGGTGGGAAGACCAGAAATACTCAGTACCTAAAAAGATTGAACCCAAGTCTTAAATGGCAGCAGAGGCATTTCACACACTCTTGTGAGGGAGTGCGTTGAGGTGGGGCATATAGACTACTGCAGTTTTAGATTATAGTTTTCTACGAGCACTGACCTTCTGAAGCCCACCGTTCTCCTCCACCAGTGGCGGAAGCACACTGGGGCCGCTGGGTGGAGGGGCTTCCACATTGTAGTCTCGGAAGCAGCAGAAGAAAGAGCTAAGGATGCTCCGACCCCTCTGCTTCTTTAGGCTGAGGTTGCGCTGGGAAGCTGGGGAGAGAAATAGCAGTGAGAGACCGCAGTGTGCAGCTGCCTTCTCAACCCCGATGCTGGGGGCCCTGGAGCCCAGTCCCACAGGCTGTACAAACCCTGTTGACTTCAGTGGGGCTTACCCTTTAACTGCACAGTCCTCAGAGTCATTGTCATCTGAGTGCTACCAAGTAAAGCATCCCTACCATGCATGAAGCACTACTTCCAAACCAGTCTCTTCGTGAACAAACTAGACCAACCCTCTCTCAGAAGCATCCTCCGATGGGGCAGCAGGCATCAGCCACTTTGAAACTTGGTTCTTGGACACTTCCTGTGCATTACGGGGACCGTAGGCTTTATGAGCTCAAGACAAAACCATTTAGGAGCACATAGGAGCCCCCCAAGAACAAAGCTGAGGCATCCCTCACAGAACTATCAGGAGACGATGTGGAGAATACATGCTTTGGAGGTTCAGGAAAAGGTCTCTCCATCCAGGGCCCTGGCCTGTCCTGGCTGGAGGCATCAGAGGGAGGGCTGGGTCTTTCTGTTTATCCATGCTCAGGACAAGCTGCCACAAGTCAGAAATAAAAGGTAAAATCTGGCCTAGATGAAAACACACCTCAGGGCAGAGGACTTGACTCTAGCAGGAGCCAGAGCTTTTTCCTGGGAATGTGGCCGGGGCAGTTCTGCCTCATACCAGGGCTGGGTGGGTCTGCAGGGCTCGGAGCTGAAGCCACAGGGAAGGGACCGTGCTGAGGGTTAGTGGGAAAATAGCCACTGTGGGAAATGGTTTAAATGTGGAGCCACTGTGAGGACATGTCTCTCCTCACTAGCCATCTGGCACTCTGCGCTGTGTGAACTCAGAGGCTCAGCACCCTTCCTCCTAAGTGATCGCAAGGCCTTAGGAATAGTTTCCTGGTAGCAGCCAAACCAAATGCACTCAGAGAGGAGGCTCACGGAAGGTGATTTCCAAGCAAGTGTTCCGATGTGGTTGGTCTGTGGTCCTGAGAGCATAAACTTAAGATTCTCACTCATTGAAGATGATCCTTAGGGGCTGGGGAAGTGGCTCAATGCTTAGGAGCTTTTGTTCCACGATAATGAGGAGCAGAGTCCGAAGTCGAACACCCATGTGACAAGCCGAGCGTTTGGCACACACGTGTAATCCCACACTGAGGGCAGGAGACAGAGGAGAACTGGGGCTCACTGTCTTTCAGCCTGACTGAGAAAACTCAAGCCCTAGGTTCAGAGAGAGACCACACCTCAAAGATATAAGCAGAGGCTGATCAGGGAAGAAACCTGATGCACTCTTTTGACCTGTGTTCCTGTACACACATGCACCCACCCACACACACATACTATACACCACACACACATATCACACACAAATGCACAGACACAGACACACACAGACACATACATACCACATCTACCTACACCACACAAACACATACCTACACCAGGCATACATACACATCACACACATACACACACACATACACACACACACACACACACACACACAACCTTAAAAAAAAGATGAACTTTAGAATCATAACTCCTGGACAGGCTGGCTGAGTCTATCTTCTTCATGAGTCCTTGAGTGTATGTCACCGGACCCTAGTGTTTTAATTTCAAGACTCAAATGCTGGGTTAGACACTGGGCCAAGCAGTAGGTGGCTTTCCAGCTGGCGCGGAGTGGAGAGAAATGATAATGGCCACAGTCAAGTTCACTGAGGTTGACTTCTATAGACCACAACATCACAAACCGCCTCTCATGGGCTCCTCAGAGATAGAAGATACGGGGTCATTGCTTCTGTGTTTGCTGAGAAGGAGTGCCTCGTACTTGCTGGAGTCAGGAGTGAAGCCCGAGTAGGCCTGTTTCCAAATGTGTGATTTCCCAAGTGCCCCACTGAAGGCAGATCTTGAGACAATTGAGGTCTGATTAAGGAGCAGGGAGCTTGGCAAGCAGAGAGGAAGGCATAATAAACGTGTATTTAATGCAAGTGATTGATTAGACTGCCTGACTATTACTTTGGGAGTTTAAATGTTTATGTTATACTCAGATAAATAAACAAAAACAATTTGACAACGTGCTGGTTTCCGGTTGACGGCATACTTCTCTGACACCATTTGCTTGCATCGTGGAGCCGGTGAGCAGCCTGAGAAGAAGCGGCTCCCAATGGGCTGTTTTCATTCATCTTTGGCTGACAGAACTCTTCCTCAGCACTATTAACAAACTGCTCATATAACCAATCAATCAATCAGTCAGTCAGTCAGTCAATCAACCTGAAACTTGGAACCAGGAAGCCACTTGTAATCTCTCCGCTGGCTCACTCCCTGTCTGGAGAGCTGCAGGAGCAGCCCTGGAGCTGACACCAGTGGACCTGGAGCTGACACCAGTGGACCTGGCACTGACAGACACACCAGTGGACCTGGAGCTAACAGACACCAGTGGACCTGGCGCTGACACCAGTGGACCTGGAGC
>NW_022196906.1:112851292-112863212 GCF_008632895.1 Mastomys coucha | reverse complement strand
GAGCTGACACCAGTGGACCTGGCGCTGACACCAGTGGACCTGGCGCTGACAGACACACCAGTGGATCTGGAGCTAGCAGACACCAGTGGACCTGGCGCTGACACCAGTGGACCTGGCGCTGACACCAGTGGACCTGGAGCTAACAGACACCAGTGGACCTGGCGCTGACACCAGTGGACCTGGAGCTGACACCAGTGGACCTGGCGCTGACACCAGTGGACCTGGAGCTGACACCAGTGGACCTGGAGCTGACACCAGTGGACCTGGAGCTGACAGACACACCAGTGGATCTGGAGCTAGCAGACACCAGTGGACCTGGAGCTGACACCAGTGGACCTGGCGCTGACACCAGTGGACCTGGATCTGACACCAGCGGACCTGGATCTGACACCAGTGGACCTGGATCTGACATCAGTGGACCTGGCGCTGACACCAGTGGACCTGGAGCTGACATCAGTGGACCGGCTTCCTTGCCTCCTTCCTTGGCATAGGGGAGCAGCTCTTCGGTGGGCTCCCTCTGAGATAAGTAAGGGAAGCTCTGGACCCTTCTAATTGCCCAAGCACTCCAGGGCTGGTAGGCCACTCTCAAACCAGGCTAGACAGGGAATAGGAATATGTCCTCAGGACTGGTGCATGCCTGAGTGGCTGGAGCCTCTGGTCCAGACCTCTCTCCCACAGTTCAGTCAGTATAGCCATCCTGTGGGATGAACATCTCTGCATATCTCCTAGGTCCCTCCCCTTGGCCCAGGGGAAGCACATTCTCCCAGTCTGATTTTTATCCCCTCTCTCATTAAGCCGTTGGGAATCCTAAACCACTCTTAACTCTGTCTTCAGCTCCACACTCCTCTCCTGCACAGGCAGAGGCCCTCACCATTTTGTCCCTGGGCCACTGCAATGGCATCTGGACTTGCTCTGCCGCAGATCTTTATCCCTCTGTGACTTCTGCACATAACCCACACGGCAGATAAGCCTACCAAGTGAGCAGACTGTGGGTTCAGGAGCAGGCTTGCAGAGGTGTCGAGGATGGCTCAACCAGAATAGCACGGGACCTGGGTAAGCTCTAAGCTCTAAGGCCCTTAGAAACAGCCACATCTCACAAGTTTGCCTGTCGTGAGAATGGACATGTTTATATTAAGTGTATAGAATAGAGTTTAATAATGGCAAGCACCCAATAAATGCTAGCTCTTGGATTATCTAGTCTTTCTTTTCTTTAGAAAAAAAAAAAAGTCTTTTGTGGGGCTGGAGAGGTGGCTCAGCAATAGAAGGTGTGTAAAATCCTTGTAAAGAATTAAGTTTGGTTCCTCCAGTACCCATGTTGAAGGCTCCTAACCGCTCCAGCTCCAGAGGCCTCAACACCTTCTTCTGACCTCTGTGGATACTGCATATACACATGTATAAATAATTAAAAAGAAATGAACCTTTAAAATAATTTCATTTAGGAGTTAATTTAGCTTATTTGCTTTCTTCTTTTTTTCTTATTCATTATTAAAAATGTATTATTTATTTATTTAGTCTCCGTGTGTGTGTGTGTGTGTGTGTGTGTGTGTATGTGTGCGTGTGCGTGTGCGTGTGTGTGTGTGGGGGGGGTTGGAGGACACCTGTGGGAGTCAGTTCTTTCTACTGTGTAGGTCCTGGGGCTTGAACTCAAGTCGCCAGGTTCTGCAGCAAGCAGCTTTACTCGCCAAGCCATCTCATTGGCCTTTACCGATGTTTGCTTGGTAGAAAAGAAGTGATTCTGCTGTTAGGTTCTGGATTGAGGCCGGCTCTTACGAAAGTAAATGTTTTTCTTTCTGCTGGCATCTGCTGACTGAGAGACGCACTCACCATAACAGGTCTCAGTTATATAAACTGCACTTTAGAAGCCAAACCAGACAAGTCTCGAGAAATAATTCTATTCAGTTGCTTTGAACACTGGATGCAGAGTGGGGAAGGTAGAGGGAGGGGCTGAGTGTTCAGTGTGTTCTCCTGGCTGCTGTTTTCTGAGAGAACACGGGTCTCAAGAGAGAAGAGGCAGTGTCCACACTCCCTCCCCACCCGCTTGCACTTCATTTCCCTCTGGGGCCCTGCTTAGCTCTTTGCTGAGCGCTGTTCCTGCCCAGCCTGAAGCTGGCCCAGGGACTTCTGTCCCTATGCTGCTCATCAGAAAGGAGCCCCAAGTTGGAGCACTCAAGGAGGAGCCCCAGGGAGGAGCACTCAAGGAGGTGCCCCAGGGAGAAGCACTCAAGGAGACCAGCAGATCTAGCACATTCTCCCATCTAGGTGCCCTGAGATGCATGACTGCCATTTCCCCAGGGCTCTGGGCAGCACAGGCCATGAAAGACCACCTTCTATCTCCTCCTCTGCTGTGATGGTGAGGCCATGCTCAAGGCTGAGACCAGCATCTGCCCTTTCCTCCACACGATGGTCAGGCCTCCTAAGGTGAATAACGGGAGACGGCTGGCAGAGGCAGCAAAGTAATTCTATGACTCAAATTTCTCAGTTCTCTAAGGAGACATGAGCAGAACAGAATGGCCAGTGGGGAGAAGGCTGGGGGTGTGCCTCCTGGAGGGGGTGTGACAGAGGTAACAGAGAAATGAGGTTGTTCTTCGGATAGGCCTTACTGCTTATTTCTAGACATCACCACAGCCTGTGTCTCTGCATGTGGATGTGGTCCTCTCTCCCCACAGGGCTGGAGACTTCGGGAGCATCCACCAATAAGGCTCACAGTCGCGACCATGGGAGGAGACTTCTGGGAGCATCCACCAATAAGGCTCACAGTCGGGACCATGGGAGCTACCTTGTTCTTAGAGGAAATGAGTCCCTGATCCTACAGGATGGGGAGCTATAGTTTCTCTGGGTAGAACATCAGGAAGTGACATCATTATAATACCAATTACTGATGGGGAACATGGTATACATCTGACAATTTTCACCCGCTAGAGTCCTACCAAGCTTTCAAGTAAAAAGATGCTGTGTTCCTTAGCGAACTTCCACCTCACCAACTTTCAGTCCATACAACTGAACTCAGGCCAAGGAGCGTCTTGCCTGGGATGCCTGATAAAGCTGTCAAAGGTTTCCTCTTTTTGTTGGGCTTCTTCTTAAGACGCCTAGAGCTGGGAGCCACCCTTGCCTTTGGTGCATGAAGCCAAAACTGAGAAAAAGCCCCCAAGACAAAGTATGATCAAGACTAGACCCTAGTGGAGTTGCTCATTATGTAAAACCAAGTTCCTTTTTACTCTGAGCCAGTCTGTGCTAGGTTTACATAATTGTTAATGGCAAGGCTCAGTTCTGAGAATGGAAGCTCCCAGGCTAGGCGGTGCAGAGCCTGATGGCTGAGTACTGTCTCTATGGGCGGAGGTGTGTCACAGCTAATGAGAGACATTTGAATTTGAATACGAAATCTAGTTACAGAAAGAGCTATGCTTTGGTGGGTCAGTTCAGGGCACTGCTGGGGCCCAAGAGGGAGAGGAATTAGATTTCTTCATCCCCTCCCTTTTTATTTTTGTTCTTGTACTTGTTGTTGACTAGCATCTTGCCACAGAGCTCTGGCTAACCAAGATTCTAACACATGGCAGGTTTGCCTCAAATTTGTAGCAATCTGGTTGCCTCAGCCTCTCTAGCAGGACAGGGAGGAACGATTTCTGAAAAGGGATGAGAGTTCTATAAATTGTTATGGGGAGAGCAGGGGGAGGGAGGAACAGTGGTGTGGGGAGGGTTTAATGTGAGCGAGCACGAGATACCAGAGAGTAATGAGGTTGCCAGGAGGGCTGGGGACAAGGCTCAGTGGATAATGTGTCTGCTATGCGAAAACAGGGATTTGAGTTGGGATCCCGGAGCCCACAGACACACAGAAAGGCGGCAGCTGAGGACAGAGGGACAGCTGGCTAGCTTGAAGCATGCCCTGGCTCAACAAAGGTGGAAGGAGAAGAACCAGACGAGCTAGTTCCCCAGAGCTCCTCTCTGACCTTTACATATGCTGCAGGCTACGTACCCATCCTGGTCCCCATTCAAAAGTATTGTTCAGCTAAGGAGGTGGCTAAGTAAGTAGTTGCTTTGTAGACACGGGTACAAGGGTGTGGACCCTCAGCTCCTATGTAAAAACCCAGGTGTGGTGGTGCGCGTGTGTATTGCCCCCAGGCACACGAGGATCCCTGGATCTGGCCAAACCCATGAGCTCTAGGTTCAGTAAGAGACTCTTTGAAACAAACAGGCTCAGTGGTTAAGAGCACCATGAGGTCCTGAGTTCAAATCCCAGCAACCACATGGTAGCTCACAACCATCTGTAATAAGATCTGATACCCTCTTCTGGAGTGTCTGAAGTCACTAAAGTGTACTTACATATAATAAATAAGTAAATATTTTTTTAAAAAAGATGCATTATTAAAAAGAAAGAAAGAAGCAGGTTGGAAAACTGATTGAGGAGGACATTTGACATTGACCTCTGACCCATGCCCACACAGATACACCTGTGAATGCGAAAGAAAGTGCACGTGCGCACATGTGCAGAACACAGATAAACAATAGACCTCCCTCGAACAAAGCACTTGTCAAGTACCGGGAAGGAGGGGGTAGCCCCAGTTTCAGTCCCCACTTGTCAATCGTATGACTTCACCCACCTAAAGAGCAAGCCGAGGCAAAGAACAACAGCTCCCACTACACTGTGCCCGCGGCAAAAACATGTACGTTCATGGAAGAGAAAAAAACCCACCGGCAGCTTAGAACAGAATAAGGACAGCTGACCTGGGCTCCGTGCAGCGTCTCGCTGTGCACTGTGAGAATCTAGCTTGTACCCAGCCGGCTGCGCTCACTGACACAGCCTGGCTTTATGAGAAAACATGTAGGCAGACCCGTTTTGGTTTGGGTGATGCGGATTCCAAACTTAGAACATTAAGTGGCCCCTTCCAGCTTCACCTCCAGTGCAGGGAACATTTCTGTATACACAAACACCAGTACAAAAGGCAGCGAGTAAAACCCATCCGCTTTGCGTGAGGGCTTCCGGCCTTGGCCTCGGGTCCTCCCTAGGAAACCAGTGTGTCATCGTGTGGGAATCCTGGAATCCTCGACGAGCTTCACCAAGGCTGGCCATGGGGTTGGTGCTCCAGAGTCCCGATGAGACTAGTCAGACATGGTACATGACTAAAGTCTTGGCTGAGTTTATGCCAGTGGGGGAGGCTACAGTGGAGTGGCGTCTGCACAGGGAGAGGGCAATTTCAGCCAGCGTTTTATGTTTCCTGATCCTCTGGCGTCCTTACAGTTTCCAGAAATGTTGAAATGTCCCCAGACCAGCCACATGCCACATAACCACAGACCTTTCATTTTCTGTAGACTGGATCTGGCTGAGAGTTAGGGTGTAAAAAGTGTCAGGACCTCCCGCCCTAGCTCCAGGCCCTAACCCTTTGGGGTCTGCACTCACGAGGGCCCTGCGTGGCTCCATGTGGCTTTGTTCCATCTTCCCCTCAGCTCTGACTCACAAGGCTTAGCTACCATACCTCTGCACTACTTAGGAACAGTCCAAGGGGCGCAACCGCAGAGTGACAGTGACTGATAGATTCTGGGAGGCAGGGACTCCCTCACCAGGTCCTGATGGACAGCTCCAAACCCATAGTCACACAGCTGACTCTGCCTTGTCTGGGTGGGTCACAGAGCCAGATGAACAGACATGAACGTGAGAGGCTTGTAGGGAGAATGGGGGGCGTAGGGAGAAGGGGGCGAAAGGACCTAAGAATAAATTTAATTACAAATCGGGAGTTTGGGAGATCTGGCAGCATCTCTGATGTCACTACTTGATGTGAGCACCCCCACATTAGGACGTCTTAGGAGCAGCAAACATGATGGTCTGCCTTTAGGTCCCATGGCGGGAGCGAGGCTGGCCTCTCTCTGGCACCGGGCTAGATCCCCCAGGACAGCACAGTCCAAAGAAGAGTAACACATTACTGCCAAGGCACCTTCATTCAGTCAAGCCGACTGCAGACATTCCTAGGTCTGTCTGTGCATTTAGCAAGGAGCTTCAAAGTTATCTTAACAAAAGTCTCTGTGCCCTCACAGTGGAGCACTTCCAATACCCACCCTTCCTCACGGGATGGCTTAGAACTGTCTTCATCAAGAATCCTGATGGGGTGGGCGGAGAGGTGGATCAACTGGTGATGGTGTCAAGTCTGACCTGAGTTCATCCCCAGAAAGTACCTGATGGAAGGAAAGCTGGCTCCTACAAGTTGTCCTCTGATCCCCCATGCCTGTGCAATGGCCCATCCCCACCCACCCACATACAAAGAATCCATACAGCTGGTTCTCAGAATCCCCCTAACTCCCGATGTCTCCTCCCATTAATTGTCTCCCCTTTGACCTCCACTTTGCTTGGCTAAAAACACTACTTCTCCATGTTGTATTCAAACACCACTAAGACTCATCTAGACTCATGTCTCTCTCCCCTATTGTAATGGTCTGGAACGCAATCTCTTTGCAATTTTAACTACTACCCAGTGTTGGGTTCCCCCAACAAGTACCGATTTGACTGGCGATGTGACAGAGCACCCAAAAGTGCCCCCCACGAAGTGAGTCTTCTTATCAAACTTAAGTAATCCTAGTGGGGGTGGGAGTTGGCTCAGTGGGTAGGAGCAATCACTGGGCAGGCATGAGGGCGTGAGCTTACATGCCTAGCACCCATTTCAAAAGCAACCATAACCCCAGCCCCATGAGGGATGGAGACAGGATGCATGCTGCTGGTAGCTCAGCTCCAGGTTCAGACCCTGTTTCCGGGGAATGAGCAGGATACCCAATGTTCTCCTTAAGGGAGGCATATGTACCTGCATAACTCCACCACCACCACCACATGCACAACAGTGATCCATAGCAGATCTAGATCAATAAGCTCCATGTACAGCACTCCTGTGGATGTTCATGCTGCCAGGGCTTCAGAATGAAACATCAAACGTGCCTTAAGTTAGGGCCGTGGCTTCGCTCACAGGAGTGCTAGAGCAGAGCAGATTGATTACTATCCTAAAGAGACCGACCGTACTGCTGAACTCACAGCTCCATCACTCTGGAGAAAGCCAAACGCCCTCTGAAAGGAGGGTGAGGCGAGCCCTTTCTGGAGGCCAACACAGAAATGAATGTGCCATTTCTTCCCTCCTAGAATGGGCTCCTGTCTCTGGACTGCCTCCCAGGCCACGGTTTGGGATGGGTGTCTAACAGGAAATTCTGGGCAGTGTACACATACATTACATTCCTTTCCCATCCCTGAAGCAGCAGTCAAGGAACGCAACTTCCCCTCTGTCAGAGTAAAATGGGAGTGGAGAGAGGCCAGGCTGCAGAGCACGGAGTTCAAAAGAGTTGGTCAAGAGAAGAGTCACCGTTCGGAGATCTCCAATCAGCCTCTATTTTATTTCCATGAGATAAAATTCCCCAGGGAATTCCATGGGCCAGTCTGAAGGAGCCGCCTACGGAAACGCCAGCGCTGGCTGGGAGGGGCTCCTCAGCACTGAGTGGACCTCGGGCGACAGCTTGTTTCTCTGTCCCGACTTAACATTTGTGGAGTGCGTTTGTTAGGAGGTCCTTTATAGAAGTCATCTCTGCTCTTCACGGCGTGTAGTACAATCATAACCGGCCCATTTCCCCAGGAGAAAGCAGAGGCACCCAGACTCCTGTCACTCTCCCTGTCTTTGCCTAGCACGCTCCCTGCATGCCGGGTCATATTTCCAGGGACAAGGGCTGCAGCTGAGTGCTCAGTTCACTTTAGAGTCACTCGTGAAACGCAATGGGAGCCAGGAAGGCACACAGTGGGCAGAACTGAGTCCTTGCTGTCAGTGCCCAGGCACAGCCTCTCAGTGAGGTTGCCTACGAGCCCCCGCCCTTCCTTCTCTCAGCACTTTTCTGGGTGCCCCGTGACCAGGGACTGGTTAAACGAGCCAGGTTTGTGTGAGACCGGGATCCGAGTCCTGAGCCATCACCGCACAGTGTTTTTTTGTTTTTTGTTTTTGTTTTTTTACACCAGGAGCCAATAACTAACAACACAAAGGATTGAAAAGAAGCAAACACAGGTTAAAATTTAACCTGTAATCAAATAAACAGGGTTTAAAGAATAAGTCCTACTTTTGTGCTTATCAATGGAACAAAACTAAGCTATCCAGAGAAGGGACATGAAGCTTGGGAGGTCCTGACCTCACTCAGACACTGCTCACTGTGTAACTGTTTGAAAGGCAGAACAGGAACACGTCACACGCCAGGAGGCGTTTTTGATAATTATTTAACTGTCAACTTGACACAAATTGGGTGTGAAGAGAGTCTCACTGAAGGACTGTCTGGCCAGGCTGGCTTGTGGGCATGTCTGGGGGGTAGGCTTGTCTTGATCACCTTAATGGATCTTGGTTAACCCTGTGTGAAATCGAGGCGCACTGCTCTCTGGTGTTGGGCCCTGAACCATGTAAGAGGAGAGCAAGCTGGCTGAGCAACATGCATGCCTCATTCTCTCTGCTCTGGACTGTGGGTGTGACTGGCTCTGACTTCCTGTACCTCTTTGCTAGGATGGACTGGAACTGGCACTCTGAGCTAGTTAGTATAGCCCTTTCTCCTGTAAGTTGCTTTCCTTTCCGTCAGGGTGTTTTACCATGACAACAGAAATGAAGCTAGAGTCAGAAGAAACGCAAGCAAAGTGGAGGTGAGCCGGAGGGGCTGTTGCTATAGCGTTAGTCATAACAACGGCAGCTACAGAAAGTGCCGTGTGCACAGGAGCGACCTTCTCCATGGGAAAAGGTGTGGTTAGCACAGACCAGCATCTCAGACCTGTTCTAGCCCTGCCTGCCTATACAGGCAGTATGAGCTGGATAATGTCTGGAAGGTGGGCTGTGGGGACCTTACCAATCTCGTTCACATTCCTGGGCTTAGAAATGCTGGTGTACCACAGGCCTGCCAGAGTAGCCACCGAGTTAGTTATTTTCATGGCTGTGATAAAAACAACTTGACCAGGGCAACTTAAGGGAGGGAGTGTTTATTCGGGCTTCAGTTTCAGAGGGAGAAGAGGCAGGAATCTAACAGCTCACATCTTCCAACCGTAAACATGCAGCAGAGAGTGAAAGCCACGCATCCTGAGGAGTTTAGCTTAGAGCCCCACTCCAGGTCCCCGACAGTGATATTTCTTCAGCAAGGTTGTATCCTCTAAACCTCCACAAACAAGTGTTCAAACACCTGAGACTATAGGGACATTCCTGGATGTTAATGATTGGATCAATTGAGCAGAAGACTGGAATGGCCATAACATTACTAAGGAAGTGCTCCTGCAGTCTGTCAGGGAAGAGCTGGATCAAACAGTACCCACTGAGCCATCTCTCCAGCCCCCTCTCATAAACTATTAAGTGCAACACTAGAATAAAACACACACACACATGTTCATGATCTATATGCAGAGAGCATCCTTGGAAGGCTTGATGAAGGACCGATGGGCTGGGGGCGGGGTTCATTGTTCCCAGTAAAGTAACAATTGTGCATTATATGTTCATGAAAGTGATGAGAATGTAAATATAGTGCTGTGAAGACTATGGAGCACACAGTCTTTATGTGCACGTTACATGTACATTATGTGTGCATATTGGCTGAAGAGATGGCTCAGTGGGTAAGAGCCTTTGCCCATGAGCCTGAAGACCTGGGTTTGATGCCCAGAACCCATCATGGAAAGAGAGAACAGACTAGAGAATTGTCCTTGGTTCTTGTGGGTAAGCTGCCAGTGGGACAGCAAGCGACATGCACATGGGTGTCCTCTCTGCTGTGCCAACGGCAGCCCCAACGTGGTTGTGGAGAGCACATAGTCTCTGCCGGTCCGAGAGGTGCCAAGTGTAACTTGCCGAGTTCGAGCTGCACTCTTTCGGCTGTCCTCTAAGCGGTACAGACTCCTGTGTGGTTTTGGGGTGTTTCTATTTCTTTGAAGAATCATGGGAGTTGGGAGGGGAACCTATACTTTGAGGGAGTCAGTTTTTTATATGTATGTCCTTTGTCGAGTTGAGGATGACATGACGTTAATATCTCAGGTTCCTGCCATGCTGACTGTGCTGTGTGCTGGAAGTAACACCTGATCTAGGCCTTCTAAAATCTGATGGGCATATAGTGATGGTTAGGCAGAAATTTTAAGTTTTCAGAGAGTCAACTCTAACAGATTTTCCTTCCTTCCTTCTTCCCTCCATCTGTCCTTCCCTCCCTCCCTTTCTTCCTTCTTCCTCTTTGTTTTCTGAGGTGTTGGGGATCAAGCCCAGGGCCTCATATGTAAGCAGTTACCACTTTTCCAATGAACTGTTCCTAGCTGCAAATATAACAATCTTTCAGAAATGGTTCTTTTATACCCAGAGGTATATGTATGTATAGTATCATTCACATATATACACACATATATGTATTTGTATATATATGTATATATGTGCATATATGTGTATATGTAATACACACATATACATATGCACACATGTATGTACAGATATATGGTTCTTTTCTACCCCAAGATGTTTATGTATGTATATATGTGTGTGTATAGTATCATTCATATATATATATATACACACACACATACATATATATGTATATGTATGTATGTGTTGTATATGCACACACACACATGGTTCTTTTCAATACCGAGATGTATGTATGTATGTGTATGTGTGTATATGTATAGTATCATTCATATATACGTATGTATGCAATGTGTGTGTGTGTGTGTGTGTGTGTGTGTGTGTAGATTTTTTTGAGCTCACAGAGATCTGCCCACCTCTGCCTCCTGAGTGCAGGGATCAGAGGTGTGTGACATTTGCTTTGCTAGTATTTTTTTAAAGTGAACATTTATTTGTTTGTGGTTTCCTGTGTTTTTCAGGAGCTATTTTCTCCTAAAGACTAACCCAAAATCCTATTATTTTCTGAACACTCCATCCTTCAGCCTGTTGTTCTGTCCTGTATTACAGCCTGACCTATTCCCCACATGTGCCGGTAAAACGCAGCCTTGTGAGCACAGGTTTATTGCTTTACATTTAATAGCAGTAGCCACCCCCCCCTTTACATTTTTATTTGAAAATTCTTGGCTAGCCTAAACTTTTATACTTCCAGACAAATGTCAGAGTTACTTACCAAATTCCAAAACAAAATAGCACTTGGGATTAGTTGCCTTCAATTCATAAAATTTATAGCCACCGATCCTAGTTAATTGTATTTGAAGTTATAAACAAAGGTTCAAGTAAAGTTTTAAAATCAATTTTGTTGTATTATGCCTAAAGACTATACCAAGGGTGCATGGCCCTGTCTACTGGCCTAAAATAGTCCGAATGATAACTGGGTTATGTTCTGTGTAATCTCCATGGTAACCACAAACAATACTTATAGAAGAGAGAGACTAAAGAAACAAAAGAATCGAAGAATGCTATCACATGGAATGACCAATGAGACAGATGCGGAGACAGAAAGGAAAGAGGAACAAATGAACTTATGTAAAGTAGAAAACAAGAAAATGATAAAAAAATTTTTTTTGCCAATATTCACTTTATGCACAAATAGATTAAACTACAATTGCAATACAAAAGTGGCTAAACTCAGAAAGAAAAATCAAGATCCAATGGCAAGAGAATCTCTCAGAATCCCTAGAAGGGTACATTCTGGCTAAGAACCAAAGGATGGGAGGATATGTCCCATGCAAGCAGGGCCAAACCAGGGGGCAGCTGACAACATAGACTTAAGAGCTGTCACAGGAGACAGATGGGGCTGGGAACATGGCTCAGTGGGTAAGAAGACTTATCATGCAAGCGTCCGACCTGAATTCCCAGCACCTGTTTAAAATGGGACTGGAGGAGCCCTTAAGTAACACCAGCACTTAGCGGTCAGAGATGGGTAAAACCTGGGGCTTACTGGCTAGCTAGCCTGGACCAAGTGTAGTGGGGAGGGAGAGGGAGAATGGACAGGGAGAAGGAGAGGGAGAGGG